>NC_057713.1:69214712-69239534 GCF_004010195.1 Chiloscyllium plagiosum
CATGGACATGGAGGTCCTGGGCCTCCTTCACCGCCGCTCCCTCACCACCAGATGCCTGGAGGAAGAACGCCTCATCTTCTGCCTCGGAACACTTCAACCCCAGGGCATCAATGTGGATTTTAACAGTTTCCTCATTTCCCCTTCCCCCACCTCATCCTAGCTTCTAACCTCCAGCAACTCGATCCCCTGACCTGTCCGGACTTGTCCGACCTGCCCAGCTCCTTTTCCACCTATCCACTCCACCCTCTCCTCCCTGACCTATCACCTTCATCTCCTTCCCCACTGACCTATTGTACTCTATGCTACTCTATCCCCACCCCCACCCTCCTCTAGCTTATCTCTCCACGCTTCAGGCTCTCTGCCTTTATTCCTGATGAAGGGCTTTTGCCCGAAACGTCGATTTTGCCTGTCCTCGAATGCTGCCTGAATTGCTGTGCTCTTCCAGCACCACTGATCCAGAATCTGGTTTCCAGCATGACACTTCACCTCCCGACCCATTGGCAGGAGCCCCGAGGGATTTCTCTCTCTATGGGGCACCTGAGCTAAAACAATGCCCACGCAGATAAGATGTCACCAATCTACTTAATATTGATGACCACAGACCATGCACAGGATGCGACTGATTGTTCAACTAATCGGTGCCATCAGACCAGTAGTATCGTTAGCTCTTTCGATATTATTAAACTATCTATTATAGTTAGACCTGCATTATCTTGAAATCAAGCATTTGTAACCCTTTATAAACTGCATATGCCTGTAACTGGGCGGAGAGATTACAACTCATCAGTGCGGAACAGCCATTCTCTATCTGATTGGTGAATGACCTCTTCCCGTGATGTTGTGAAATGAACAAGCATTTAAAATTCACAAGATTAAAAATCACACCACCAGATTATAGTCCAACAGGTTTAATTGGAAGCACGCTATCTTTCGGAGCACCGCTCCTTCATCAGGTGATTGCATCTCCAAATAAATTTCACAAGGTCTGCGTCTGAGCTTTATTTGAAATTGGACAGTTCTCCGATAGTTAGTTGGTATGTCCCTTTTTTAAAATTTGGCCACTTGCGTGTTCCTGACCTGAGCCAGTAAGCTAGTTCTGAAAGAGGACAGGCACGAGGCACGATGGAAGACTGGAAAGATCGCCTACATTTAATCCCTACTAACTTCTTTTTACAAATTCGGACACTTGTGTGATCCTGATCTGAGCCGGTGGGCTAGTCCTGAAAGAGAACAGGTGCGAGGGCAAGAAGGGAGAGCAGAAAGATCATCCCTTTAAATTTCTCAAGTTCAAAGTAGGAAACCTTGGGAAATTGACCAGGTTGCGTGCGCTTGTCTTGTTCATTTGTCCAGTAGTCTGCGTATCCTACCTGCTTGTCCTGTTCAATTCTTTGTTTCCAGTTCAACTACTTTACAGGTAAATGGGATTGTGGAACTCCAAACTCTCGGGAGAAGAACTGCCCCTGGGGATGAGCCTGATGATAAATACGTGTGTTGCAAGAACAACGTAGGAGATCCTCTGGTTACACCAGGGTCACTGGCTGACATGGTATGAAAGGAAACAGGGGACAGTAGATATATAATCCCCTTTAATACTGCTTTGTACAGTTGCTCCCGCGGGAATTGGCCACATGGAGCCACTTTTAAACGAGAGAAAATTGACGAGTGGAGAACGCATATTGTGGGTGGGTAGGATAAATTTAAAGTCGCGAAAGGTCACCATTCCCCTAAAATTAAAGAGCGCCATCAGCCTTCAGACACTGCATATTCCAATTTACCGCTCATTGCCCCGCCTCCATATAAACTTCCCCCGCCAACTCTATTTTGATTTAATCCCTGCCCTCCCCTTCACTGTTTTGATCACACAGCACTGCCCTTTGAGAAGGGCACTGCTTGTCACTGGCCACTCGGGTGTTTTCCTTTCTTCCTGGTGGCGGAAATTGAATAAAGATTCGTGCACTTTGTGTCTCTCACTGTCTCTCACCTGCGTGCGCGCGCACATACGGGTGCTGGGGGAAAAATAAGCACTACCGCAGTTAGGCGGTAGTGTGGGGGTAAAAAGGGGAGAAAAAAAGTAAACCGGAGTGTCAGAGGTTCGCTCTCAGAGGAAAAAAAAGAAACTCCCCCTGTCTCCATTGCCCCCTAGTACCTTCAGATTCCTGTCCTGACCCGCTAGTAAATGAGGTCGCTGCATTTGTTGCTATGCGACGTCACACTCTCCTATTGCCCCCTCCACCCACCCCTCAAGGGGTTCAGAAGATTGCAGGCAGGGGGCATTAGAGACCAGGTAGCACCTGACCCTGCTTCCAACACCAGACTTAAGCTCTGACCGCAGCCTTGGGGTTGCAGATCCTTGATCACCAGCACCCCGCATGATGATTGGTACTGCGCCTCGAGACAAGCCCTGGACTCCCGCTGACATTCGGGCCATGCTCCAGGATGCCCCGGAGTCGCTGAAGTGCCCGATAACATTTCACAATTGGTTGATGGAAATTTGCACTATCTACAATTGCTTGCCGCAGAACGTTCAGACTTTACTGCAGTTCGTTAATGGCAGTCACTGGACAACTATCCCATCCTCTATTGAATTTCCCGCCAAGCTGTGGGTTGATGAGTGTGCGCATACCAATGACATCTGGGACTCCTCGGCGGGTGTCCCTTTTATCAGAAAATGGCAAATTAGCAGTTGCCCCAGCATGTCCAAGTTTACAAATCACAAAATCTCCCCTCTAAATAAATTGGACCGACAGGGGCTGTTTGAGAGTAAGAGGGACTCATGCAGCCAGGGATGAAGCCATAGCCATGCACAGCACTGCCGGGGTAGAAATGATATATGGAGGGCATGCGGAAGGCTGGATCACTGGGCAAGGGATTGTTGGTTAACGGCCCCTCAGCAGCAGCCGAATGCTTCCTTTCATTCACCACTTTTGCTTTCTCCACAGAGGCAGCCTTAGCAGGCGGCTTACACTGTGGACGAGCCATTTTCCCACACCCCAAGACCTAGAGTTGCCACTTGAGGGAGGTTTTGCAGCCACCTCTATACGCCTTTCTCACTCCCTGTCCGAAAATCCAGTAATGGAGGTGGGAGGTCATCTCATTTCGGTTTTGGTGGACTCTGGAGCCACACAATCGTCTGCGCCTCCCTCTGCAGACCTTCCCTTCAGTTCCGAAACTGTCTGCACTGTGGGTGTCTCCGGAGTACCCATGGTAGAGCCAATTTCAAATTCAGTACCCTTTCGCATTGGACCAGTAACAGTCCCCGACCCAGCTATATTTTCCTCACTCCTTCCAGTAGCCCTGTTGGGGCTCCAAACACTTTGTAAATTAAATGCCTCCATTCAGTACTCTCCCAGGGGTCTCACCTTAGAAATTCCTGATTCTCCTTACTCCATGCTGCAGGGTGCCATTAACACCAGCCTGTACCTACCCTCCCCTGTGAAGAATGCCTCTAGTTGGTCGTGCCCGTACACACCAGTGCGTGCCTTCTTTGACCCTTCATTTTCCCTTTTGCAGAGTATCCCTCCATCCCCCTCAACCTCCTTCTTGCGCTGGGTTGTTCTGAAAGACCGTTTCCGATATCAATTTCACTGTACTGCGTCTTTCCCTCACGAACCGAGATCACCCTACTCCGTACTTGCTGACCTCCACATCACTCTACCCTCGCTGCGAGCGCTGACGAGACATGTTTTGTTGGCCCCGAGGGAGTAGCTGCAGAAGTTCTGCTCACTACTCGGTAACTCCCCCACGACGATAACCTCCTATGAAAAGCCCTGACTGTTGGCTGGCTTTCTGGCCTCGCAGCGAGCACAACACTCAAATCATGCAGGCCTGGTCCTCTCTATCTCGCCACACATTGTCACAGTCAAACAGGGTGCTGTAATGCCATCAAAACGGCCGTACCATCTGTCGCCAGCTGCAATGGAGGGAATAAAACCTATCTTTGACTCCCTTCTACAACAAAGCATTTTAGTGTCTACTGCCAGCCCCTGTATTATGCCTATACTACCAATTTCAAAAGCTGAGAAGATGGTGTTTTGTTCAGAATCTGCGGACCTTAAATGCAATCATTGTTCCCTGCTCCCTGGTGGTTCAGGACACTAATGCCATCTTTACCAATAGCCCTGCCTTAGCCGCTTGTTTTTCCGTAATTGTTCTCTGTTCAGCCTTTTTCTCCATCAAATTGTCTCCTGAGAGCCAGTATCTTTTTGCCTTTACTTATGGTGACTGCCAATATACATGGACATGGGTTCCCCAAGGGTAAACAGAGAGCCCCGTGGTATATGTCTCCGCAGTCCACCAGACGCTCAGGACCCTCCACTTGCCACTTGCCACGTCTGTGATGCATATAGGAGCATCGGGATCACCACTGCTTTATATACTAACATTTTGGTGTCTGTCTGAATGTCACCATCACGAATGACTCCTTTTTGGAGATGTCCAAAAGCTGTTCCAGCGCATTATGATGTTCGATCTCATGATTAAGGTCAAGGTCCATTATTCCTTGAAGGTGGCAATGCAGGTCAGTCAAGTCATCAAGGCAGCATATGGCATTCTTTCCTTCATCGGATGGGGTATTGAGTACAAGAGTTGGCAGGTCATGTTACAGTTGCATACAGTTTTGGTCGCCACATTACCAAAAGGATGTAAATGCTTTGGAGAGGGTGCAGAGGAGGTTCACTAAGGTGCAGAGGAGGGTGCCAGAGATGAAGAAAGTTTGAGTAGATTAGGATTATTTTCATTAGAATGACAGATGTTGTGGGGGGTGAAACTGACTGAGGTCCACAAAATCATGAGAGGTATAGGCAGGAGGGATAGCAAGAAGCTTTTCTCCCCCCAGAGTGGGGACTCAATTACAAGGGGTCACAAGTTCAAAATGAGAGGGGAAAAGTGTAGGGGAGATATGCGTGGAAAGTTCTTCATGCAGAGGGCAGTGGGTACCTGGAACGCATTGACAGTGGAGGTGGTAGGGGCGGGAACGAGTGTCATTTCAGATGCAGCTAGACAGATACATGAATAAGAATGGAGCAAATGGATACTGACCCTTAGAAAATAGGTGGCAGGTTTAGATAGAGGATCTGGATCAGCGCAGACTTGGTTGGCTGAATGGCCTGTTCTTGTGCTTTAATTTTCTTTGTGCTTTGTTTGACATTGTAGATGTGACTTCTGAGATGCAGAAAGTGGCCCACATTTTCCAGGGTTGTTCCTCCAAGTTGAATTGATGGTTCTATCCAATTTGTCTCAGTTGGTGACAGATGATAGATGATCTGAGTCTTCTTGAAATTGATGGTAAGTCCAAGTTTCTTTAATGCATGGTTGAAAACAGTGAGAATCTGTTGTAAGTGGCTTTCTGAGAGATCTGCAACACTGTTGTCATCTGTGTATTGGAACTCAAATGAGGGAACTCATAGATGTCTTGTTTTTTGGCTTAAAACAGGCAAGACTGAAAAGTCTGCCATATGTTCTGCAGACAATTTCAATTCCTAGGAGTAAGTCATCTTGGATAATGGGGATGGTCGTCACAGTATAGATGGTAAACAAAGTTCGGGCAATTACGCATCCCTGTGTCACTCCTGATTTGACTTGAAAAAGCTCACAGTTACTGTTGCTGACCATAACTGTGACAAGCATTCCGATCATGGAACAGTCTCAGGATTCAATGTACTTTTCAGGGCATCCATAGGTGGACAGGACATCCCATAGGAATTCCCTTGACACCAAATCAAAGGCTTTGGTGAGTTCGATGAATGCCAGATACAACATTTTTCTTGTAGCTGCCACATGGTGAAGATCATGTCAATTGTTCCATGTTGTGATCTGAAACTGGCTTGTGTCTCCGGTAGGATCTTCTCCGCCAAAGGCTTGAGCCAATTGTTCATTATGCAGGTGAGGCTCTTTCCTGCTGTTGCTAACAGGGAAATTCCACGATAGTTTCTGCATTCAGATAGATTGCCTAATCTCTAAAGTTTGCTGATACATCTTCACTTATCCAGCTCATGAGGAGAAGTTGCTGCAGTTGATAATGAGGTGAGTTATCTCCAATTTTGTACACTTCAGCTGGTGTTCCATCGAGTCCAGCTGCCTTGTTGATTTTTAAGGTTTTGATGGCTTCCTTGACTTCAAGTGTTGGTAATTTTCTTAGGGAATTGTCAATGGGCTGTTTTGGAATGTTGTTGATTTCATTCCTATCAAAAGGATTGGTTTAATTTAGAAGATCTTCAAAGTGCTCAGATATCAGCATTGCTCTTCAAGATGGTTAAACCATCTTTGCTTTGAGAGGGGTTTGACCATGAGTGGATGACAAAAAACAGCTTTCGTTGTGTTGAAGGAGCCTCGAATGTCATTGGCATCCGCTAGTTGTTGAAGTTCCTGAACTTTCTTCTTCTACCCTTGGTTTTTCAGGTTTTGGGTGCTCTCCTGGACTGTAGCCTTGCATTCCTGACAGCATTTCCTTTTGGTAGCTGATTGTTGGTCATTTTGTAAGGTGATGAAAACTTTTCTCTTTTTATTGATAAGTTGTTGGAGTAGTTGTTGGTGTCATTATCATTGAACCAATGCTGATTTTTTTTTTTGTCTTGAACCCAATTGTTTCTGTGCAGGAGGTGATGATAACATACTTCAATTGATTCTAGTATTCTTCTACGGATGGTGGGATTTGTTGAGGCAGTTGTTCTTGAACATTTTGTTGGAACTTCTGTATCTGGTTGATGTCAATATTGAATTTCTTGATAGTGTTCTGATTTTGGTGTTACCTTTTGGGCCGAATCTTCATTCTCTTGGTGGACAAGGTAAGTCGATAATCTGTCCAGCACTTGTTGGCAGCAGTAACAGCTCTTGTTAACAGTACATCTTGTTGGTCCTGAGATTATATGATTATGTAGTCGATGAGGTACCAGTGTTTGGAGCATGGATGCTGCTAAGAGACTTTATACCTGTTTTTCTGGAGAAATAGAGTGCTTGTAATCACCAGATAGTGTATAGCAGATTTAGTGAGGAGGTATATACTATTGGCATTGATCTTGCCAACTCCTTCCCATTGCCTATTATCAGATTAGATTACATTACATTACTTCGGCCAAACAAGTCTTACTTGTCATACTCCTCACATCAAAACAAATAAACTTCAGTCCTACCATGTTCAACAAGCTCTCCCTGTCTGTTATAGAGTCACAGAGATGTACAGCATGGAAACAGACCCGTCGGTCCAACCTGTCCATACCGACCAGATATCCCAACCCAATCCAGTCCCACCTGCCAGCACCCGGCCCATCACCCTCCAAACCCTTCCTATTCATATACCCATCCAAATGCCTTTTAAATATTGCAATTGTACCAGCTTCCACCACTTACTCTGATAGCTCATTCCATACATGTACCACCCGCTGTGTGAAAAAGTTGCCCCTTAGGTCTCTTTTATATCTTTCCCCTCTCGCTCTAAACCTATGCCCTCTACTTCTGGACTCCCCCACCCCAGGGAAAAGACTTTGTCTATTTATCCTATCCATGCTTCTCAATTTTGTAAACCTCTATAAGGTCACCCCTCAGCCTCTGACGCTCCAGAGAAAACAGCCCCAGCCTGTTCAGCTTCTCCCTGTAGCTCAAATCCTCCAACCCTGGCAACATCCTTGTAAATCTTTTCTGAACCCTTTCAAGTTTCACAACATCTTTCCGATAGGAAGGAGACCAGAATTGCACGCAATATTCCAACAGTGGCCTAACCAATGTCCTGTACAGTCACAACATGACCTACCAACTCCTGTACCTAACACTCTGACCAATAATGGAAAGCATACCAAACACCACCTTCCTGATTCTATCTACCTGCGACTCAAAGAGCAATGAACTTGCACTCTAAGATGTCTTTGTTCAGCAACATTCCCTAGGACCTTACCATTAAGTATGTACGTCCTGCTAAGATTTGCTTTCACAAAATGCTGCACCTCATATTTATCTAAATTTAACTCCATCTACCACGTCTCAGCCCATTGGTCCATCTGATCAAGATCCCATTGTAATCTGAGGTAACCTACTTCGCTGTCCACTACACCTCCAATTTTGGTGTCCGCTCCAAACGTACTAACTGTACCTCTTATGCAACATCCAAATCATTTATATAAATGATGATGAAAAGTAGTGGACCCAGCAACAATCCTTGTGACACTCCACTGGTCACCGGCCTCCAGTCTAAAAAACAATCCTCCACCACCCACCTTGTGTCTTCTATCTTTGAGCCAGTTCTATATCCAATTGGCTAGTTCTCCCTGCATTCCATGAGTTCTAACCTTGCTAACCAGTCTCGCATGGGGAACCTTGTAAAATGCTTTACTGAAGTTCATATAGATCACATCTACCACTCTGCCCTCATCAATCATTTGTTATTTCTTCAAAAAACTCAATCAAGTTTGTGAGACATGATTTTCCCACATACAAACCCATGTTGACTATCCCTAATCGATCCTTGCTTTCCCAAATACATGTACATCCTGTCCCTCAGGATTCCTTCCAACAACTTGCCCACCACTGACGTCAGGATCACTGGTCTATTGTTCCCTGTTAGCCAACCTCCAGTCTTCCGGCACCTCATCAGTGACTATCGATGATACAAATATCTCAGCATGAGGCCCAGCAATCATTTCCCAAGCATCCCACAGATTTCTAGGGTACATCTGATCAGGTCCTGGGGATTTATCCACTTTTATGCGTTTTGAGACATCCAGCACTTCCTCCTCTGTAATATGGATATTTTTCAAGATGGCACCATCTATTTCCCTATAGTCTATATCTTCCATGTGCTTTTCCACAGTAAATAATGATACAAAATACTCGTTTAGTGTCTCCCCATTCTGCTGCAGCTCCACAGAGTCCGCCTTACTGATTGTTGAGGGGCCCTATTCTCTCCCTAGTTATCATTATGTCCTTAATGTATTTGTAAAAACCCTTAGAATTAAGAAGAATCCAATTTGCCAAAGCTATCTCGCACCCTCTTTTTGCCCTCCTGATTATACTCCTACTGCCTTTATAGTCTCAAGGATTCACTTGGTCTATCCTGTATGTACCTGACATATGTTTTCTTCTTTTTCTTAACCAAACCCTCAATTTCTTTAGTCATCAGCATTCTCTACACCTACCTGTCTTTCCTTTCACCCCAACAGGAACATACTTTCTCTGGATTCTCTTTACCTCATTTCTGAAGGCTTCCCATTTTCTAGCCGTCTCTTTACCTGCGAACATCTGCCTCCAATCAACTTTCAAAAGTTTTTGCCTAATACTGTCAAAATTTGCCTTTCTCCAATTTAGAACTTCAACTTTTAGATATGGTCTATCTTTCTCCATCACTATTTTAAAAACTAATAGAATTATGGTCACTGGCCCCATAATGCTCCCCTACTGACACCTCAGTCACCGGCCGTGCCTTATTTCCCAAGAGTAGGTCAAGTTTTGCACCTTCTAGTTGGTACATCCACATATGTTTTTGTTGCATAGTTCGTGTCCAATATAGGTAATGCTTCATCAGTATATACACAATGTGATACTGATCAGAGTAGAAGTGGGATTAGCTAGAAATTATCTCTCGAACAATATCATGGGATCATTTATATCCAGTTGAGAGGCTGAGAGAGCCTCGCTTAATATCTATTTTGAGAAGGATCACTGGTAGTCCAGTGGTCCAGCACTGCACTCTATTGCTAAATCATGTGTTAGTTTGCCATTGAATCCCTACACTGTGGAAACTGGCCATTTGGTCCAACAAGTCTACATTGACCCTCCAAAGAGTATTGGACCAGACATAGGCCTATTCCCCTACTGTATCATTCTACATTTATCCTTGACTAACGCACCTAGCCTTTACATCCATGAACATTATGTACAATTTAGCATGGCCAAATCACCTAACCTGCACATCTTTGGACAGTAGGAGGAAGTCTGTCCAACTGCAGCTTCTGGAAATTCCGGGTTTCGGAACGAGAATGGCAGCTGGGAACACTGTGGAGTATCTATGAACCTGACAGTATCGTGGATGGCATATTTAGAGAGGCAGTTATGCTGCCTGTGAAATCCTGAAATAGGAAACGAATGGATGACCATCAAGCAGACCAAGAGAAACAGCAGGAAGTCCAAGAATCCCCTGGTGCCCAGGTTGTGTTCCATTTTGAAGGCTGATCAGGGCATTGGCTCCTCCAGGGAGTGCAGGCCTCATGGTATTATCGCTGGACAATTGATTCAGCAATTCAACTAATGTTCTGGGGGCCGGGTTTGAATCTTGCCACAGCAGATGGTGGAATTTGAATTCAATAAAAAAAATGCTGGAGTTTAGAATTTACAGATGACTATGTAACAAATGTCAATGGTTGGAAACATCCATCTGGTTTACTAATGCCCTTCTGTGAAGGAAATCTGCTATCCTCACCTGGCCTGGCATACATGTTATTCCTGACTGACAACAAAGTGGTTGATTCTCAATTGCCCTCTGAAATGGCCTAGCAAACTATTCAGATGTATGAATCGTTCTAATGTCTCAAGAAGTGAAACTGGACAGATCCCCTGGCAGTGACCTAGGTACTGGAAAAGCCAGTGAGAGAAACAACCTTGCTGATACTGCAAAGTCCTCCTTACCTACATCTGGGGACTCATGCCAAAATTGGGAGCACCATTTCACAGACTAGTCAAATAACAGCCTGACATAGTCACATTCACAGAATCATACCTCACTAGAAATGTCCCAGATGGTACCATCATCATCCTTGGATATGTCCTGTCCCACTAGCAGGCCAGAACTGCCAGTCAGGAGGGAGTTGCCTTGAACGTCTGGTACCATGAAGTTGGTATCATGAAGTCTCATGGCTTCAGGTTAAACATGGGCAAGGAAACCTCCTGCTGATTACTACATACCATCTTCCCTTGGCTGATGAATCAGTGCTCGTCCATGTTGAACAATACTTGGAGGAAGCATTGAGAATAGCAAGGGCAGAAAATGTATTGTTGATGGCCAACACCAAGAATAGCTCAGCAGTAGTACTACAAGTCGGTTCCTAAAGGCCATAGCCATTAGACTGGGTCTTCACAGGCAATGAGGGAACTGACGCGAAGGAAAAGCATACTTGATCTCATCATTACTATGCTGACAGTTGCAGATGTATCTGTCCATGACAGTATCAGTAAGAGTGAACGCTGCACAATCCTTCTGGAGAAGAAGTCCTGCTTTCATATTGAGAATAACCTCCTTCGTGTTGAATGGCATTATTAGCATGCTAAATGGGGCATATTTCGAACATAAGTCCATCACAGCAGGAGAATTGTATTCCAGCAAAACCTAATGGGCTGTCATGTCCCCCACTCAACCATTATAATCAAGCCAGGGGATCAACATTGATTCCATGCAAAGTGCAGGAGAGCATGCCAGGTGCAGCACCAGGCATACCCGAAAATGAAGTGTCAACCTGGTGAAGATACCTAACAAGACTACTTGCATGAAACCAGCAGAAGCAGCAAGTGATAGACAGAGCTAAGTGATCACACAACAAATTAGATCTAAGCTTTGTACTCTATATGCCACATCCAGTCATGAATGGTGATGACAATTGAACAACTCACTGGATCAGGGGGCTCCACAAATATCCCCACTCACAATGATAAAAGAGCCCAACTTATCTGTGCAAAAGATAAACTGAAGCATTCGCAGCAATCTTCGACCAGAAGTGTCAAGTGGATAATCCATCTCAGCCTTCTCTTGTGTTACCAAGCATCACAGATACCAGTCTTTAACTGATTTAATTCACTCCATGCAATATCAAGAAATGGTGAAGGCCCTGGATACTGCAAAGGCTATGAGCCCTGACAACATTTTGACAAGATTACTAAAGACTTGTGCTCCAGTCCTTGGTGCTCTCCTAGCTGTGCTGTTCCAGTACAGTTACAACATGGGCATCTACCTGACAATGTGGAAAATTACCCAGACATGTCCTAAACATAAGAAGCAGGACAAATCCAAACCGACCAATTACTACACATCAGCCTACACTCTATCATCAGTGAAGTGGTAGAAGGTATCATCAACAGTGGTATCAAGAAAAACCTGCTCAGCAATAACCTGCTTAGTGACGCCCAGTTTGAGTTCCACCAGCCTGACTTCATTACTGCCTTGGTTTAAACATGGAAAAAAGTACTGAATTCCAGAGGCAAGGTGAGAGTAACAGCACTTAACATCAAGGCTGCATTTGACTGAGTGTGTCACCAAGCAGCCCTAGTAAAACTGGAATCAACGGGTATCGGGGGAAAACTCTTCACTGGTTATAGTCATACCTGGCACATAGGAGGATGGTCATTGCTGTTGGAGGCCAGTCATCTGAGCTCCAGAACACCTCTGTGGGAGTTCTTCAGGCCAATATCCTATGACAAACCATCTTCAGCTGCTTCATTGATGATCTTCCCTCCATCTTATGATCATAACTGGGGATGTTCACTTCTGGTTGCTCAACATTCAGCACCATTTGCAACTCATCAGATATTGAAGCAGTCCATGTTCAAATGCAACAAGATCTGGACTATAATCCAGGTTTGGGCTGTCAAGTAACATTTGTGCCAGTGAAGCAGGATTCAGAAAGGTAATGGAGATAGTGCATGCCCAACATGTTCCCTCTCGGGTAATAGAAAGGAGTAATTAGCCCAGAAGACCATGGATGATGAGATAATCAGGATACAATGAAAAAGGAAAGAGGCTTTTATAAAGGAACTATAAAGGAAACTCATCTGCAGAGACATCAGTGAAATACAGAAAATTGCATGGTGGCTCAGTGGTTAGCACTGCAGCCTTACAGCGCCAGGGTCCCGGGTTTGATTCCAGCCTCGGGTGACTGTGTCCGTGTGGAGTTTTGCACGTTCTCCCTGTGTCTGCATGGGTTTCATCCGGGTGATCCAGTTTCCTCTCACAGTCCAAAGATGTGCAGGTTAGATGGATAGGCCATGCTAAATTGCCCATAGCGTTCAAAGATGTGTAGATTATGTGCATTAGTCAGGCGTAAATTAGAGTAATGGGGAATCAGTTTGGGTGGATACTCTTTGGAGGGTCAGTGTGAACTTGCTGGGCCAAAGTGCCTGTTTCTACACTGTAGGGATTCTAAAATAAAATGCAGAGTGGAGGTTATTAAAGCAAAGAAGGGATATGCAAAGGGTCTTGCTGGTAAAAATAGGGAAAATTCCAAGATATCACAGAAAATATATCAATGGAAAAAGGATAACCAGGGAAAGAATAAGGCCCATTAGGGGCAAAGGGAGCAATCTGTGTTTGGAACCAGAGGGCATTGGTAGAGTGTTAACTAATATTTCACTTTACCAACTTAATCCAAGGGAATGAGGATGAAGGTATGGAATCCAAAGGCAGAGATTGCAAGGTGCTTGAAAAATTGACATAGGAAAGGTCAAGGTACTGGAAGTATTGTAAGCTTAGAAGTGGAAGAATCTCCAAGTCCGGTTGAATTGTGTCGAAGGCTGCTGTGGGAGACAAGGGAGGAGATCGCAGAAGCACTGACTCAAATTTTTACTTCCTCTCTGGCCATATGGTTGGTGCCAGGGGACTAGAAAACAGCTAATGTGATTCTAATATTTAAGAAACATTGTAGAGATAAGATAGAGAAATACAGAGAAAATTCTGAAGGACAGCATCCATTTCTACTTTCAGAAGCAAGGTTTGATTAGGGATTAGTCAGCATGGTCTCATCAGACGGAGGTCACGCTGAACAAATTTGATTGAATGTTTTGAGGAAGTGATCAGGTGGGTAGATAAGGGCAAATGCAGTTGATGTAGTTGAAATAGATTAACATAAAGCCTTTGACGATGTTCTACGTCAGAGACTTATCAAGAATATAGAACATAGAATGTAGAACAGTATAGCACAGTAGAGGACATTCGGCTCTCAATGTTGTGCCAGCTTTTTATCCTACTCTGTAATCAAACTAACCTACCATTGTACTATCTTCCACGTGCCTATCCAAGAGTCGCTTAAATGTCCCTAATGTATCTGATTCTACTATTGCTGCTCGCAGCGCATTCCACACACCCACCACTCTCTGTGTAAAGAATCTGCCTTTGACATCTCCCATAAACCTTTCTCCAATTATCTTAAAGTTATGCCCACTCTTGATTGACATTTCTGCCATGGAAACAAATGCACATGGGATATAGTGTAATTTGTTAAAGTGGATACAAAATAGGCTCACCATCAAAAGTAGAAATTGCTGGAAAAGCTCAGCAGGTGTGACAGCATCTGTGGAGTGAAGTCAGAGTAAATGTTTTGGATCCAGTGACTCTTCCTCAGGGTGGTTTTGAGGAAACACCATTGGACCTAAAATGTTAACTCTGATTTTTCTTCACAGATGCTGCCAGACCTGCTGAGTTTTTCCAGCAATTTCTGTTGGCTGTGATTTCCAGCATCAGCAGTTCTTACGGCTTTTATAAAAATTAGTTCAGTTGTAGGAGACAGAAGATGATGGCAGAAGGCTGCTTTAGTGACTGGAAACCACTGTGCTGGTTATCCTTTTATTTGTTATTTTTACAAGTGCCATGGATAACTGTGTGGTGGCAGGGGTGGTGGAGGTTGGTTGGTTGGATTAGTAAGCCTGGGGGTTGACCAAGATTAGATGTGTGGTAACAGTAAGATTGAGTATCCTGGGTTATATGAAGTTGGAAACAGGATGGTCAATTGGGCAGATAAATGACAAATAGAATTTAACCCTGAAAAGTATGAGGTTATACACTTTGGAAGGAATAATTTGACAAGGAAGTATTCAATGACTGGTATGACACTAGGAACTTCTGTGAACCAAAAGGACCTTGGCATAGTTGTCCATGGATCTCCAAAGATGGAAGAACATGTTAGTAGGGTGGTAGAAAAGACATATGGGACCCTTACCTTTATCAACTGAGGCATAGATTACAAAAACAGGGAAGACATGTCAGATTTGTATTGAACTTTGGTGAGACTGCAGCTAGAGAACTGTGCGTAGTTCTGGTCACCACATTACAGAAGGACATAATTGCACTGGAAAGCGTGTAAAAGAGATTCACCAAGATGTTACCTTGGATGAAAATTTAAAGCATAAGGAAAGATTAGATCAGCTTGGGTGGTTCCATAGGGTCAGAGAAGACTGAGTGGTGACCTGATTAAGATGTACAAGATTGAGGTATAGATAGAATGGATAAGGAGCAGCTGTTCTCCTTAGTTGAAGGGTCAGTTACGAGAGGACACAGGTTGATGGTGAGGGTCAGGTGGTTTGGGGAATGTAAGGAAAAACATTCCTGGTGACAGTCTTGAATGTGCTTTCTTGGAAGGTGGTAGATGTGATTTGCCTCACACCCTGTAAAAAGTACTTGGACGAGCATTTGGCTTTCATAATATTCAAGGCCATGTGCTTGTAAATGGGAGTAAATTGATGGTCAGGAGTTTCTCATGTATTGGTGTAGACTCGATGGGATGAAGAGCCTCTTCTGCAGTGTATGAGTCTATGATTCGATGATTCCATGATTTGACATCTTTTGCTGTTAAAAATAAGATGGTTGACTGAAGTTTACCAGAAATCAACTAAGTATAATTTTTGATGAGTTTCATGGAATGTTTCTCTCCATGAGCGCTAGCTAGTTTACTCACACTATCTTCCCAAACATGCTGTGTTATCCATGCTTCTATGGCTTTCCCCTTGTCACATTCTCCGACTCACTACGGATTCTTTGTACTGATACTATATTTAAAGCCCAGTCATACTCTCAGTCAAGTGCCAGCAGGCCACAGTTGCCTTCCATAGTTCCTGTAGATTGCTCCAGAAATATTAGCCAGACGGAAATTGGGGCCCACTTTGCACATAAGGATTTTGAGGTGTGCACAGTTGCTGCCCATGGAGCATGCCCTGAGATGTTTGTGACTGGTGGAGGGCCAAAGCAGCAAGCAAAAAACTTTAGGCTATTGCATTGACTTTAATGTAAGTATTTTTAATTTTTTCATTCACAAGTCATTGCTAGCTAGCATTTATTGCCCATTTCTAATTGTCTAGAGGGCAGTTAAAAATCAACCACAATTCTATGGGTCTGGAGTCACATGTCGATCAAACCACGTAAGGATGGCAGTTGCCCTCCCTAAATGACATTGATGAACCAGATCTTTTTTTTTTCCTAACAATAGACAAAGATTCATGTTCATCATTAGACACTTTAATTCCAAATATTTGTTGAATTCAAATTGATGTAATCTGGTTTCTGTCCAGTCGGTAAAAGTATGGAATACTACATATTACTGAGGTGAGGTGACATAATAATGTGGATGTTAATGATTGAAAATATGCTTTACACTGCTCACTCATGAGAATCTAATTTTAACCATTCAACATTTGGTTGCAAAATGGGATTCTTTACTCTTAAGGTCCGGAATCTTATTAAAGCCAATTCTAACTATTCACCCAACTTTCTTGTCAATTCCCAAATCATTCAGTGGCTGAAAAATGTTTCCTTGTTGCTGTCACGGCCTGATGGAAAATCCTGTCATGCTTATGTCTAGTCATTTCAAAAACTGCAATGTCACCCGCAAAACAGAGGGAGCCTGTCAGATTCTTGATTACATCATCCCTATATTTTTGGAGCAATATCCTGGCTAATGAATAATCCAAATTGTAGTATGAGGAAATAATATCTACCAAAAGGTGGTCTAAAAATCATTAGTTTCTATCACTCCAAGGAAAGATATACGGATCAATATCCATTCCTGGCATCAAACCTGGAAGAATGCTTGGCAGCTAAAAATTTCAGATGAAGCCCTTCTAGGGCAGAAATCTTTCCTGGATATATGTTTCATGAATTAGGCACAAAGGACTATAGGACAAGGCTAGGCCATTCAAATCCTTGAGCCTATTCCACCATTTAATGATTTAATGGCTGATCTATGGCCCAATTCCATATACTTGTCTTTGGCCCATTTCCCTTAATATCTTCACTTAATAAAAATGTATTTATCTCAGATTTAAAATTTACAACTGATCCACTGTCCACTGCCAATTTTAGAAGAAAGTTGCAAACATCTACCACTCTTTGTGTGAAAAAGTGCTTCCTAAAATCTCTCTAGTGCATTAGACATTATCTACATGGATTTTAGCAAGGCCTTTGTTAAGGTACTGCATGGTGGGTTGTTGAGTAAAGTTAAATACCACAGAGGCCAGGGACAGCTGATCAATTGGAGACAAAATTGGGTTGAAGGTAGAGGGCAGTGGTAGAGGGTTGTTTTTCAAACTGGAGGCTTGTGACCAGTGATGTATCACAGGGATCAGTGCTGGATCCATTGTTAATTGTTATTTATGTAAATGATTTGGTTGAGAATTTAGTAGGTTTTCTGATGAGACAGTGGAGAAGGTTATCTGGGAATACAACAAGGTCTTGATCAACTTGGCAGTGGGCTGAGGAATGGCAGGTGAAATTTAATTTAGATAAATGCACGGTGTTGCATTTTGATAGGTTAAACCAGGACAGGACTTACACAGTCAATGGTAGGGGTGTGGCGAGTGTTATAGAACAAAGAGATCGAGGGTGCAAGTACTCCACTCTTTGAAATTGGAATCACAGGTAGACAGAATGGTGAACAAGGCTTTCCGCATGCTTGCTTTAATCAGTCAGAGTATAGTAATTGGGACATTTTGTTGCAGCTATACAAGATGTTGGTTAGGCCATATTTGGAGTACTGCATGCACGTCAGGTCACCCTACTATAGAAAGGATATTATTAAACTAGAAAGTGTGTAGAAAAGATTTACGAGTCCTGGAAAGTTTAAGTTATAAGGAGAGATTGGATAGCCTGGGACATTTTTACAGCAACATGGTGGCTCAGTGCTTAGTACTGCTGCCTCACAGCAGCAGGGATCCAGGTTCGATTCCAGCCTCCTTCCACTGTCTGTGTGGAGTTTGCACATTCTCCCTGTGTCGGGGGTGTGGGTTTCCTCTGGGTGCTCCAGTTTCCTCCCAAAGTGCAAAGATGTGCAGGCCGGGTGAATTGGCCATGTTAATTGCATGTAGTGTTAGGTGCATCATTCAGAGGAAAATGGGTCTGGGTGGGTTACTCTTCAGAGGGTCAGTGTGGACTTGTTGGGCCGAAGAGCCTGTTTCCACAATATAGGGAATCTTGTCTAATCCAGTTTTTCCCTGGAGGGTAGGAGACTGAGGTGTGAATTTATAGAGGTCTACAAAATCATGAGAGCCATAAATAAGGTAGATAGCCAACACCTTTGTCTCAAGCTCGGAGAGACTAAAACTACGAGCCATAGGTTTAAGGTGGAAGGGGAACAGTACAAAATGGTCCAGAGGAGCAATTTTTCACAGAGGTGGAGGGTGACTGGAACAGGCTGCCAGAGGTAGTGGTGGAGGCGAGTACTACTTGGTTATTTAAGAAACATTTGGACAGGTATATGGATAGGATAGTCATGGAAGGATATGGACCAAATACAGGCAAATGGGACTAGATTAATTGTGAATACTGGGTGGCATGGACAAGTTGGGCCGAAGGCCTGATGAAGGATTTATGCCTGAAATGTCGATTCTCCTGCTCCTCGGATGCTGCCTGACCTGCTGTGCTTTTACAGCACCACACTCTTGACTCTAATCTTCAGCATCTACAATCCACACTTTCTCCTCCTCTATGAATGGTTGAGCCCTAATTGGTAAACTTTGCCCCCTGGTTCCAGAATCCTCAAGCAGCAGCAATAGTTTATCTTTATCTGCCTCATCTTGTTAATATCTTGAAGACTTCAAATAGATCAGCCCTTAACCATCTAAATTCTGCAGAAACCGGGCCAAACTTGTGTAATCTCTCCTCATAATTTATATTGTTGATCTGACATTGTTCCTTGGTTGACACTTTTACATATACTGCTGTGGAGCATTGTTTTGTACTTTGGGATTTGCTGGGCAAGTGGACTTTTAACACATTTAATTGAAGATAGTGAGGACTTGCAGATGCTGGAAAGTCAGAGTTGATAATTTGTGGAGCTGGAAAAAGCACAGCAACATCAGAGGAGCAGGAGAGTCAACGTTTCAGGTCAGAACCTTTCACCAGCTAATGCCCTCTTGTGCAGCATGTCTTACCTCAGTATTTTCTTAAGTTGCAGGTTTATAGCAGGTATTCTGTAGCTGGCATTCTCGTCAATAACGGACATTTGACACCATATGGTTTTATTATTTTTATGTACTTTGAGGTTAAGAAAATGTAGAATTAATTTATACCTAGACATAACTAGCAATTTTTTTTTTGTGCAGTCAATCTGGATTTTCTTCTAGGAGCATTTTGAATCGTTTTGTTTCCACTGTGGCTACAGTTCTCAACTAAGATCACATGAGCGTGAAATAAACCTGGATACACAGTTATTGTTGATATACTCCTTAGTCTATGGCAGAAAGCCAAGAACAAGGGTCAGAACTTTTTAACTCCCTTCACTCAATCTCAGTGGTTTGTGGAATAAACACATTATTGCATTTGTAGAGAATCCAAAGGATTTATGATATTCAGGTGTAGAGGTAGAACAGTTAAGGGTAAAATGTCAATAATGCAATGTTGGTTAGGCTGAATTCACAGGTAGTTCTATATCGCAGTTACTTTGAAGTGAATGAATAAGAACATAATGTTAAATGGGCTCATTTAATACTTATTCTGTACTAAATTCACCCCCCAAGGCTTCTAGCTACTGGCATGAGTATTGCATCATCATATTGGTTCTAGTAATCCAAAGTTCTGGTTAATTATCTGGAAACGTAGATCCATCTGTCATTCCAAAAACTGGACAAATTCAATTTAATTAAGGAAGTCTAGGTTTTAGTAAATGCTTCAAGTTACCAAGTATCCTTCAGAAAGGAAATCTGCTTACGTAAACCCAGTTTTCTCTATACATGACTCCAAAAAACATGTTTGTCTCCCAATTGCCCTCTGAATAGCCTAGTAAGTTGCATTCAGGAAGGAATTCACCATCACCTTTTCAAGAATAAGTAACTCATTGCAAACAAGTATTTTACATCAGTCTTTATAATAGAGAAGGATATGGAAGAAAGAAAATGTGGGGAAATGGATAGTGATCTCTTCAAAGATGTCCATGTTACAGAGGAAGGAGATGCTGGATTCTTATAAGAAATAAAGGCAAATAAATCTCTGGGACCTGGTTTATTGGGAAGCTAGGGAAATGATTGCAGGACCCCTTGCTGAGATCTCTGTATCACCAAAAACCACAGGCAAGCTGCTGGAAGACTGCAGGTTGACTAACATGGTGCCTCTATTTTAAAAAGGTGGTAAAGAAGAGACAGGGAAATATAAACTGGTGAGCCTGACATCTGTCATGGGCAAATTGTTGGAAGGCATCCTGAGAGACAGGATTTACCTGTATTTGGAAAGGCAAGGACTGATCAGGGATAGTCCACATGGTTTGTGCGAAATCGTGTCTCACGAACTTGATTAAGTTTTTTTGAAGAAGTATCAAAGACGATTGATGAAGATAGAGGGGTGGGCGTGATGAATGTGGACTTAAAAAAAGCATTTGATAAGGCTCCTCATGGTGACTAGTTAGCAAGTTTTAGATCACATGGAATAGAGGAAGAACTAGCTATTTGGATACAGAACTGACTCAAAGAAAGAAGACAGGGGACAGTGGTGAAGGGTTGCTTTTCAGACTGGAGGCCTGTGCCACAAAGATCCATGTTGGGTCCACTGCTTTTTGTCATTTATATAGATGATTTGGATGTGAACGTAGGAGTTATGGTTAGTAAGTTTGCAGATGACAGCAAAATTGGAGTTGTAGTGCACAGCAAAGTTACCTCTAACTATAACGAGATCTTGATCGGATGGACTAATGGGCCAAGGAGTGGCAGATGGAGTTTAACTTAGATAAATGTTAGGTGCTGCACTCTAGAAAGGCAAATCAGGGTAGGACTTGTATACTTAATGGTACGGTCCTGGGGAGTGTTGCTGAACAATGAGATCTTGGAGTGCAGTCAGAGGTAGACAGGATAATGAAGAAGGTTCTTGGTATGCTTATCCTTTTCGGTCAGTGAATTGAATATGGTGATTGGGAGGTCATGTTGCGGCTGTGCAGGTCGTTGGTGAGGCCACCATTGCAATACTGTGTGCAAATCTGCTGTAGGAAGGATGTTGAGAAACTTAAAATGTTCACAAAAGATTTACAAAGATGTTGGCAGGGTTGAAAGGTTTGAAATATAGGGAGAGGCTGAGAGACTGAACTATTTTCCCTGTAGCATCAGAGGTTGAGGGGTGACCTTATAAAGGTATATAAATTCATGAGGGGCGTGGATAGGCTAAATAGCCAAGGTATTTTCCCCAGGGTAAGGGAGTCCACAACTAGAGGGCATAGGTTTAAGGTGAGTTGGGAAAGATTTAAAAGGGACCTGAGGGGCATATTTTCGTGCAGTGGATGGTGTGTGTATGGAATGAGTTGCCAGAAGAAGTGGTACAGGCTGGTACAATACAGCATATAAAAGGAGTATGTATAGATATACGAATAGGAAAGGCTGAGAGGGATTAGGGCCAATTGCTGTCAAACGGGACTAGATTTATTTAGGATATCTGGTTGGCATGGACCAGTGGACTGAAGGGCCTGTTTCTGTTTTGTATATCCCTATGACTCCATGCTCTAACTCATTGTCAATGGAATCAATAGGCTGGTGTTTCCCACCATCACAATTCCATTCCATTCTGGGCTGAAACAAGAATTGAGGAGAAAGTGAGGTCTGCAGATGCTGGAGATCAGAGCTGAAAATATGTTGCTGGAACAGCGCAGCAGGTCAGGCAGCATCCAGGGAACAGGAGAATCGACGTTTCGGGCATAAGCTTATGCCCGAAACGTTGATTCTCCTGTTTCCTGGATGCTGCCTGACCTGCTGTGCTGTTCCAGCAACACATTTTCAGCTCTGAAACAAGAATTGGCCTCACATTAGCCCTCTGGAGCCAATTTCCCATCATTGTTTGAATACCAGTCTGCTGCCATCCAATTGTGAAATATTGCTCCAGAATTGCTGGACGAATCAAAACGCTGGCTTCTCAGCAGACTTGAGAGCATCCCTGTTCATGACGACTACTGCTGCAGCTACAAGATAACTGAGAGCTAATCTCCTTGGTGACGTTGTCAGAGTGTGTCTGGTGAATTTACTGTGCAGTCATTGTTATTGTGAACCTGGAAATTATTTTTATTTCTTTTTGAGTCAACCTGGAACTTTGTAAATTAACAAAAGTTAAGTGCTCCATTTGAAAGGCATAACACTGAAAGATTGTAACAAAACCAACACTTGAAAGAAAATTTAGTCAATTAGGTTAAGCTGGCATTCCCAGGAATGATGTTGCACTCAGGTCTCTCCAGTGTCTCCAGTTGTGGAAGTCCTGAAATCTACTGGCAGTTGCCATGTGCTCTCTCTTCCATGACAACTGCATGCAGATGTAGTCAGAGAAATCAGTAGTTGTTTATCTTATACAATTCAATCAGACGGCTGGCAGTTCTACGGTCAGAACAACATCACTAGAAGTGATGGCCAGCACTAGTACTAAAGCCAGTGAGGAGCAGCAACACAGAATAGAACTTGAAGCCCAACTGTCTGTGGACTGTGCCCACTGGGGCCAATCAGAGAAGACAGGGAGTTGATTCCATGCATCAACATTTGTTGCCAGGGTTTGCCTCTGTTGGACAGTCATTGATACCAAATCAGGAAGGAATTGCTGAGGAACGGCACATCGAGAATGAGGTACAGCTTGACAGATTGTGATGCTGGAAATTTAGCGCTCTGTGGGAGTTCAGTGCACAAGCAAAAATGTGCTTTTTGGGTTTTTTTTGTTTGTAAGATACTTTTTTAGGGTTGATAGTGTGCAAGGATTCAGCTTCAAATGGAGGGAAGTGGGGCTCAGTTTAACAGCTAGGACTGCTGTTTGAGAAAACAAAACAGTGACATCACAAGAAAGTAGTGTGTTCATTGGTTTGTGATTTTAAAAAAACGCTACATATTTTTTGGAAGAAAGAATTAACTGAGGAATAACAGGGTAAAAATAAGGACTGCAGATGCTGGAAACCAGAGTCTAGATTAGAGTGGTGTTTCAAACGCACAGTAGGTCAGGCAGCATCCGAGGAGCAGGAAAATCGATGTTTTGGGCAAAAGCCCTGCATCAGGAATAGAGGCAGGAAGCCTGCAGGTTGAAGAGATAAATGAAAGAGGGGTGTGGGTAAGGAGAAAGTAGCATAGAGTACAATAGGTGAATGGGGGTGGGGATGAAGGTGATAGGTCAGAGAAGAGGGTGGAGTGGACAGGTGGAAAGGAAGATGGGCAGGTAGGACAGGTCATGGAGACGGTGCTGAGCTGAAAGGTTGGAGGTGGGGTGAGGTGGTGGAAGGGGAAATGAGGAAACTGAAATCCACATCGATGCCATGGGGTTGAAATGTTCCAAGGCGGAAGGTGAGGCGTTCTTCCTCCAGGCGTCGGATGGTGAAGGAGCGGCGGTGGAGGAGGCCCAGGACCTGCATATTCTCAGCAGAATGGGAGGGGGAGTTGAAATGTTGGGCCACAGTGGTGGTTCAGGTGTTCTGGAGATGCTCCCTAAAGCGCTCTGCTAGGAGGCGTCCAGTCTCCCCAATGTAGAGGAGTCTGCATCGGGAGCAACTAATACAATAAATGATATTGGTGGATGTGCAGGTAAAACTTTGATGGATGTGGAAGGCTCCTTTGGGGTGCAAGTTTTGCAATGCCTGCGGTGGCAGGGTAAGGTGCCAGGATGGGAGGGTGGGTGCGTGGACCTGACCAGGTTGTCACGGAGAGAACGGTCTTTGCGGAAAGTGGAAATGGGTGGGGAGGGAAATATATCCCTGGTGGTGGGGTCCGTTTGGAGGTGGTGGAAATGTCATCAGATGATGTGGTTTATGCGAAGGTTGGCAGGATGGAAGGCGAGCACCAAGGGGTTCTGTCCTTGTTACGTTTGGATGGGTGGGGTTTGAGGGCGGAGGGGTGGGATATGGACGAGATGCATTGGAGGGCATCTTTAACCACGTGGGTAGGGAAATTGCGGTCTCTATAGAAGGAGGCCATCTGGTGTGTGCTGTGGTGGATCTGGTCCTCCTGGGAGCTGATATGGAGGAATTGGGAATACAGGATGGCATTTTTGCAGGAGGAAGGGTGGGAAGAGGTGTAATCCAGGTAGCTGTGGGAGTTGGTGGGTTTGTAAAAATGTCAGTGTCAAGTGGGTCATCATTAATAGAGATGGAGAGGTCCAGGAAGGGGAGAGAGGTGTCAGAGATGGCCCAGGTGAATTTAAGTTCGGGGTGGAATATGTTGGTGAAGTTGATGAATTGCTCAACCTCCTCGCGGGAGCACGAGGTGGCGCCAATGCAGCCATCAATGTAACGGAGGAAGAGGTGGGGTGTGGTGCCAGTGTAACTACAGAAGATGGACTATTCTACGTGTTCAACAAAGAGACAGGCATAGCTGGGGCCCATATGTGTGCCCATGGCTACTCCTTTGGTCTGGAAGAAGTGGGAGGATTCAAAGGAGAAATTGTTACGGGTAAGGACCATTTCAACCAAACGAAGGAGTGTGTTGGTGGAAGGGTACTGTTGGGGACATCGGAAGAGGAAGAAACGGAGGGCTTGGATGCCCTCATCATGGCGGATGGAGGTGTAGAGGGATTGGGTATCCATGGTGAAGATGAGACATTGGGGGCCGGGGAAACGGAAGTCTTGGAAGAGGTGGAGGGCGTGGGTGGTGTCTCTAACGTATGTGGGGAGTTCCTGGTCTAGGGGGGATAGGACAGTGTTGAGGTAGGTAGAGATGAGT
>NC_057713.1:69239720-69259528 GCF_004010195.1 Chiloscyllium plagiosum
GGGAGGGGGTTAGACAGGTTGAGGCGGTTAATGTCTCGGCGGCAGTTGGAAATCAAGAGATCGAGGGCAGTTAAGAGGCCAGCACGGGGTGTCCAGGTGGATGGAGTGTGCTGGAGGTGGGCAAAGGGGTCCCCGGAAGGTGGGGGGGGGAGTCCTGATTGTAAAAATAAGCTCAGAGGCAGAAGCAGCAGAAGAAGTGTTCGACATCACGGCGTGTATTAAATTCATTAATGCATGGGCGCAGGGAGATAAAGGTAAGGCTTTTGCTGAGGACTGATCATTCGTCCTCAGTGAGGGGGAGGTCGGGGGAATGGTGAAAAAGCTAGGACCTGGGACCTGGTGCAGGTGTGGAGCTGAGAGTGGGGATAAACCTGTAACTGGAGTGGGCAAGATGTTGGGGAATGGGGATGGAATCATGAGCAGGGGTGGTGTTTCTCCTCAAGCTTCTGGGGGGCGGGGATGGTGACATTGGGATCTGTTGGGACATGCCAGCAGAATGCAGGTGAGTGGCATTGGTGGGGGCAGAAATAGTGGCAAACACGGCAGTAGGGGGTCGGAAGTCACTGAGTGTGTGACATCAGTGATGATGTGAGGGGTGGAAGTGATGTCACGTGTGGTGCATGAGGAATTGTGAGGGGTGGAAGTGGCCATAATGGGGGTGGAAGTGATGTCATCCATCACCGTGGGGATGGTAACTGCAGCAGCTGCAGTAGTTCCAGAGGCTAGGGGAATTTTCTGGAATGTTTGAGGAGTGCTGGTTATGGAGGTGGGTATATAAAAGTTTGTTGTACTTACAGTTTTTGATATTTGAGATGTTGTTGAAATAATGTTTGTTGAGAGTATAATAAAGAAACATAAGCAAGCAAGGTAAGGTAACGAAAGTATAGTTAGCATAAGGGAAGAAAACTAACAGCATTTATGCATAAGATGATTTTATTTTAGAAATGAGAGTTATTCAGGAGCTTAAAAGAACTCGTGGAAGCAGAGTTCACACCCATAATATGCTCCTCCTATGTAAATGATGAAAGGTTTAGTTGTTCCCTGGTGATGTGTGCAGGAAATATGTCTAACTACAGTTATTGACAAACCGCATTTTGGTGGTGGAGTTGCAGATAAATGCATTGTGGTCTATCTGTAATGCTCAGCAAATAGTGGATAACACATTCAGTGAGGTGGTCACATTGCAGGTGCAAATTACCAGGCAGAGAAGAAGAAAGCAGGTAGTGCAGCATGTCACAGGATTTAAGACCATAAGACATAGGAGCAGAAATTATAGGTCATTCAGCCCATTGAGTCTGCTCTGCTATTCAATCATGGCTTCAAAGTTTCTCCTGCTTTCTCTCCAGTACTGCTGCCTCACAGCACCAGCATTCGATTCCAACCTTGGATGACTGTGTGGAGTTTGCATGTTCTCCCTGTGTCTGAGTGTGTTTTGTCTGGGTGCTCTGGTTTCCTCCCACAGTCCAAAAATGTGCAGGTTAGGTGAATTGACTATGCTAAATTGCTTCTGTGCTAAATAGTCTTCTGTGGCAGTAAATTCTATCGATTCACCACTCTCTGGCTGAAGAAGTTTCTCCTTATCTCTGTTCTAAAAGGTCTTCTCTTTACTCGAAGGCTGTGCCCTCGGGTCCTAGTCTCTCCCACCAATGGAAACATCTTCCCAACATCCACTCTGTCCAGACCATTCAGTATTCTGTAAGTTTCAGTTAGATACTCCTCATCCTTCTAAACTTTATTGAGTATCACCCATAGTCATCAAACGTTAAGCTGTTCATTCTTGAGATCACTCTTATGAATCTCCTCTGAACACGCTCCAGGACCAGTGCATCCTTCCTGAGATATGAGGCCCAAAACTGCGCACAATACTCCAAATGTGGTCTGACTGGAGCCTTCGAGAGTCTCAGAAGCACATGCCTGCATTTAGATTCAAGTCCTCTTAAAATAAATACCATCATTGTATTTTTCTTCCGAACTACTGACTCAATCTGCAAGTTTACCTTGACAGAAACCTAGACTAGAAGCCCCAAGTCTCTCTGCACTTCAGACTTATGCATTTTCTCTCCATTTAGAAAATAGCCCATGCTTCTACACTTCCTACCAAAGTGCATGACCTCACAATTTCCCAAGTTGTACTCCATCTGCCACTTCTTTACCCACTCTCGTCACCTGTCCAAATACCTTCTGCAGCCTCCCCATCTCCTCAACGCTACCTATCCCTCTAACAATCTTTGTATCATCTGAAAGCTTATTCAGAATGCCTGCAGTTCCTTCATCTAGATCGTTAATACATAAAGCGAAAAGTTGTGGTCCCAAACTGAGCCTTGCGGAACACTTCTTGTCACTAGCTGCGATCCTGAGAAGGATCCTTTTAGAGTCATAGAGACATAGAAATGTACAGCATGGAAACAGACCCTTCAGTCCAACCCATCCATGTCGACCAGATATCCCAACCCAATCTAGTCCCACCTGCCAGCATCTGGCCCATCTCCCTTCTCTGTGTGAAAAGGTTGCCCCTTAGGTCTCTTTTATATCTTTCCCCTCTCACCCTAAACCTATGCCCTCTAGTTCTGGACTCCCCAAGCCAGGAAAAAGACTTTGCCTATTTACTCTATCCATGCCCCTCATAATTTTGTAAACCTCTATAAGGTCACCCCTCAGCCTCTGACACTCCAGGGAAAACAGCCCCAGCCTGTTCAGCCCCTCCCAAAAGCTCAAATCCTCCAACCCTGGCAACATCCGTGTAAATCATTTCTGAACCCTTTCAAGTTTCACAACATCTTTCCGATAGGAAGGAGATCAGAATTGCACGCAATATTCCAACAGTGGCCTAACCAAGCCGCAACATGACCTCCCAACTCCTGTACTCAATTCTCTGACCAATAAAGGAAAGCATACCAAACGCCTTCTTCACTATCCTATCTACCTGCGACTGCACTTTCAAGGAGCTATGAACCTGCAGTCCAAGGTCTCTTTGTTCAGCAACACTCCCTAGGACCTTACCAATAAGTGTATAAGTCCCACTAAGATTTGCTTTCCCAAAATGCAGAACCTCGCATTTATCTGAATTTAACTCCACCTGCCACTTCTCAGCCCATTGGCCCATCTGGTCCATTTCCTAATGTAATCTGAGGTAACCCTCTTCGCTGTCCACTACACCTCCAATTTTGGAGGTGCAAACTTACTAACTGTACCTCTTAT
The DNA here is from genome assembly GCF_004010195.1 of Chiloscyllium plagiosum. NCBI lineage: Eukaryota > Metazoa > Chordata > Chondrichthyes > Orectolobiformes > Hemiscylliidae > Chiloscyllium > Chiloscyllium plagiosum. The sequence goes on from NC_057713.1 coordinate 69,242,919, forward strand.
GCTCACATCCAAATCATTGATGTAAATGACAAAATGTAGAGGACCCAGCACTGATCCTTGTGGCATTCCACTGGTCACAGGCCTCCAGTCTGAAAAACAATCCTCCATCAGCACCCTCTGTCTTCTACCTTTGAGCCAATTCTGTATCCAAATTGTTAGTTCTCCCTGCATCCCGTGAGATCTATCCTTGCTAATCAGTATCCCTTGGGGAACCTTGTCAAATGCCTTACTAAAGTCTATATAGATCACATCTACTGCTCTGCCCTCATCAATCTTTTTGCTACTTCAAAAAGCTCAATCAAGTTTGTGAGACATGATTTCCCACGCACAGGCCATGCTAAATTGCCCGTAGTGTTAGGTAAGGGGTAAATGTAGGGGTATGGGTGGGTTACGCTTCGGCGGGTCGGTGTGGACTTGTTGGGCCGAAGGGCCTGTTTCCACACTGTAATGTAATCTAATCTAAATCTAATCTAATCTAATTTCATTGGACGGGGTATTGATTACAAGAGTTGGCAGGTCATGTTACCATTATATAGGAGTTTAGTTCGGCCACATTTGGAATACTGCGTACAGCTCTGGTTACCACATTATCAAAAAGATGTGAATACTTTGGAGAGGGTGCAGAGGAAGTTCACCAGGATGTTGCTTGGTATGAGGGCGTTAGCTACAAAGAGAGGTTGAGTAGAATAGAATTATTTTCATTAGAAAGGTGGAGTTTAGGTGGACCTGTTTGAGGTTTACAAAAATCATAAGAGGTATAGACAGGGTGGATAGCAAGAAGCTTTTTTTCCTCAGAGGACTCAACTACTAGGGGTCATGAGTTCAAGGTGAGAGGGGAAAAGTTCAAGGGAGCTATGAACTGAAAGTTCTTTACGCAGAGAGTGCTGGAACATGTTGCCAGTGGAGGTGGTAGAGGCAAGTATGATAGCATCATTTAAGATGCATCTGGACAGACATGAATTGGGCAGGGACCAGAGGGATACAGATCTTTAGAAAATAGGCGACACGTTTAGATAGAGAATCTGGATCGGTGCAGGATTGGAGGGCTGAAGGGCCATTCTTGTGCTGTAATTTTCTTCGTTCAGTAATGCAACTCCCCCACCCCTTTCAAATCCTCTTCTATTGCACTTGAAACAATCTACATCAAAAAGTAGGTTCAGATGACATAGAATCTGTGTGGGTAGAATTGAGGAAACATGAAAGTAAAAAACCCACAGCTGGAGTTATGTAAAGGCGTCCACACAGTAGTCAGGTGCTGGGTTGTAAGGTATATCATGATATGAAAAGAACTGTAGGAAAGGCAAAGTTACAGTGATCATGGGGGATTTCAATATGCAGGTGGACTGGGAAAATCAAATTGGTAATGGTTCGCAAGGAAAGGAATTTGTGGAATGTTCACGAGATGGCTTTTTGGAGCAGCTTGTGATGGAGTCCACGAGGGAACAGGAAATACTGAACTTACTGTTGTTCAATGAGGCAGACTTGATAAGAGAGCTTAAGGTGAAAGAATCCTCAGGAAGCAGTGACCATAAAGTGATCGAATTTACTCAGCAATTTGAGAGGGAGAAGATAGAATAAAGGCAACTACAGAGGCATGAGGGAGGTGTTATTAGAATTGACGGGGAGACGGGCCTATCAGGAAAGGCAGTGGAATCACAATAGCAGGAGTTTCTGAGAGTAATTCAGGAGACACAGCAGAGATTTATCCTGAGGAAAAAGAAGCATGGTACAGGGAGGAGGAGGTCAGGGTTAGCATAAAATTAAAAGCGAAAGTATTCAATGTGGTGAAGGGCGGTGGGAAACCAGAGGATTGGGAAACTTGCAAAGGCTAACAGAGGGCAACAAAATAAGAAATAAAAAGGGAGAAGATTAAATATGAGGGTAAACTAACTAGTAAAAGGAAAACCAGTAATATAAAGTAAGAATTTCTTTAGATATATAAAGGGCAAAAGAGAGGCAAAAATGGACATTGGGCTGTTGGAAAATGATGCAGGAGAGATAGTGTTCGGGAACAAAGAAATGGCTGAGAAATTGAATGATTACTTTGTGTCAGTCTTCACAATGGAAGACACGAGTAATATCCCAAACATTCAAGAGAGTGCTGGGGCAGAGTTGAGTATGGTGGTCATCAAAAGGTGAAGTTGCTCAAAAAACTAATGGCCTGAAGGTGGATAAATTACCCGGACCAGATGGACTATACCCTAGGGTTCTAAGGAAGATAGCTAAAGAGTTTGTGGATGGGTTACTAGTAATCTTTCAGTAATCACTAGAATCAGAAAGGGTCCCAGAACACTGGAAAATTACTAAACTAACACGCCTCTTTAAAAAGGGAGTAAGGCAGAAGATAGAAAATTATAGACCAATTAGGCTATCCTCGGTCATGGGTAAGTTATTGAATCCATCACGAAGAATGAGATTTCTGAATACTTGGAAGTGTATGGAAAAGAGGATAGAGTCAGCATCTTTTCATCACAAGGAGATCATGCCTGACAAACCACCTAGAATTCTTTGAGGCAGTAACAAGAAGATTAGACCAAGGAGAACCAATGGATGTCATCTACCTGGACTTCAAGAAGACCATTGACAAAGTAATACAGGAGGCTACTGAGTAAGATAGAGCTCATGGTGTTCGAAGCAAAGTACTAGCATGGACAGAAGCTTGGCTGTCTGGCAGAAAGCATGGAGTGGGGAACTGAAAAATAAGAAAGGGATGATAACCTTATTGGGATTGTATTATAAACCCCCTAATAGTCAGAGGGAAATTGAGAAACAAACTTGTATGAAGATCTCAGCTATCTGTAAGAATAATAGGGTGGCTATGGTAGGGGATTTTAACTTTCCAAATATAGACTGGTACTGCCATAGTGTTAAGGGTTGAGATGGAGAGGAATTTGTTAAGTGTGTACAAGACAATTTTCTGATTCAGTATGTGGATATACCTACTAGAGAAGGTGCAAAACGTGACCTACTCTTGGGAAATAAGACAGGGGAGGTGACTGAGGTGTCAGTGGGGGACCACTTTGGGGCCAGCGACCATAATTCTATTCGTTTTAAAATCGTGATGAAAAAGGATAAACCATATCTAAAAGCTGAAGTTCTAAATTGGAACATTTACCCCTTACCTAACACTACGGGCAATTTAGTATGGTCAATTCACCTGACCCTGCACATATTTGGACTGTGGGAGGAAACCGGAGCACCCGGAGGAAACCCACGCAGACACGGGGAGAACGTGCAAACTCCACACAGTCAGTCGCCTGAGGCGGGAATTGAACCCGGGTCTCTAGCGCTGTGAGGCAGCAGTGCTAACCACTGTGCCACCGTGCCACCCATAAAGCATGCCATATGCCGCCTTGACCACTCTATCGACCTGTGTTGCCACCTTCAGGGTACAGTGGACCTGAACACCCAGATCTCTCTGTACATTAATTTGCACCAGGGCTTTTCCATTTACTGTATAGTTCACTCTTGAATTCGATTTTCCAAAACATATCACCTCGCAGTTGCACAGAATAAACTCCATTTGCCATTTCTCTGCCCAACTCTCTAATCTATCTATATTCAGCTGTATTTTCTGACAGTTCCCTTCACTATCTTCTACTCCACCACTCTTAGAGTCATCTGTAAACTTGCTAATCAGACCACCTATACCTTCCTCCAGAACATTTATGTATGTCACAAACAACAATGGTCCCAACATGGATGTCTGTGGAACACTACTGGTCTTAGTTCTTTATTTTGAGAAACTCCCTTTCTCTACTACTCTCTGTCTCCTGCTGCTGAACCAGTTCCTTATCCATCCAGCTAGTACACCCCGGAGCACATACAACTTCACTTTCTCCATCCGCCTACCATGAGGAACCATATCAAATGCCTTACTGAATTCCATGTAAATTACATCTACACCTCATTGATCAACTTTGTCACTTATTTAAAGAATTCTATTAAATTGGTAAGACAAAACAGTGTTGCCTATCACTGACAATGCCATTTTTTTCCACGTGTAAATAGATCCTATCACTCAGTATCTTCTCCAGCAGCTTCACTACCACTGACCTCAGGCTCACTGGTCTACAATTACCTGGATTATCCGTCCAACCTTCTTAAACAAAGGGACAATTCTCCAGTCCTCCAGGACCTTGTCTGTGTTCAAGCAGGCTGCAAACTTCTGTTAAGGTCCCAGCTATTTCCTCTCTTGCTTCCCTCAGTAACTTGGGATAGATCCCATCTGGATCTGGGGACTTGTCCACCTTAATGCCTTTTAGAATACCCAACACTTCTTCCCTCCTAATGCTGACTTGACCTAGCGTGATCAAACATTTTATCCCTAACCTCAACATCATGTCCCTCTCCTTGGTGAATACCATTGCAAAGTACTTGTTCAGAATCTCACCGATTTTCGCTGACTCCACGCATAACTTTCCTCCTTTGTCCTTCAGTGAGCTAACCCTTTCTCTAGTTACCCATTTTGCTCCTACGAATAAAAGGCTTTGTGATTTTCCTTAACCCAGTTTGCTAGATATTTCATGACCTCTTTTAGCCGTCTTAATTCCTTATTTCAGATTGATCCCACTTTCCTTATATTCTTCCAAAGTTTTGTCTGATTTAGTTACCTCAACCTCATATATGCTTCCTTTTTCCTCTTATCTAGTTTCACAATTTCACCTGTTATCAATGGTTCCCTAATCTTGCCATTTCTGTCCCTTATTTTCACAGGGATATGTCTGTCCTATTCTCTAATCAACCTCTCTTTAAACACCCCTCCCCCCACATATGAAATGTAGATTTACATTAAAACAGCTACTCCCAATTCACATTCCCCAGCATCTGCTGAATTTTGCTATAGTTGGTATTGCCTCAATTTAGCACTCTTCCTTTAGGACCACTCTAATCTTTGTCCATGAGTATTCTAAAACTTATGGAATTGTGATCACTATTCCCAAGGTAATCCCCTACTGAAACTTCAACCACCTGGCTGAGCTCAATCCCCAATGCCAGGTCCAGTATGGCCTCTTCCCGAGTTGGACTATTTACATACTGTTCTAAAAAATCCTCCTGGATGCTCCTTACAAATTCTGCTCCACCTAGACCTCACTCAGTCAATGTTGGGAAAATTAAAGTCTCCTAATACCACCACCCTGTTGCTCCGATATCTTTCCATAATCAGTTACATATTTGTACCTCAATCTCACACCCGCTGTTGGGAAACTTTTAATACAGCCCCAACATTGTTACTGCACCCTTCTTATTTCTGGGCTCTACCCATATTGCCTCACTGCTCGAGTCCTCCATGGTGCCCTCCTTCAGCACAGCTGTAATATCCTCTCTGACCAGACATGCAACTCTTCCACCCCTTTACCTCCATCTCTGTCCTGCCTGAAGCATCTATATCCTGTGATATTTAGTTGCCAATCATGCCCTTCCCTCAACCAAGTCTGAGTAATAGCAACAACATCATACTCCCAGGTACTAATCCAAGCCCTAAGTTCATCTGCCTCACCTGCAACACTTCTCACATTAAAACAAATGCACCTCAGACCACCTATGCCTTTGCATTCATCATCTGTTCCCTGCCTACTCTTCCCCTTAATCATGCTGACTCCATTGTCTGGTTCCTTACAGGTTTTAGTTACTACCTCCTTCCTGTCCACTAACCTCCTCATTTGGTTCCCATCCTCTGCCACATTAGTTTAAACCCTCCCCAACAGCGTTAGCAAAAGCACACCCAAGGACATTGGTTTTCGTCCAGCCCAGGTGTAGACCATCCAATTTGTATTAGCCCCACCTCCACCAGAATCAGTCCCAATGTCCCAAAAATCTGAATCCCACCCTCATTCCCCATCAGCCACTGGCCAGATATATCAATTTACTCACCTTCCCAGAATGCAATTCAACCACTCCCACTCAGCTTTTTACTCTCACCACTCCAGCTGCTGCTGAAAATAAAGGCCACTGACTTTTGAGGTAAAACTTCCAGAGGAAAATTTACCTTCCTGGCAGCCCCCTGGTCCTCGCTCTCACAGCTCTTGCTGCTACTGGTAAAGGAGCATCTCACAGCTGTAGGCCAATTATTTCCCTGACGACCCTCTTACTTTTTATATGTATATAAAAAAGCCTTGGGAATCTCCTTAATCCTGTTTGCTAATGACTTTTCATGACCCCTTTTAGTCTTTCTATTTCTTTAAGTTCTTTCCGACTTTCATTATGTACTTCAAGGGCTTTGTCAGTTCATATCCTCCTAGATCTTATGTATGCTTCCTTTATCTTTTTGACCAAGGTCATAACATCCCAGGTGATCCAAGGTGCATGTAACTTGCCATATTCATTCTTCATTCTGGTAGGAACATGCCACTCCTGAATTCTTATCAACTGTCATTTGGAATACTCCCACCTGTCTGATTTCTACTTACTTTCAAACAGCCACCTCCGTTTAAAATTCTCCAGTTCCTGCCTAATATTTCCCAAATTTAACATCTTCACAATGATGAACTTCGCTCTTGAAATAAGCCCAACTCTGTCTTTTTCTTGTGTCCATTTTTGGCTATGGAGAAAATACAAGGACCCAAAAGGTCTCTGAATTACTTCTCATGTTACATTCAAATGAATGTAGGAATAAGAGGTTAATCCAGATGAATGTAAGGCTGGAGAGATGGTGCAGAAGAGAGGGTTTTAGATTTCTGAGCATTAGGACAGTTGTTGAAGGTGGTGGGATCTGTACAAAATGGACAGCTTACACCTGAATTGGAATGGGACCAGTATCCTTGTGAGGAGGTTTGCTACTGCAATTACGAGGGTTTAAACTAACTTGGCATAGAGGTAGGATCCAAAAAGAAGGTTCAGCAGAAAACATTCAAAATCAGAAGTGAAACCAAATGCCTCAGAAAGGCATAGACATTATGGGCCAATTAAGGCATAAGGGAGTTTGGCAACATTGCATCATATGTATTTTTATGCTAGGAATCTGACAATCAAGAAGTACAGTTACCACAGTTGTACCAGATCATCGTGCTGCTTTCTCACTGATGACTGGTGGTGGTTTAATCTGAGGTTTATCACATCTCACATGACGGGAGGGGTTGCGATGGAGAATCCTTCATGGTAACCTTAGTGCAGAATCAAACCAACAGTGTTAACGTCTCTCTGCATTACTAACGAGGCATCCAGCCATTGAGCTGAACAACCCTAAAAGTCTCCTAAAAGTCCAAGAGAAATAGAAGAGTAGATATGTAGACAAATTTCAGGCAGGTGTAAAAGTAAAAGTATGACGGGATTTCAACTTCCGTTATATTAATTGGGGTAGCCATTATGTGGCAGGTTTGGAGGCAGTGGAATTTTTAAAATGCATCCAATACAGCTTGTTAAACCAATATGTAAAAGGTCTGACAAGAAAGCAGCAGTTCTAGACTTAATTTTAGTAATGAAGTTGGGCAAGTGGTTCTTAACTCTGTGAGATTCATTCATATTGTGAAACAGGACAACAATAGGCCTGAAATCAAAATTCTTAACTGGGCAAAGGATAGCATTAATAAGATCAGATTTGATTTGGTCCAAGTGGATTGGGAACTTTCAGATAAATGTATCTCAGAACAATGGGAAGTGAAGGATGGAAATATGAAAAGTTCAGGGCCAATATTTCCCAAAGAGGAAAAGCGTGGTACCATCAAATCCTCATGACCCTAAGTATCAGCATTGGCTGAAGAGAAAAACTGAGGTTTGTGACAGATACAGAGGGCTCAAAACAACAGAAGTCATAGAGTCCTACAGCACAGAGGCAGGCCATTTGGCCCAATCTGGTCCATGTCAAGCAAAATGTTCATCAATGCTAACCCCATTTCCCTGCACTTTGCCTTTTGGACTTTCCCTCTCCATGTATTTGTCCAAATGCCTTTTAAATGTTGTTAATGTACTTGCCTCAACCACTTCCGCTGGCAGCTCATTCCATATGCAAGCCATCTTCTGTGTAAAAAAAGTTGCCCCTCAGGTTCCCTTTTATTCTTGCCCCTTTAACCTTAAACTGATGTCCTCTCATCTTTGATTCCCCAACCCTAGGAAAAAGACTGAGTACATTCACCCTATCCATGCCTCTCATGATCTTTTACACCTCTATAAGATCCCCTTCAGTCTCATACACTCTCAAGAAAAAAGTCGTAGCTTGTCCAATCTCTCCAAACAATTGAGACCATTGAGACCTGGCAACATCCTTGTAAATGTCTTCTGCACTCTTATAGTTTAATAACATCTTTCTTATACCAAGGTGAAGAAAACTGTACACAATTCTCCAAGTGCGGCCTCACCAATGTATAACTGCAACACAACTTCCCAACTTCTATACTCAATGTACTGACTGATGAAGGCCAGTGTGCCAAAAACTATCTTCACTACCCTGTCTACCTGTGACTCCACTTTCAGAGAACTGCGCACCTAAAATCCAAGATCCCTCTGTTCCACTAGACTCCTTCATCATGAAACTCTTACCTTGATTTGACTTTCAAAATGCAAGACCTCACACTTATCTATATTAAAATCCATTTACCACTTCTCGGTTCACTTTCCCAGCTGATCAAGATTCTGCTACAATTTCTGAGAACTTGCCTCACTGTCCATGATACCTCTTATTTTAGCATCATCAACAAACATACTAATCATGCTTTGTACATTCTCATCCAAATCATCGACATAGATAATAAACAGCAATGGGCCCAACACCAACCCCTGAGGCACACCAAGAGTCACAGGCCTCTAGTCCAACAAACATCCTTCCACTATTACTCTCTGCTTCCTACCTTCAAGCCAATTCTGTGTCCAATTTGCCAGCTCCCCCTCGATTCCATGCGTTCTTCCAGAGCAACTTACCATGTGGAACCTTATCAAAGGACTTAATGAAATCCACATAGACTATGTCTACTGCCCTGCCCTCATCAACCTTCCTCGTCACTTTATCAATGAACTCTAACAAATTTGTGAGGCATGGTCTCCCACACACAAAGCTATGCTGACTACTCTTAATCAAACCCTGTCTTTTCAAATGCGTGAATATCTTATCTATCAGAATGTTCTCAAGTAAGGTACCACCACAGATGTCAGGCTTGCTGGTCTATAGTTTCCAAGGTTTTCTTTGCAATCATTCTTGAATAAGAGAACAACATTTGCTACCCTCCAATCTTCCAGGACATCACCTGTGGCTAATGATTACGCAAAAATATCAGCTAGGGCCCCTGCAATTTCCTCTTAAGCCTCTTGCAGTTTTCCTGGATATATCTGCTCAGGACCAGGAGATTTATCTACCTTCATATATTCTAATATATCCAACACCACCTCTACTGTGGTTTGGACTGTCCCCAAGATATAACTACTAACTTCCGCAAGTTCCCAAGTCTTCATGTCTTTCTCCAGGTAAACACAGAGGAGAATATTCATGGAGCACTTCACCCATCTCATACATTTCTACACATATATGTCCACTTTGGTCCTTGTGGGGTCCTACTCTCTAGTTGTTTTTCCTTAAATATACTTAAATAACCTCTTTGAATTCACCTTAATCTTCTCAGCCAAAGCCATCTCATGCCCCCCTTTTCTCTCTCCTGATTTCCTCCTTCAGTAAACTCCTGTAATCACCTGTTTACCTCCAGGGATTCCCTTGATCCTAGTTGCCTGTACCTTAGCCATACTGCCTTCTTTTTTCTGGTCAAAGCCTTGCTATCTCTTGTCATCCAGGACTCCCTATTTCAGTCAATCTTGCCTTTCACCCTCACAGGAACATATAGACCTTGAACAGTAGCTATCTCACTTTTAAAGGCATATGCCAGCAAAAAACTACTTTTTCCATCAAAATTCACCTTGCTCCAATTTAGAACTTGAAACTATGAGCCAGTTTTGTCCCTCTCCATAACTATTTCAAAATTAATAGAACAATCATCACTGGTCCCAAACTGCTCCCCCACTGTCACCTCCATCACCTGTCCTGCCCTATTTTCCAACAGTAGGTCGAATGTTGCCTCTTTCCAAATAGGACCCTTAAAATATTGCTTGATGAAACTTTCCTGAATGTACTTAACAAATTCTACCCCATTTAAGCCCTTAATGCTATCGCAGTCCGAGTCTGTTAGGAAAATTAAAATCCTCTATTATGACAACCCTATTGCTCCTGTAAGTCTCCCCAGTCTCCCTGTATGTGTTCTTCTAATTCTCGATGACTGACTGTTTAGGGACCTACAGTACAACCCCAATAACATCACCATCCCCTTCTTATTTCTTAGCTCCACACACAAAGCCTTACTGATTCTTTAGCTATTTCATCTCTAATTATTGTTGTGATCTCCTTAATCTAAAATGAAACTTACCCTCCCCTTTTTTCACCATCTCTTTCCTGCCTAAAGCACCTGGTACATTAAGTTGCCTGTCCTGTCCCTCCCTTAACCATGTTTCTACAATGTCTGTAATAATGCAGTCCCAAGTACCTATCCACACCCTGAGTTCATCGGCCTTACCTGTCAGCCCTCTTGCATTGAAATAGATGCAATTCAATCCAACAGGCATTCCTCACTCCCTGTCATATTCTAAGTTAAAAATCACACAACACCAGGTTATAGTCATCAGGTGAGAGATGCTCCGAAAGCTAGTGTGCTTCCAATTAAACCCGTTGGACTATAACCTGTGTTGTGTGATTTTTAACTTTGTACACCCCAGTCCAACACCAGCATCTCCAAATCATGTCATATTTTAGCCTGACCTATCTCTTCAACTTACTATTTCTGATTACTGTATCTCCTTCCAGCTTCACACTTGCCTCCCTGCTGTTGAGGATCCCACTCCACCCACCCCGACACCCATTTCTCTATAGAAATATAGATTATGCAAAAGTGAACTTAAAAGGGAGATTAAGAGAGCTAAAAGTGTAAAGGTGGGTAAAATAATGGAAAACCCTAAGTACATTAAGGGTCAAAGATTAATGAGAGGAAAAAGTATGTCACATTAAGGATTACTGAGGTAATTTGTGTATGGAGCCAGAGGATGCAGGAGAGTTCCAAATGAATACTTTGGATTGGTGTTCCCAGTGAGAGGCACTAATGAGAGGGAAACATTTCTGAAGAACAGAATTTATTGCATTTGAAGAGACAGGGATTAATCAAGAACAGTCAGCATGATTTTCTTAAGGAGAGTTACCTGATAACTTAGATTAGATTAGCTTCCCTGCAGTGTGGAAACAGACCATTCAGCCCAACAAGTCCACACCGCCCCTCTGAACAGAAACCTACCCAGACCCGTTCCCCTACCCTATATTTACCCCTGATTAACGCACCCAACACTGTGGGCAATTTTAGCATGGACAATTCACCTGACCTGCACATCTTTGGATTGTGGGAGGAAACCGGAGTACCCAGAGGAAACTCACGCAGACACGTGGAGAACGTGCAAACTCCACACAGACAGGCGGGAATCGAACACAGTGCTAACCACTGAGCCACTGTGCCGCCGTAATTGATTGAATTTTTCAAAGAGGTGACCAGATCTGTAGATGCGGGCAATGCTTTTGATATAGTCTACTTGATAAGGTGAAACAAAAAAATCAGGAATTGATGAAGGGTCACTGGACCTGAAATGTTGAGTCTGCTTTCTCCCCACAGATGCTGAGTTTCTCTAGAAATTTCTGTTTTTGTTTCAGATTTCCAGCATCTGCAGTTCTTGGTTTTAGGTTTGTTGAGGACCCACATGGAAGACTGACACCAAAGGTAAGAACCCACATGATTGAAGGAAATTAGGCAAATTCCTGAGTGGCAGGAAGCGCAAGGGCTTAGGGATGTTTTTTCGACTGAAATTCTGTTTTCAGTGGGGTCCCACAGGGGCCCTTACTGTCTGTAGTATAAATGATTTAGACTTGAATGTAAGAGGGTTGATCAGTAAGTTTTCACATGATACAAAAATTAGTAAGGTAGTAAATTGTAGGGAGCAGCTTTAGACTACAAGAGGATATAGGTGGCTGGTCTGATGAGCTGGACGCATGATGAATGGTAGAGCCTCAGTTAGCACCAAGGATCAAACAGATCTTGATGAGCATGTACACCAGTCCCTAAAGGTAATGGGACAGGTTGATAAAGTAAATTAAGAATGCAAATGGGATACTTGCCTTTATTATTTGTGGGATGAAGTTTAAGAGTAAGGAGATGTATAAAATGTCGAATAGGCCACAGCTAGAGTATTGTGCATAGTTCTGGAATCCACATGATAAAAGGGATGCACTGGGGAGGATACAAACAGGATTTACCAGGATGTTGCCTGTGTTGCAGAGTTTCAGTTATTGGATAGACTGGCATTCCTTCCTTAGAGCAGTCAAGATTGAGAGGAGACATGACTGGGATGTATAAAGTTGAAGGGCAGAGATAGGATAGACAGGAAAAAATCTTTTCCACTTAATGGAGAGATCGATAAGCAGGGGCCATAGGTTAGAGGTAAGAGGCAGGAGGTCTACAGGACATGTGAGGAAAACATTTTTTTACCCGTGGATAGTGGGAATTTGGAACTCAATACCTGTAAGGGCAGTAGAGCAGAATCTCTCATAACATTTAATAAGAATGTAGACATACACTTGTGATACCAAGGCATACAAAGCTATGAGCCATATGCTGGAAATTGGGATTAGAATAGTTTGATAGTTGTTTTTGACCGGCATGGACATGACCTCATTCTGTGCTGTAGATCTCTATGACTGTATGAAGATCTCTCTCACTGCCAAACCCACAGGATGGCAGCGAGCTTTTAATTCTCATTTAAACTTATGTAGCAGGAGGTCTACTATCACTAGCCTGAAGAAGAGGATTATACTTAAGAGTACATACATTATCATGTTGACTGCAGTTAAAAATAAATAATTGTCTGTGAAAAGGCTTTCGTCCAGGTTGGATTTTTTGTACTTGCTAAATAGCTAATATATGTCATATGTTTTTCTAAAACTGATACTTTTAAAGGTTCCTCAATGAATTTCTTACTCTCCATGTCTTCACATATTGAAATATTTACCTCAACAAGGGATTTTTTGAATTCACATTTAAAACATATGTAAAGAAAAAGTATAATTGCTCTGTAATATTAGGATAATTTAAATTATTTAAAAAATAAAACAGTTTAACTAAGTTATAGAAGTTGGATCAAGAATTTTCCTTAAATGGTGATTTTCAGTACATTTGTGTGATTTCCAAGGGTACAAGTTGAATAAAATAACACCTTGTATTAAAAATAGAACAATAACATAATGATCATTCAATAGTAATAGAGCTTTTAACTTAATTTAACTTTTAAATGTGGAGCTAAATCCTTATTAGGTTCAAGTATATGCATAGCAGACAACTGTGATAAAATTACATTGTCCATTTGCTCCATTTACATTTTACACTTCTTAAATCAAAATAAATTCAGTAAATAAATATCAATTTAAATAACAATCAAATTAAAAGAAATTAAGATATAAAGACATAATAAAATTTATTCAAAAATATTAAGATACAAATATTGTATAAAGTAAATGCAAATGAACAATTGAAATAAACCTGAGAAAAGCAACCTTGCCCCTGCAGCACATTTGCTTCACCTAGGAATAATTTGCATTTTCATTAATCTCTAATTTTAAAAAGATATAAATCACTATCATTTTGCAAAAAATACTTAAGAACATTTCATTTTCAGCAACTCATTTTGTACATATTTCAGAAATCTTATCTATTTCTGAACTTGCAATTGAATTAACTGAGGCTAAAACCACATTTAAGCAGTGGAATAAATAATTATCCTGCACCACGTTATAAAAAAAATTGTGCATTAGCCACGCCATTTAAATTAATGTAGCCCGAATTGAATTATAGCCAATACAGGTAAGGAAAGTCCACGATTTACAAATAACGGTATCAATTCTTCAATCGTGTTAAAGCCAATTAGTGTTGAGGAAACATGAATTATATCAGAACCGATTGTTAATCAAAATGGACTGTTGGTGAACTTACGCACAAAGTGATTGAAACGATCAGCTAGGTACATCTCATTGAGTATGATTTCCCTGATTGTGGCTGTAAATCTGGTCCAGACAGGGAGTCCTGGCTGACACTTATAAACAGGAGTGTTGTACAGATGATGTAGGGCAGATACAAACTCTCCTGCTGGGCCCACTTTGAGTATAGTGGCAGTGCAAGAAAAGGGATAAAAATCAAATGATTGGGGAAAAAAGAAAAATTTAAAAAACAGGAAAAAAATAAACAAGAGTGTCAGAGGCTCTGTGTACTCTAAGAGCTGTATTGTACAAGCTGGATCAGCGTCTTGTACTATGCACATGTACTATGATTTGGTGGCAAGATACCGATCTTCGTGGAGTTATTTCAGTGGCGATAAGAGAAAACACATACCACTGAAGAGATTCACTTGCAACAGTTATCTTTGAATTGGGATCAGAGAAAGTGAGGACTGTAGACGCAGGAGATCAGAGTCAAAAAATGCGGCACAGGAAAAGCACAGCAAGTCAGACAGCATCCGAGGAGAAGGAGAATCGACATTTCAGGACACTTGACTTTGAATTTGGATAAGCAGTTCTGGCATCAATATTTGGGAAGCTTGAATCATTCCATCCTGCTGTTGAAGACTGGGCCCAGTATGTAGAAAGAATGTATTATTATTTCCTGACAAAGAACCTTGGGGCAATTGAAAAGCAACCTGTAATTCTCCTGACAGCATGTGGACCCACAGCGTTTTTGATTATTTGGAGCCTAACTTTCCTTGAGGCACCAGAAACTAAAACCTTTCAAAAGTTGATGGATTTAGCTGAAGAATATTACTATCCCAAGCCTCCTTTAATTCAGAGATGTGATCGCTTTTACTCAATACTACGGAAACCAAAGGAATCTGTTTCAGGATTTTTGATGAGTTTAAGATAACTGGCTGGTGCATGTGATTTTGGTTTGAAACTGAGTGAGATGCTGAGAGAGTGTTTAGTATGTGAGATTAATGATGTGACCATGCTGAAGCTCAAATAGATTTCAAACAGACACTACAGTTGACTTTGTCATTAGAAAATGCAGCAAGTACAACACAAAATACAACAGAGTGAACCCCTTTGCTAATTTAAACCCAACACATAGAGAGGCTTACCTCATGCATAATCTGTTAAATTTTGAGTGGCAAAGAACTATACCAGAGGTCACTATTTAAAGTAAAATTAACAATTTGATTCTTTTGTCCAACAGAAAACATTAAAACAACAGCTATTTGCAACTGCTTTCCCTTAAACCTATTTTTTACCTTCCACTCCACAATACTGGCCCAATTAAAAAATTGCAATTAAGATCATTGTCCACATTGGAACCAACGACAGAAAGGGAAAAGGTTGAGATTCTGAAGGAAGATTACAGAGAGTTAGGCAGAAATTTAAAAAGGAGGTCCTCAAGGGTAGTAATATTTGGATTACTCCCAGTGCTATGAGCTAGTGAGGGCAGAAATAGGAGGATAGAGCAGATGAATGCATGGCTGAAGAGCTGGTGTATGGGAAAAGGATTCACATTTTTGGATCATTGGAATCTCTTTTGGGGTAGAAGTGACCTGTACAAGAAGGATGGATTGCACCTAAATTGGAAGGGGACTAACATAATGGCAGGGAAATTTGCTAGAACTGCTTGGGAGGATTTAAACTAGTAAGGTGGGGGGTGGGACCCAGGGAGATAGTGAGGAAAGAGATCGATCTGAGACGGGTACAGCTGAGAACAATCAGGGCAGGCAGGGACAAGGTAGGACTAATAAGTTAAACTGCATTTATTTCAATGCAAGGGGCCTAACAGGGAAGGCAGATGAACTCAGGGCATGGTTAGGAACATGGGACTGGGATATCATAGCAATTACAGAAACATGGCTCAGGGATGGGCAGGACAGTCAGCTGAATGTTTCAGGATACAAATGCTACAGGAAGGATAGAAAGGGAGGCAAAAAAGGAGGGGGAGTGGCATTTTTGATAAGGGATAGCATTACAGCTGTGCTGAGGGAGGATATTCCCGGAAATACATCCGGGGAAGTTATTTGGGTGGAACTGAGAATTAAGAAAGGGGTGATCACCTTATTGGGATTGTATTATAGACCCCCCCCAATAGTCAGAGGGAAATTGAGAAACAAACTTGTAAGGAGATCTCAACTATCTGTAAGAATAATAGGGTGGTTATTGTAGGGGATTTTAATTTTCCAAACATCGACTGGGACTGCAATAGTGTTAAAGGTTTAGATGGAGAGGAATTTAAGTGTGTACAAGACAATTTTCTGATGAGATCTCAACTATCTGTAAGAATAATAGGGTGGTTATTGTAGGGGATTTTAATTTTCCAAACATCGACTGGGACTGCAATAGTGTTAAAGGTTTAGATGGAGAGGAATTTAAGTGTGTACAAGACAATTTTCTGATTAAGTATGTGGATGTACCTACTAGAGAAGGTGTAAAACTTGACCTACTCTTGGGAAATAAGGCAGGGCAGGTGACTGAGGTGTCAGTGGGGGAGCACTTTGGGGCCAGCGACCATAATTCTATTCATTCTAAAATAGTGATGGAAAAGGATAGACTAGATCTAAAAGTTGAAGTTCTAAATTGGAGAAAG
>NC_057713.1:69261630-69292348 GCF_004010195.1 Chiloscyllium plagiosum
ATACACTTAATGGTAAGGTCATTGGGAGTGTTGCTGAACAAAGAGACCTTGGAGTGCAGATTCATAGCTCTTTGAAAGTGGAGTCGCAGTTAGATAGGATAGTGAAGGCGGCATTTGGTATGCTTTCCTTTATTGGTCAGAGTATTGAGTACAGGAGTTGGGAGGTCATGTTGCGGCTGTACAGGACATTGGTTATGCCACTGTTGGAATACTGCGTGCAATTCTGGTGTCTTTCCTATCGGAAGGATGTTGTGAAACTTCAAAGGGTTCAGAAAAGATTTACAAGGATGTTGCCAGGGTTGGAGGATTTGAGCTACAGGGAGAGGCTGAACAGGCTGGGGCTGTTTTCCCTGGAATGTCAGAGGCTGAGGGGTGATCTTATAGAGGTTTACAAAATTGAGGGGCATGGAGAGGATAAATAGACAAAGTCTTTTCCCTGGGGTCGGGGAGTCCAGAACTCAAGGGTATACATTTAGGGTGAGAGGGGAAAGATATAAAAGATACCAAAGGGGCAATGTTTTCACGCAGAGGGTGGTAAGTGTTGGAATGAGCTGCCAGAGGATGTGATGGAGGCTGGTACAATTGCAACATTTAAGAGGCATTTGGATGGGTATATAAATAGGAAGGGTTTGGAGGGATATGGGCAGGATGCTGGCAGGTGGGACTAGATTGGGTTGGGATAACTGGTCGGCATTGACAGGTTGGACCAAAGGATCTGTTTCCACGCTGTACATCTGTGACTCTATTACCTCTATCAAGTCATCTCTCATCCTTCTTCACTCCAGTGAGAAAAGCTCTTGCTCCCTCCTAGTTCATAAGACACATCCTCCTGTCCAGGAAGCATCCTGGTAAATCTCCTCTGCGCCCTCTCTGAAGCTTCCACATCTTGAGGCGATCAGAACTGAACACAATATTCCAAGTGTGGTCCACCTCGTGCTCTATAGATCTGCAGTATAATCTTGTGCCTCTTAAACTCAGTCCCCCTGTTAATGAAAGCCAATACACCATATGCCTTCTTAACAACCCTGTCAACCCGAATGGCAACTTTGAGGCAGTCCTCCAGACTGCCAAAAATTCTGCCTTTAACTCTGTATTCTGCTTCAAGTTCGATCTTCCAAAGTGAATGATTCACACTTTTCCAGGTAGAACTCCACCTGCCATTTATCAGCCCAGTTCTGCTTCCTATCAATCTGCTGTTGCAACCTACGACAGCCTCCACAGTATCCACAGCTCCACCAACCTTGCTGTCATCAGCAAAATTACTAAAGCACCCTTCCACTTTCTCATCCAAATCATTTATAAAAACCACAAAGAGCAAAGGTCCCAGAACCAATACCTGTAGAACACCACTGGTCACCGAGCTCCAGGCTGAATATTTGCCATTTGTCACTACCCTCTGTCTTCTATGGGCCAGCCAATTCTTCAGACAGAAAGCCTCCTCACTTTCTCAATGAGGGTACCATGGGTAACCTTATCAACCACCTTGCGAAAATTCATGTACACCACATCCACTGCTCTTTCTTCATCAATGTACTTTGTCCCATCTTCAAAGACTTTAATAAGGTTTGTGAGGCCTGACCTACCCCTCACAAAGCCATGCTGACTATTTCAAACTATGGTTTTCCAAGTAATCATAGATCCTGTCTCTCAGAATCCTCACCATTACTTTGCTCACCACTGAGGTTAGACTGACTAGTTTGTAATTCCCAGAATTATCCCTATTCCCATTCTTGAACAAGGGAGTAACATTTGCCACCCTCTAATCATCTGGCACAGTGTACAGTGAGGTCGCAAAGATTATCGCCAAAGATTATCACAACAATCTCTTCCCTCACTTCCTGTAATAATCTAGGGCATATTCTGTCTGACCCAGGGGTTATCTGTTCTAATGATTTTCAAAATTTTCAGCACATCCTCCTTCCTAACATCAACCTGCTCTCGCACATCAGTCTGTTTCACAGTGTCCTCACAAACGTCAAGTTCTCTTTCAGTAATGAAAACTGAAGCAAAATATTCATTAAGGATCTCCCCTACTTCCTCTGACTCCAGATGGAAGTTCCCTCCACTAACTCTGATCAGCCCTACCCTCACTCTGTTCAGCCTCTTGTTCCTCACATTGTATAGAATGCCTTAGAGTTTCTTTCATCCTACCAGCTAAATCTTTTTCATGCCCCCTTTTAGCTCTCCTAAGTCCATTCTTCAGTTCCTTCCTGGCTACCTTGTAACTCTCTAAAGCACTGTCTGATCATTTCCCCCTCAACATCAAGTAAACTTCCTTCTTCCTCTTGACTGGATGTTTCACATCCCTTCTCACCCAAGGTTCTATCAATCTACCATCCATTCCTTGCCTCAGTGGGACAAACCTGTCCAGCAGTATGAGCAAGTACTTTTTAAAAAAACCTCCACATTTCCCTGAGAACATGTGTTCCCAATTTAGGTGCCCCAGATCCTGCCTAATACCAATGTAATTTCACTTCCCTCAATTAAATGCTTTCCTATATCATCTGCTCCTATCCCTCTCTATATGTATAGTAAAGATTAGGGAGTTGTGATCATTATCACCAAAGAGCTCTCCCACCGAGAGATCTGACACCTGGCATGGAGTGTTGCCAAGCACTAAATCCAATATGCCCCCACCCCCAGTCGGTCTATCTACATACTGAGTCAGGAACCCTTCCTGGACACAACTAACAAAAACTGCTCCATCCAAACTATTTGAACTAACCAACAAAGAACAAAAAGTTACAGCACATGAACTAGCCCTTCAGCCCTCCAAGTCTGCACTGATCCAGATCCTCTATCTAAACCTATCATCCATTTTCTAAGGATCTGTATCCCTCTGCTCCCTGCCCATTCATGTATCTGTCTAGATACATCTTAAATGACGCTATCATTCCCACTTCTACCACCTCCACTGGCAACGCGTTCCAGCACTCACCACCCTCTAAGTAAAGAACTTTCCATGCCTATCTCCCTTAAAATGTTTCCCTCTCGCTTTGAACTCATGACCCCTACTCTGGGAAAAAGCTTCTTGCTGTCCACACTGTCATGATTTTGTAGACCTAAATCAGATTCCCTCTCAACCTTGGTCTTTCTAATGAAAATAATCCTAATCTACTCAACCTGTCTTCAAAGCTGGCACCCTCCATACCAGGCAACATCCTGGTGAACTTCCTCTGCACTATCTCCAAAGCATCCATGTCCGCTTGGTAATATGGTGATCATAACTGTATGCAGTATTCCAAATGTAGCTGAATCAAAGTCTTATATAACTGCAACATGACCTGCCAACTTTGTACTCAATAACCCGCCCAACGAAGGAAAGTATGCCATATGTCCTCTTGACCACTCTATCGACCTGTGTTGCTACCTTCAGGGTACAATGGACCTGAACTTCCAGATCTCTCTGTATTTCAACTCTCCCCAAGACTTTGCCACATACTGTATAGTTCACTCTGGAATTTGATTTCCAAAATGCATTTGTCCGGATTGAACTCCATTTGCCATTTTTCCGCCCGTCTCTCCAATCTATCTATATTCTGTTATATTCTCTGACAGCCCCCTTCACTATCTGCTACTCCACCAATCTTAGTGTCATCTGCAAACTTGCTAATCAGACCACCTATAATCTTCCTCCAGATCACTTATGTATATCACAAACACATTGGTTCCAGCACGGGTCACAGTTCTCCATTTTGACGAACTCCCTTCCAATACTACTCTGTCCCCTGTTGCCCAGACAGCTCTTTATTCGTCTTGCTAGTACACCATGGATCCCATGAAACTTCACTTTCTCCATCAGCCTACCATGGGGAATCATATCAAATGCCTTACTGAAGTCCATGTATATGACATCCATAACCCTATCCTCATCGATCAACTTTGTCACTCCCTCAAAGAATTCAAATAAGTAAGACATGACCTTCCCTGCACGAAACCGTGTTACCTATCACTGATAAGCCCATTTTTTTTCCAAATTGGAATAGATCCTATCCATCTGTATCTTCTCCAGTAGCTTCTTTACCATTGACGTCAGGCTCACCGGTCTATAATTACCTGGATTATTCCTGCTACCCTTCTCAAACAAAGGGACAACATTAGCAATTTTCCAGTCCCCAGGATCTCACCCATGTTCAAGGATGCTGCAAAGATATATGTTAAGGTCCTCTCTTGCTTCCCTCAGTAACCTGGGGTAGATCCCACCCAGACCTGCAGACTTGTCCACCTTAATGCCTTTGAGAATACTTAATACTTTGTCTCAACCTAGAATTATCAAACATCTATGCCTAACCTCAACATCGGTCATGTCCTTATCCTCGGTGAATGCCACTGCAAAGTACTCATTAAGAATCTCACCCATTTTCTCTGACTCCATGCATAACTTTCCTCCTTTATCCTTGAATGGACCAACCCTTTCTCCATATATATGAATAAAAGGCTTTGGGATTTTCCTTAATATTAGAGACGTTTAAGTCAACCATGACAACAACCCTGTTACTTTTGCACCTTTCCATAATCTGCCCCCCAATCTGCTCCTCTGTGTCTCTGTTGCTATTGGGGAGCCTATAGAAGACTCCCAATAAAGTGACTGCTCGTTTTCTCTTTCTGACTTCCACCCATACTGACTCTGTACACAAACCCTCCTCGACAATCTCCCTTTCTTCAGCTGTGATACTGTCCCTGATTAGCAATGCCACTCCTCTACCTCTTTTATTTTCCCCCCATTTCATTTGATCATCTAAACCCTGGAACATCCAACAACATACCTGCCCCTGTGATATCCAAGTCACTAGTAATGGCCACTACATCATAGTTCCAACTACTGATCCATGCTCTGAGTTTGTCACCCTTATTTCTGATACTTCTTGCATTAAAATAGACACACTTCAACCCATGGAGTCACAGTGGGACCAGCAAAGGTATAGAAACCTTCAGAATTATGAGTTCTAGGGACAAAATAGATGTGATAGTTGTAATATAAAATGGCTTGACTGAAATGAGATAAAAGGGACAACATAAAAAAGCATGTGAAAAGAGCGAGTGACGTTTCAGGCCGTTAACTGACAGAAATCTGTGCCTAGTGGAATTTAGACACTGCATTTGACCATTGTATGTTTGGTATGGCCTCACAGCGCCAGAGACCCGGGTTCAATTCCCGCCTCAGGCAACTGACTGTGTGAAGTTTGCGCATTCTCCCCGTGTCTGCGTAGGTTTCCTCTGGGTGCTCCGGTTTCCTCCCACAATCCAAAAAAGTGCAGGTCAGGTGAATTGGCCATGCTAAATTGCCAATTAGTGTTAGGTGCAGGGGTAAACATAGGGGAATGGGTCTGGGTGGGTGCGCTTCGGCGGGTCAGTGTGAACATGTTGGGCCGAAGGGCCTGTTTCCACACTAAGTAATCTAATCTAAAAAGTCATATACCTGAGAGCTCCTTATGAAGGCATGATGATGTTAGCCTTGAGAAACGTCCATGCCACACTGTGTCAGGACATAACATTCAGCTGATTTTTATTCATTCATGGGACATGGAGATAACTGGCTGGACAAAATTTATTGCCGTTAAGAAGGTGATGGTGAGCAACGTTTTGAACCACTGTCATCCCTTTTGTTTACACTCACAATACTGTTAGGGAGGAAGTTCCAGCATTTTGAGCCATCAACATTGAATGAATGGGAATATGATTCCTAGTCAGGATGGTGAGTGGCTTGGGGGACCTTACAAGAGGAGGTGTCCTTATGTATTTGCTGCCCTTGTTCTTCTAGATGGTAATGGTTGTGAGTTTGGAAGGAGTCAAAGAATCTTGGTGAATTTCTATCGGGCATTGTAGGTAAGACATTACTGCAACTGAGTGTTGATTGTTGAAGCACTAAGTGAATGTTGACGTTGTACCAATAAAGCTTTATTCAGAAGGTGCCAAGCTTTTTTAGCATTCATCAGGCAAGTGGAGAGTCCTCCAACACACTCTTGACAGGTTTTGCAGAATCAGGAGCAGAATTACTCACTGCAAGATTCCCAGCATCTGACCTGCTCATGTAGCCATAATACCTATATGTGACTAGTCCAGAACAATTTCTAGTCAATGGTTTGCCCTATTATAGGAAAGATGTGGATGCTTTGGAGAGGGTTCAGAGGAGGTTTACCAGGATGCTGCCTGGACTGGAGGGCTTATCTTATGAAGAGAGGTTGACTGAGCTCGGACTTTTTTCATTGGAGAAAAGGAGGAGGAGAGGGGACCTAATTGAGGTATACAAGGTAATGAGAGGCATAGATAGAGTCGATAGCCAGAGACTATTTCCCAGGGCAGAAATGACTAACATGAGGGGTCATAGTTTTAAGCTGGTTGGAGGAAAGTATAGAGGGGATATCAGAGGCGAGTTTTTTACACAGAGAGTTGTGAGAGCATGGAATGCGTTGCCAGCAGCAGTTGTGGAGGCAGGGTCATTGGGGACATTTAAGAGACTCCTGGACATGCATATGGTCACGGAAATTTGTGGGTGCATTCATGAGGATCAGTGGTCGGCACAACATCGTGGGCTGAAGGGCCTGTCCTGCGCTGTACTGTTCTATGTTCTATGTATCTGCTGCCCTTGTTCTTCTAGATGGTAATGGTTGTGAGTTTGGAAGGAGTCAAAGAATCTTGGTGAATTTCTATCGGGCATTGTAGGTAAGACATTACTGCAACTGAGTGTTGATTGTTGAAGCACTAAGTGAATGTTGACGTTGTACCAATAAAGCTTTATTCAGAAGGTGCCAAGCTTTTTTAGCATTCATCAGGCAAGTGGAGAGTCCTCCAACACACTCTTGACAGGTTTTGCAGAATCAGGAGCAGAATTACTCACTGCAAGATTCCCAGCATCTGACCTGCTCATGTAGCCATAATACCTATATGTGACTAGTCCAGAACAATTTCTAGTCAATGGTTAAGGATATGAGGGCAGGAGAAGTGGTAAGATAGGATTTATTAAGGAGGCACAGATGAATGTTGATGACCAGGGTTTATAGCCTTCATGTAGTTATCCACAAATGTCAGGATGGCAAAGTCACAGAAGATTGAGGTAAAGCTGGTCCATCATCTCAGAGCTTCGGGATGAGGACTTATGCCATGGAGTTACATGTACCTAAGAACAGTGAAAAGCTGTGTTTTGTGAGCAGTACAGGCAGATCACAGAAAACTAGGATAGACATAGGGTGCTTAGATTGAATAAGGCATACAAGGCTACAACCTCACAGGAGGTGCACAAAGCAAGATCAGCACTATTTGAAGTTAGAGAGTCCATTCATCAGTCTAATAGTAGCAGGAGACAAAAGGTTTGATTGATTACAGTAGAAGCAGGAGGTAAGAGTATTAAGTAGTCATACATGAGCAGAAACTTGGTGATGTGCCCCAGTGGGTGAATAGGAAATGCAGAGGCCAGAAACTGTTCATATATTTTGAGGATGAGGTAGATATGAGCCCATGAGTGGTCATAATGCATGTAATGCTGAGAATTGTAGTCCATTAGCTGTGGAGAGATATGTATGCAGTGGCAGAATTAATGATTGCTTTAAGAGTATGAGGTAGTAGACAGAATATGGTGTCACCTACACTTATTATATAGGAATTATTTACCTTTTTCTGCACTGCTGGTCAATCCCTTTTCACATTGGGAGATAGCACTGACCATGCCAAGGCTCAATGTCTCTGATGGGGTGAACTTCTGTTACAGCTAGCGAGGAAGGAATGTGACAATCTCACCATCACTTCCAGCTCTCTTTCTGTGAAGCAGGGAGCTCAATTATGTCTTTATCCTTTGCATTATTGTGAGAATCACAATGTGAAGACCAGTTACTGACTTGCAGCATTGAAAGTAGTGTGCACTGGGCTCTAAGCATGACAACAGATCCTTAGAAGCTGAAGGTCACAGCAGCAGTGTGCATTCCCGTCACAGTTGGAATATAATGTGAAATGAATATAGTTGGATGAGGTGACACACTCTGGACTATGGCAGAACAGGTGTCATGAAACTTACTCACGACTATTCTGTAACAACAAATGGGAAAAATCACAGGCACCATGTTTATTTTTTAGTGTCTTCATTTTCACTTGTTAAATATGATATATAAGCCATCCAGTCCATTAATATACTGCTCCAAATTATTTGGAATACATTTTAATGAAATACAAAACAAGTGAAACCACTAAACATATTTGAATGAAATGCCACAGTAACTAAAGCAGCAGCTCCATTCCAACAGTTTGTAAAGAGAGATATTTACATCAATCCTCTGACTTTCTGCAAGATCTTGAAATTTCATAATATATGATAATCACTTTTATTAAGAAGCTGTGTAAATATTTATGGGTCCTCTCAAATGATTGAAGTGCTGAAATGTTATGGAACGGCTTTTGATTTTTTTCAGATTTTTGTTGCTGTTGGGACAACATTGTGCTATTAAGAGATGTATTCTATCCTGTTTTATTTGTAGAGGGGTGTTGTGGTGCTGGAAGGTTTCCCTCAGACAAACAGTTGGTAAACAGCTTTGACTTCTACCTGGGAGTTTTGCTTAGAAGTGAGTCGGTACTCACCGAGGAGAGGAACATGACAGATGTTGAGATTAGGCATAGATGTTTGATTTCTCTAGGTCAAGTTGGCATAAGGAGGGAGGAAGTGTTGGGTATTCTAAAATGCATTAAAGTGGAAAAGTACCCAGGTTCAGATGCAATGTATCCCAGGGTTACTGAGGGAAGCAAGACAGGAAATAGCTGGGGCCTTAACAAATTCCTTTGCAGCATCCTTGAACATGAGTGAGGTCCCAGAGGACTGAATAATTGCTAACGTTGACCCTTTGTTTAAGGGTAGCAGGAATAATCCAGGTAATTCTAGACTAGTGAGCCTGACGTCAGTGGTAGGGAAGTTGCTAGAGAAGATACTGAGGGATAGGATCTACTTATATTTGGAAAATAATCGGCTTATCAGTGATAGGCAGCATAGTTTTATGCAGAGAAGATCATGTCTTACCAACTTAATAAAATTATTTGAAGAAGTGACAAAATTGATTGATGAGGGAAGGGCTGTAGATGTCATACATATGGTCTTCAGTAAGGCATTTGATATGGTTCCACATGGTAGGCTGATGGAGAAGGTGAAGTTACATGAGGTCCAGGGTGTACTAGCAAGATGGATAGAGAACTGGTTGGGCTGCAAAGGTCCGAAGTAGTGGAAAGGAGTTTCTTAAAATGGAGAACTGCAACCAGTGTTGTTCAAAAGGGATCTGTGTTGGGACCACTGTTGTTTGTGATATACATTAAATGATCTGGAGGAAGGTATAGGTGGTCTGATTAGCAAGTTTGGGCAAATTGCAGATAGTGAAAGGGACTGTTACAGAATGCATCAGAATATAGATAGATTGGAGAGTTGAGCAGAGAAATGGCAGTTGAATTTCAATCTAAGCAAATGCGAGGTGATGCATTAATTGATGTATAGAGAGATCTGGGTGTTCAGGTTCATTGTACCCTGAAGGTGGCAATGCAGGTCAATAGAGTGTCAAGAAGGCATACGGCACACTTTTATTCATTGGACAGGGTACTAAGTACAAGAATTGGCAGGTCATATTACAGTTGTATAGGACTTTGGTTCGGCCACTTTTGGAATACTGCGTTCTAGTTACCACATTACCAAAAGGATGTGGATGCTTTGGAGAGGGTGCAGAGGAGGTTCACCAGGATGTTGCCTGGTGTGGAGGATGCAAGCTATGAAGAGAGGTTGAGTAGATTAGGATTATTTTCATTAGAAAGATCGAGGTTGAGGGGGGACCTGATTGAGGTCTACAAAATCATGTGAGATATAGACACGGTGGATAACAAGAAGCTTTTTCCCAGAATGGGGGACTCAATTACTTGGGGTCATGAGTTCAAGGTGAGAGGGGAAAAGTTTAAAGGAGTTGTGCATTGAAAGTTCTTTGCTTGAAGGTGGTAGGTGCCTGGAACATGTTGCCAGCAGAGATGGTAGAGGCAGGCATGATAGCATCATTTAAGATGGGGACAGATGAATGGGCAGGGAGCAGGGGGATACAAATCTTTAGAAAATAGGCGACAGGCTTAGATAAAGGATTTGGATCAGCGCAGACTTGGAGGGCTGAAGGGCCTGTTCTTGTGCTGTAATTGTCTTTGCTCTTTGAGTCAAAAGAATCATGAGTAGGCAGGGTCAGGCTAACAGACCTGAAAGGATTTTGGTTTTGCTTTCAGTTAGTTGGTAGTTTTTGCTGTGTTGTAGCTGAAAGCTTGAGTTCTCTGGTGCTAGCATGAAGTCCTAGAAAGAGGCTTCCGTTGAAGACACAAATAAAACGAAAAGATCAGATTGGTTCTTTCTACTGGAAAAGAGAGATATTATTCTTGCATGCTAACTGTTTTCCTGAAATACCTTTGCTAAAAGTATGCTTAAGGGATGCTGCCTATACTGGAACAGTTGATAACTAGTGATTAAATAATACGGTACCTTAAGTATATCAATAGAGCAAAGTTATGCCAATTCTTCTTTATTCTTAGAGTTAAAATACAAAAAGTAGGTTTTGAGTTTGGTGGTGGACCAGTCAAATCACATATAGAATGCAGCTCCTTTCACTTATGTGTTTTCACGTTAACCTTGACCCTATCTCCATAATAGACCTGGAGAAGGGTGTGTCTGACTGGTCTGGTCCATAACACTATTGTGAACATTCAGAATTGTTGATCAAAATAATTTCTTTTCTAATGTATTCCATCATATCTGGTAGAGTATGACTTACACCTAAACACCAATGGAACTTTATTCAATAGAGGCAGCATCAACATCAGTCTATTTTGGTTGCCAATTACACAAAGAGGCAGAAAAATGGGCTGTTTTTTATTTGCAGGATGTGCACCTGGTAAAACCAAAATTAAATCTGAGAAACTTGAAATAATCATGAGCAAAATATTATGAACGCAGTCTAGAAACACTCAGTAAGTCAGGCAGAGCTTATGGAAAGAGAAATAGAATTAAGGGGCATGATATTCATGAGAGGCAGTAGTATAAACTAGATTCCCTACAGTATGGAAATAGGCCCTTCAGCCCAACAAGTCCACACTGATCCTCCATAGAGTAACCCATCCAGACCTATTCCCCCACCCTACATTTACCCCTCACTAATTCACCTAACACTATGGGGCAATTTAGCATGGCCAATTCACCTGATCTGGAAGGAAACCAGAGCACCCTAAGGAAACTCACGCAGACACGAGGAGAATGTGCAAACACCACACAGACAGTGGCTTGCGGTGGAAATTAAACCCGACTCCCTGGCACGGAGGCAGCAGTGCTAACCACTGAGCCACAGTGCCACCCAGTGAGGCAGGACTAGGGACATGGAGGTCTGGCCAATTCAAATGAAAGGACATAGAGGCTGTCAGCTCACAAGAGCTAAATGCCTTTCAAAACTCCTAGTAGGCTAGAAATGCAGAAATGCTTCCCCATAACCCTGAAAGTAATTTCAGGCTCATCCAGCCCTAATTCCCAACATCTCTCCAGCTATTCTGACTGTGGATCTTTCCTCCCTTCTGATTGCTGGAACCATCCCTTAGCATCCTTGTTATGACCTTAGGCCATTGCTTTTACACCCACCCACAGGCCAAATCATTCTCTTGGAGGGCTGTGACGTGGGAAATGGATCCACGTGTGGGCAGCACAGTGGCACAGTGGTTAGCACTGCTGCCTCACAGCGCCAGAGACCCGGGTTCAATTCCCACCTAAGGCGACTGTCTGTCTGTGTGGAGTTTGCACATTCTCCCTGTGTCTGCGTGGGTTTGCTCCGGTTGCCTCCCACAGTCCAAAGATGTGCAGGTCAGATGAATTGGCCATGCTAAATTGCCCATAGTGTTAGGTAAGAGGTAAATGTGCAAACTCCACACAGACAGTTGCCTGATGCGGGAATTGAACCCAAGTCTCTGGTGCTGTGAGGCAGCAGTGCTAACCACTGTGCCACCCCTTCTGTATTTGCAACATACTAAAGTTAAACCATCAAATACTCCCAATAATCACTCCAATCGTTCCAAACCAGACTTTTCAATAATCAATCCCAGACTTAGCAAATAATTTCCAGGTGCCAGTTTTTATCTTAAATAAAATGTTTAACTATTTATTAAATACACAATAATTCTGTACTTACAACACAGTAATCTAACATGTATGCTTTAAACCTACAACATTTGTTTTCAGACCCCATTCACTCAAGGTTAAGGGATAAGTAAAGAAAAATGAAAAAACTTGCCAAATTAGTTAAACGGATTTCATGATGTATTGCTTCACAGGCATAGATGTTTATTTGGTTGCTTTTCTAGAATCACTGATCAGGGTCACCTTTGTTGCTCACTCAGGCAAAGACACTTTTCACTTCGCTTTCTACTCTTTGGGTAGAAAGGGCACTGTGACAGATTAGACAGGGAGCTTTCAAACTTTCATGCTATCTTGTGAGCAGCTAAGCCTACTTCTCTGAAAAGACAGTTTGAAAAAAAAAGTTCGATTCTGGTTCCACCCTGATAGACTGAACATTTTTGAGGCCTCAGTTACCATTCAAAGACTGCCACCTGCTTGAATATAGGGTCTCTTCCAGATATGCCAGAACCAGTTGCCAGATATTGACCTTGTTAATAGCTAACCACTGTTTAACCACAATGCTCTTTCTGAGTTGCTGTGTCTGTTGAAACTTTTTATGTCAAGGTACAGCCTGCAATTTGCCTTCAGGCCTGGCTTCACAAGCAAACAAAGCTTGTTTGGTCTGTTCTTTTCCTTTTACGGCAAGCCATTTTGAAGTCCCCAAATCATTGCTCATGAGTCCACATTAATAAATCCAAGTTGATAGCATAGTGGTATTATTGCTAGAATATATTAATCCAGAAACTCAGTTGATGTTCTGGGGACCTGGGTTCAAACTCACTAAAACAGATGGTAGAATTTGGAATTCAATAAACATAATAAAAATAATATCTGGAATTAAGAATCTAATAATGATCATGAAACCATTTTCAATGGTCAGAAAAACCCTTTTGATTCTTTAAGGTCCTTCAATGGTCAGAAAAACCTTCTGATTCGTTAATGTCCATCAGGGAAGAAAATCTCTTATCCTCACCTGGTCTGGCCTACATGTGACTCTAAACCCATAGCTATGTGATTGACTCTCAATTGTCTGCTGAAATGGCCTAAGCTATTAAGTTGTATCAATCTCTACAAAGTCTCAAAAGAAATGGATTTGGATGGATCAACTACCATCAACCTAGGCACTGGAAACGACAACAGCAGAAACAGCCTGTTGACACTAACCTTCTCCTCACTAACATCTGGGGGCTGGTGCTAAAATAGGGAGAGTTGTCAAGCAACAGCCTGACAGTCATACTCATGGAATTATACCTCACAGACAGCCAATGAAGCAGACACCACTACCATTATCTCTGGATATGTCCTTTCCCATCAGCAGGACAGATCCAGCAGAGGTGGATCAGGAGGGGGTTGTGCTGGGAGTCTTTAACATTAACTTTTCAACTTCAAATCTCATGGCTTCAGGTATACCTTCTACTAATTATCATGTACCATCGTCCCTCGGTTGATGAATCGCTACTGCTCCATATTGAACAACAATTGGAGGAAGCATTGAGAATAGCAAGGGCATGAATTGCACTCTGGGTGGGAGGGGATTTCCATATCCACTAACAGTGGCTTGGCAGCAACACTGACTAAGCTGGTCAGGTCCTAAAGAACATAGATGCTAGATTGGATATGCAGCAGGTGCTGAGGGAACCAACAAGAGGAAAAACATTTGATCTCATCCTTAATCTGCCGCTGCAGATGTATCTCTCCATGGCAGTATCAATTCAATTGACAATTGCAAGTCCTTGTGGAGACAGTCCCACTTCATATCAACAATAAACTCCACTGTGTTGTGTGGCATTAACACAATGCTAAATTGGATAGACTTTGAACAGATCTGCAGATTCAAGACTGAGTATCCATGAGATGTTGCGGACCATTTACAGCAGCAGAATTGTACTCCAGCAACTTCAAGGACTGGCATATTACCCACTCAACCATTACCATCGAGCTAAGGGATCAATCCTGGTTCAATGGAGAGTGCAGGAGCACATGCCAGGAGCAGCACCAGGCATTCCTAAAATTGAGATGTCAACCTGGTAAAGCTACCAAGCATTACTACTTTCATGCTAAACAGCATAAGCATCAAATCATAGACCGAGCTAATCAAACCCACAACCAACAGATCAGATCTAAGCTTTACAGTCCTGCCACATCCAGTCAACAATGGTAGTGGGCAATTAAACAAATCAGTGGAGGGGGAGACTCCACAAATATCCTAATCCTTAATGATGGGGCAGCCCAGGATATTAGTGCAAATAGAAGGCTGAAGCATTTAGGGAGACACAGTGGCTCAGTGGTTAGCACTGCTGCCTCACAGTGGCATGGACCAAGGTTCCAATTCCTGCCTTGGGTGACTGGTTGTATGGAGTTTGCTCGTTCTCCCCACATCTGTGTGGGTTCCTCCCACAACCCAAAGATGTGCAGCTCAGATGAGTTGGTCATGCTAAATTGCCCGTAGTCTTAGGTGCATTAGTCAGGATAAATATAGGGTAGGGAAATGGGTCTGGATAGGTTACTCTTTGGAGGGTCAGTATGGACTTGTGGAGCCAATTGGCCTGTTTCCTATTGTAGGGTGTCTAGTCATTCACAACAATCATCAGAAAGGAGTGCTGAGTAGATGATCAATCCCTTGATCCTCCAGGAGTCCCCAGAATTACAAATTCAGTCAATTTGATCTACTCCATGTGATATCGAGAAACAATTGAAGGCAAAGGCTATGGACTCTGACAACAATTACTGGTAGGGCCTTCGGTAATATTGTAGAACAGAAGGACCAAGGGTACATAACTCTTTGAAGTTTGCATCATATATAGACAAGGTGGTTAAAAAGGCATTTGAAATGCTTGTCTTCATTGCTCAGTACTTTGAGTACAGAAGTCATGTTGAGGTTGTTCATGACATTGGTGAGGCCTCCTCTCGTGTACAGCGTCCAGTTCTGGTTGCCCAGTTATAGGCAGGATATTAGGCTGGAGAGGGTTCAGAAGGGATTTACCAGAATGTTGCTGGATATAGAAGGTTTGAGTTATGAAGAAACACTGGATAGACTGGGACTTTTTTCATTGGAGTGTAAGAGATTTATAACACAATGAGGGGTATGGATAGAGTTAATGGTAGCTGTCTTTTCCATTGGATGGGGAATTTCAAGACCACGGAGCACATTAAGGTCCCTCATGTCTTTTGAAATACTGGTTTGGGTGTAGAATAAACTTTGTGGAAGTGGTGTATGTGGATATAATTACAGTATGGATAGCAAAAGTTTGGAGGGATATGGGCCAGGAACAGGCCGGTGAGACTAGTTTAGTTTGGAATTATGGTCAGCAATTGAAGGGTCTGTTTCCGTGCTGTATGACTCTATGACACTATGGAGAAAGTGAGGACTGCTAATGCTGGAGATCAGAGTCAAGAGTGTGGTGCTAGACAAGCACATCAGGTCAGGCAGCATTTAGAGCAGGAGAATTGGTGCTTCAGGCAAAAGCCCTTCACCAAGAATGAGTCTTTACAAGCCAGTGGGGTGGGAAGATAAATGGGAGAAGGTGGGGCTGGGGACAAGGTAGCTGAAGTGCGATAGGTGGATGGGAGGTGGGGGTAATGGTGATAATTCGGAGAAGAGGTTGGAGCAGATAGGTGAGAAGGAAGATGGACAGATAGGACAGGTCATGAGGGCGGTGCTGAGTTGGAAGGTTGCAACTGGGATAAGGTTGGTGGAGAGGAAATGAAACTGCTCTCCAACCTATCACCATTACCCCCGCCTCCATCTATCCTTTGCACTCTCAGGTACCTTGCCCCCAGCCCCATATCCCTCCCATATATCTCTCCACCCCCTTGGCTCACAAGCCTCATTCTTGATAAAAGGTTTTTGTCCAAAACGTCGATTATCCTGCTCCTCAGATGCTGCCTGACTGCTGTGCTTTTCTCGCACCACACTCTTGACTCTATGACAATAACATTCTAGGAATAGTACTGAAGATTTGTGCTTTAGAACTTGCTCCTCCCCTAGCCAAGCTTACCCAGAACAGTTTCAAAACAGGCATTTGCCTGACAATGTGGAAAATTGCCTGGGTACTTCCTATACATACAGAGCACTCAATGGAAGGTGTTACCAACAGTGTTGCCTGACCTGCTGAGTTTCTTTTTGCAGCAATTTTTGTTTGTTTCTTGTTCACCAGCACCTGAAGTTCTTTGGTTCTTTGTTTAATGCTTAACTCATTGCCATATCTCTTCCAGGTATGCCCACATTGAAGTTCTGCACGTCTCTCCATCAGGACCTCAGTTCTATTTTTTATTGTGGGGACATGGTTATTACTTGCATTGTCTGTCCTGGTGTTTGACAAGTTATTTGTGAAAACTCACTACCACAGCCACATCACATTTCTTAATGACTGCCTCCAGCTCAGACTGACCCTAAGTGGATTCCAACTCTAGTATTGAATATTGAATCCACCATAATATGCAATGTTCCACAGGTACCTGTTCTCACTGCTTTCAGAGATCCACATTCAGTCCTACGCATTGCAATATGCTCACTCTCGAACTCTGTCAGCACTGCCTCATGCTGGTTCAGAGCAGTCTTATCCAGTTCCACTTCATCCTCCAGGTTATTTGATGTTCTAACAAGATATTTTTTTTTTCCTTTCAGACATTAAGGAATGCAAGATGCAACAACTCAGATTTACCATACCCCTCTGGAACCTCCCTCACTTCCACTTCCCTCTGACTCCATGTCATCTCCCAATGCCACCTCTTGTTGTGTATTTACTATTCCTTTTGAATCTTCATTCTGATACCAAACATTCTATACTAGTAAAAAGTCTTAGTTTTATCCCTTTGTCCCCTACCTCAAATGAATTTTGGGCATAACATGACATTGAACTCTTGTCCCATCACTTCCTTTGGCAAGAATCCTCTTCCCATCCAATAGATTCCTTTATCCATCTGGACACCCACCCATTGTTTCTGCCTGCTCCTGCCTCTCAGAACTCATCTCTTCCCACCTCAACTTGATTATTTCTCTTTGCCCAGCCACTTTCCACTTGCATCAGTGTTACCTCTGATGCTTTGTTAGTTTCATAACCTCCAGTTTGCAGGCCTCAGGTACCCCATCTTTACTGTGGAGGTGCAATTCCTTTACACGCCCAATCCTCATCTGGCTGATTTCTGGGCTCCACGTTTTCCTGGAAAAAAATGCCTGAATCATCCCCCTCCATCAATGCCTCTTCTGCCTGGCTGAGCTGGCCCTCACATTTGAAAAACTCCTACCTTTCTGGAAAAAAAGTTCACCAGATCCAAAATATTAACTGTTTCTCCAAAGGTCCTGCCTGACCTGGGTTTTGAGCAATTTCTGATTCTGTTTATGATTTAAAAAAAGAACTGTGGATATTGGCTCTCATTGGAGAAAATGTCTGAGACTTCATGAGCTGGTCCATATAGCTGTCAAAACTATTGTCATCCAGAAATCACAAGCATAGTGTCCTGGGCTGCTATTCAGAAAGTAAGTGATCCAGGGTCAACTCCAGGATCAAATGGGTACAGTTAAAATAGTTCAGAGTAAGAAGAGACAGCTTGTACTTATGCAACACCACATGAGATCTGCTGATATATTTCAAATAAGTTATGACAGAGAACTTGACTTCTCACTGTTTTGCATAATGCCAGGAACATATAATATTGATCAGTCACAAGAAATAATAAATAATGTTTTAAAATTATTTCACCTTCTAGGAAAGCAATCTGTGGACAATTTTGGCTATATATGTGCATACTGTTTTACTTCATAAAATTCAGTGGGCATTCATCCTGTATTTAAATTTTTCTCAGTGCTATGTAGCTACTGTGTAGCAAAGGAAACTGAAAACAATATTATAGTGTTTGTTTTCAGGATGTCACACAATACTAGTAGGATACCATTGATATCTTTCAACCTGATGAAAATTAAGTTCTTACTCTGTAGATCTTTATTTCGTCAGACTGTTGTTTTTGGTTCAAAGTTCAGGCCAAAAGTAAAAGGAAAATATGGAATCGGAACGTGATCTGCATGTTTATTAGAATTTTTGATATCATTGCTTATCTAAAAATATGCAATTTTTGGGGATATTTTACCATTATGTGGAGATATTGAAATATCTGGCTCCCAAAATGATGATGAATGATGCAAACAACAATAATACATATAATTGACAATTTTTCTAATTTGAAGCTGTGAAATAAAATGAAATATGCATAATTGTTTTTTATAATCTTCCATTAACGCAATGTATTTTGAGGTATACACAAAATTAGAACTAATGTCTTCACAATGGCAAAACCTACTGGGATCTATTTTATGTAGAAATAATGTTAAAGGCAGCAATGTTCACAATAGCAGAAAGTTCAACTAGAGGATGGACCATACTGGATCTTGTATTGGCTAGCGAGCTGGCCACGTCACTGACCTTTCAGTGGAAAATCATTTTGGAAACAGCGATCACAACTCCTTAAGTTTTAAGATAACTATGAATAAAGATAAGTCAGGACCTTTTGGGAAAGGTAGGGCAAATTATGACAGTATTAGGCAGGAGCGAGGAAGAGTTAATTGGGAGCAGCTGTTATTGGCCAGGTTAAGGACCTATTAGTCAGAGTTCAGGACTGGCATGTTTCAGTAAGAAGAAGGGACAAGGTAAGGGACCCTTGGGTAATGAGGGAGGTTATGAATTTAGTCAAAAGGGAAAAGAAACATGTATGGTTCAGGAAGATAAAATTGGACAGGGCTTGAGGAACATAAAGAAATCAGGAAAGAACTCAGGCAGAGAATTAGGAGAGCAAGGAGGGACCATGAAATGACCTTGGCAAGTCAGACTAAACAGAATCCTAGGGCATTCGATAGAACATGGAACAGTACACGACAGGAACAGAACCTTCAATACACAATATTTTACCAAACATGACGCCAAATTAAACGAACCCCTTCTGCATGCCCATGGTTCATGTCACTTCATTTTTTGCTTATTCATGTGTATATCTGAAAGCCCCTTAAATGCACCTATTGTGTCTGCCTCCTCCACCACCCCCTACCTCTGGCAGAGTGTTCTGGGCATCTACCATTCTGTGTAAAAAAAAGATTGTCCCTCACTTTGCACTTTCCACCTCTGACCTTAAATGCATCTTTTCTAGTATTAGACATTTCAACTCTGGGAAAAAGGCTCCAGCTATCAATCCTATCTGTGCATCTCAATTTTATAAACTTCTATCAGGTCTCCCCTCAGCCTCTGCCATTCCAGAGAAAACCATCCTAGTTTTCCAGTCCCTCCTTATACCTCATACCCTCTAATTCAGGCAACATCACAATAAACCTCTTCTGAACCCCCTCCAGAGCCTCCATATCCTTCCTGTAATGTGTCAACCAGAATTGAATGCAATGCTCTAAGTATGGCCTAACCAAAATCTTATAAAGCTGCAACATGACATCCAGACCCTTGTACTGAATGCCCTGACCAATAAAGGCAAGCATGCCATACACCTTCTTTATTATCCTATCTACTTTTGTGGCCACTTTCAGGGAGTTATGGACTAGGACCTTAAGATCGCTCTGTACATCAATACTATTAAAGGGACCACCTGCTGCACTTGCATGTCAATCTTTGATGACCATTCTGCCATGACACCCAAGTCTCATTGCACCTCGCCTTTTCCATAGCAGCCACCGTTCAAATAATAATCTGCCTTCCCGTTTTTGCCACCAAGGTGGACAACCTCACAATTATCGACATTATATTGCATTTTCCAAATATTTGCCATTCAGCCAGCCTGTCCAAGTCACTCTGCAACCTCTTAGCATATTCCGTGCAGCACACACTGCCACCCAGTTAGTGTTGTCTGCAAATTTGGAGCTATTACATCAATGATTTCGACAAAGGAATGAAAGCATGTTGTGAACAGTTGGGGTCCCAGCACTGAACTCTCCAGGACCCCACTCATCACTGCGTGCCACTCTGAAAAGGACTGTTTATTCCAATTTATGGTTTCCTGTCAGCCAATCAATTCTCTATCCAGAAAGTTCAGGTGCACATCATCCACTGATTCACCATTGTCCACTCTACTGGTTACTTGCTCAAATTCCAGAAGATTTGTTAGACATGATTTAGTGAATCCATGTTGACTTGGACCAATCCTGTTACCACTTTCCAAATGTGGAGTTAATACATACTTAATAACTGACTCCAGTGTTTGCTTCCACTGATGTCAGGCTAACCAACCTATAATTCACTATTTTCTCTTTCCTCCTTTCTTCTAAAAAGTGCGGTTATATTATCTACCATCCATTCAATTGGAACTCCTCCAGAGTCTATAGAATGCTGGAAAATGATCACCAGTGTGTCCACTATTTCATGGGCCACTTCCTTAAGTACTCATATATGCCTCACAGCACAGTTAGCTTTTTTTAAGTTCAGGACCCTAGTCACAGATTTAACTATGTCTCTCTCCATCTTAATGAAGAATTCTATCATTATGGTCACTCTTCTCCAAAGGATATGGCACCACAAGGTTACGAACTAGTCCTCTTTCACCACAATTCCCAATGTAGGATGACCTGCTCTCGAGTTGGTTCTTCAACCAATATGTCAAGAAAGCCAACCCACATACATTCCAGGAAATCCTCCTCCATCAGATTGGACTAGTCAAACTGGTAGTAATTAATATGCATATTGAAGTCATCCATTTACTACATGCACCTTAATTTCTGTTTGATGCCATCCTCAACCTCAACTACTGTTTGGTGGTCTGCACACAACTCCTATGTATGTTTTTTTTTAATCCCATTTGGTATACCGCAGTTCCACCCATATAGATACTACACTGTCCAGGCGAATGTCCTTCCTTACTAATTGTGTTAATCTCCTACTTCACCAGTAATGTTACTTCACCTCCCCTTCCTGCCCCATCTTTTCAGAAATTTGAAAACTCTTGGATGTTGAATTCCCATCCTTGGAGACCTGGATCCAGGATGAACATGATCTCAATTACATCATATTTAATAATAACTATCTGCATAGTTAATTCATCCACATTTTACAAATGCTCCTCACATTGAGACACAGCCTTCAGGCATGTTTTTGACATTTGTTGCCCTTTTAGAATCATCATGTAATGAGGCCTTTTTTGATTTTTACCTTTGGTTTCTCTGTCTTCCACTTTTCCCCTCCCTGCCTTTTGCATTTGTCCCCACTTTACTTCCCTTCAACTTCCTGCATTTGTTCCCATCTCCTTGCCATATTAATTTAAACTCTCCCAACAGCACGAGCTAACAGTACCCGCAAGACATTGGTATCAGTCCTGCCCAGGTGCAGACTATCTAGTTTCTACTCATCCCACCTTCCCCAAAAGCAGTTCCAGTGTCTCAGGAATTTGAATCTCTCTCTCTTGCACCAGTTCTCATGTCACAGTTATCCCCTACTCAATAATGGGGAGCTCGATACATTGTTGTTAAAAATAAGACTGAAGCATTCACAATAATTATTGGCAAGACCCGTCAAATAGATAATCCATTTCATTCTCCATCCAGCTGTCCTCAGCACCATAAATGCCAATCTTAAGCCATTTTGATTAATTTAACATAGTATGAACAAATGACTGAAATCAATGGACTCTGCAAAAGCTAAGGACCCTGATGACCTTCTGGCAAAATGCTCCAGGACAACCAAGATGTTCCGTACAACTATAATGTAGATATAGATATGTAATATACATCTACCCAACAGTGTAGAATAGTACTCAGTTATATCCTGTACACAAAAAGCAGGACACATCCAACCCAGCCAATTACTGCCCCATCAGACTATACACAAAGAGATGGAAAGGACCATCAGCAGTATCAGCAAGCAGTGTAAGTGTCACGATAACCTGCTCACTGATGTTCACTTTGGGTTTGACTAGAGCAATTCAGTCCTTCCCTCCTTACAGCTTTCTTTCAAACATTGGGGGAGGAAAAAAAAGCTGAATTCCAGAGATAAGGAAGAGTAATTGCTCTTGATGTCAATGTCTTATTTGACAAGCTATGGCATCATTGAACTCTAGCAAAACTAGAGTCAATGAGAATCAGTTGGGGATGGTGAATCTGCATTGTTTGGAGACATACCTGGCATATAAGAAATAGTAATTGCTGGAAGTCAGTTATCCCAGCTCCAGGATATCTTGAAGGAAGATTTTCAAGGTAACAGAAACTAGAATTCCGTATAAGCCATCAGCTCTTTGAGCCTGCACTGCGATTCAGCATGATCATAGCTGATCCTTTATCTCAAAACCATATTCATTCCTTGTTGCCTTTACTATCCTTTTTTCTTGAATATACCAGTTTTAACAAATTCCGCAAGTTTACCAACTCTCAATTCAAAACTGTTTCCTCATCTCAGTACTAAATGACATATCTGCAGACAGTGATCCCTGGTTCTAGAATCTCCAACCAGGAGAAGCATCCATCCTTCATCTAGTCTCTAGCCCTGTTAGAATTTTATTTGTTTCAATCAGATCCCCTCTCATTCTTTTAAACTCTCGTGAATACAGGCCCAGTCAAAAATCCCTCCTCATACTTCCATTCCTGATATCAGCCAGTGAACATTCTCTGCATTCCTCTTGCAAATACATTCTTCTGGCTAGGGCAACCCAAATCTACATACAATAGGCCAAGTGTGATCTCACCAAGGCTCTAAGCAATAAGACAAGTGTACATCTGAATTTAAATCCTTTGCTTACCTGATTGCTTTCTGCACCTGTTTTTTTCTAATTTGATTGACTGGTATAGAAGAAAATGCAAATCTTTGCATCCATATTTCCCAATATATCACCATTAAAATAATACTTTGCTGTTATTAGTTTTCACACCAAAATGTACAACATCACTTCATCTGCCCATAAACTGTCTACATACTCAACTTGTGTTTATCATTCTGAAGCCTCTTTGCATCCATTAGACCATAAGAAGTGTAATAGGAGTAGACCATTTGGCCCGTCAAGCCCGCTCCACCATAGCCGATCTGATACTCCATTTCTAATTTCCTGCTCTTTCTCCATAGTACTTCATCCCATTACTGAATAAGAATCTCAGTCTTAAATATACAGAAGTATTTTGCGCACAGTTCTGTGATAAAGAATTCCAAAGATTCTGAACCCTCAGATGGAATTCCTCCTCATCTTAGCCTTAAAGTAGCATCCCTTAATTTTAAGGTCTGCCTCTGGCCCTAGATTCTCCCATGAGTGGGAACATCCTCCTATCCTGTCAAGCCCCTTAAGAATCCTATATGTTTCAATGAGATCACCTCTAAAATCTTCTAAATTCAAAAAAAAGTAGTGTTCCAACTTGTTAAGCCTTTGCTTATGAGACAATCCCTCCATACCAGGGATCACCCTCATGATCTGCCTCAAATGAAACAATTCCTTTCCTTAAATAAGTGGACCAAAACTGCTCACAGTACTCCAAATGTGATTTCACTAGCACCTTGACAGTTGCAGTAAGACTTCCCTACTCTTATATTCCAAACCCCTTGAGATAAGGGCCAACATCTATTAGCCTTCCTGATTACCTGGCTAGCTTTTTGTGCTTCATGCACAAGTGCCCCCCCAAATCCCTTTGTGTGGTATCTTCCAGCAGTTTTTCTCTATTTAGCCATACTCCTCACAAAATTACAATCATCTAGTTTTATGTTCTTAGCAAACTTGGAAATATTGCATTTGATTCCCTCATCCAAGTAATTTACATACAATCAGAGCACTGAGTCAAGCACTTATCCCTGCAATACACCACTGATGACTGCCTGCTTCCTAGAAAAGTAATTATGTGTATTCACTGCTTCTGACCACCAATTTTCAATCCATATCAGTATATTATTCGTAATCCTGTGTTTTGACTTTGCTCACTTGTCTCTTGTGAGGGACATTATCAAAAGCTTGCATGAAATTCAAATACACCACATTCTCGGCATCTCTTACTATTCTACTAGTTATATCCTTAAATTCCAGTAGATTAGTTAAGTATGAATTCCAATTTTTAAAACAATGCTAACTTTGTCTCATCATCACTTTCCAAGTGAATCACATCTTTCATAATAGACTCTAATACTTATTGATATTAGGCTAATTGATCTGCAATTCCGTTTTCCTCTCCCACCTTTACTAAAGGTGGGATTACATTTGCCACTATCCAATTTGGAGGAACCATTCCAGAGTCAACAAAACTTTGGAAGATGATCACCAATGCATCCAATATTTCCAGGACCAGTTTGTTTAATACTTGGAGGATGCAGATTATCAGGCCCTGGAGATTTGCCAGCATTTAACCCATGAAATTCTCTGGCACCACTTATTTACCAATATTGATTTTTCTTCAATTCCTCCCTGAGTAGATCCTCGGTTCCCTATCATATTTGGAAATTTGTTTGCGCTCTCTTTTGCAGATAGAACCAAAACATGCCTTTATTTTTTGTTCCTCATTATAGATATCCCCATTTCTGACAGTAAAGAATCTATATTTGTCCTTTTCTCTTAAAGAAGATTTATAAAAAACTTTATAGTCAGTTTTTATGTTCCCTACAGTTTTACTCATGTTTTATTTTCCATTTTTGCTCAGTCTTTTTTTTTGCTGAATTCTAATCTGCTTCTAGTCCTGAAGCTGGTTGCTTTTTCTGTTTTTATGTTCCCTACAGTTTTACTCATGTTTTATTTTCCATTTTTGCTCAGTCTTTTTTTTTTGCTGAATTCTAATCTGCTTCTAGTCCTGAAGCTGGTTGCTTTTTCTGGCAATTATGTGCCTCCTCATTGCATTTAACACTTAATTTCTCTTGTGAGCCATAGCTGAACTTCCTTTCCCATTCTATTTTTGTGGCAGATAGAAATAAATAAATGTAATTCACGCATACACTTATTAACTATTACCCATCCCTACTCACTGCCAACCTTTCAAATAAGATTCCCAAATTCATTATTTCCAGCACTTGCCTTTTACCCTAGAAATGTAATTCCCTTTTAGAATCAGTACCTTAATTTTGGATTCAAATTCTTCACTCTCCATCTTAATGTTGCCTTCCCCTCTCCCCCAAGAACTCCACTCTACATGATTGCTAATTAATCACTACCCAGTATGAAATATCCTACTCAAGTAAGTTTGTCAATGTGTTGGTTTATAAAAATCATCATGAATATACTCCAGGAAATCTTCCTCCACAGTAATATTGCGTATTTGGTTTGTCCAATGTGGAAAATGATTAAACTCACACATGATTCCCATTATACCCTTACTGCATGCATTTTGAATCTCTTGTTTTTGCTTTCTCTAGTATCCCAGACTCAACCACCTTCAGCTGCTTCAGACAATATTCCCTCCATCATAAGTTCAGAAGTAGAATGTTCACTGATGATTACGTAATGTTCAGCATGATTTGTGACTCAGATATTGGTGTAGTCCATTTACAAATGCAATAAGACTGGACAACATCAGTGTGGTGTAATGTATTGAGAGATGTGTCAAAGAGTTGCACACCATGGAAACAGACTCTTCAGTCCAACTTGACCGTGCCAACCAGATATCCTAAGTTAATCTAAATCCATTTGCCAGGATTTGGCCTATACATCTTTAAACTCTTCTTATTCATATACTCATCCAGATGCCTTTTAAATGTTGCATTGCACCAGTCTCCACCATTTCATCTGGCAACACCTTCTGCGTGAGTGGATGAAATTTGAAGTTCTTTCAACAATGCTAAATATATGAGGATGTGGTGTGGCTGTACATATTGAGCTTGCATTATGCTAGACAGCAATTGGAATCAGGTAAGTGAAGATAGGATGGTGAATAGAGCATCTAGTCTCTAGATGTTCATTTGTAAGAATTTAGTTTGCAAAGGTTCATTCAGTGAACTTGGTTACTTGTGATATTATAGATAATTAATTTTGTAGCATTAACCTCTTGGAGATAGAAGACTGGCATTGACCCTGACAACCACCTGGTTCTCTATCCTTTACAACATCTGTAGTACTTTCTGGTCCCTGAATGACTAAGCACCTCTCCCAACCTGTCCACCTCCTTCAGTGAAGCAGCTAGTGCTATTTCACCAGAACCTGTATCATGTTTCAGGCTTATTTTCACTCCGACTTTTGCAGAATTATTTTCTGGTCACCCTGTTCAAAGATGTTGCTACAAATCTCTGGAGTAAATCAAATTTTAACCTGTGCCACCGTGGGCGGCATGGTGGCACAGTGGTTAGCTCTGCTGCCTCACAGCGCCAGAGACCCGGATACCCACTATGATGTCTGAAAGGGATTTGCTGAATTTTGACCCAGTCACAAAGAGGTAATGCAATATAGTTCCAGGGTAGGATGGAAGTTGAAGTTGGGCCGAAGGGCCTGTTTCTACACTGTAAGTAATCTAATCTAAACTCAGGCCTACTGCATCTGAGTTAGAGTCACAAGTACTGCAACATAAAGGTATCTCCCTTTTTGTGTAGATATTGTAAAATCAATCTGTTCTGAGGTGTTATGACCCACCTCTGGAGCAGGTAGGACTTCATCTTCAGCCTCCTTGTCCAGAGGAGGAGACACTGCCACTGCATCAAAAGTGTCCACTTTTGTGTACAATTGATAATCAATCTGTTCAGAAATATTATGAAACTCTGGAGCAGGTGAGACTTGAACCTAGACTTCTGACTTCGAGGGAGGGGCACTACCTTTGTACAAGTTCTTTGACAATGAATTCCTTTGGTTGCTGCAAGGATATCCTCTTAAGAGAAGCAATCTGACTTTAAGTAATGTGGTCTAGC
The DNA here is from genome assembly GCF_004010195.1 of Chiloscyllium plagiosum. Classification (NCBI taxonomy): domain Eukaryota; kingdom Metazoa; phylum Chordata; class Chondrichthyes; order Orectolobiformes; family Hemiscylliidae; genus Chiloscyllium; species Chiloscyllium plagiosum. Next base: position 69,288,547 of record NC_057713.1, read on the forward strand.
TTCATGTGCGATGAGCAACGCACAAATAGGAGCATCCTGGTGTGATGTACAGCCCTTCACCAGTGCATTAAACACTGGAGGGCGTGCAGAGGAGTTTCACCCAGGATGCTGCCTGGCATTGAAAATTTGTGAAAAGATTGGGTTGTTTACCTTGAAGCAGAGAATACTAAGGGCAATCTAATTATTAAGAATTAAGTTAGCAGGAAATACACATTCGTCATTCTACCTCAGAGTCATAAAAAGCAAAGACCCTTCGGCCCATTAGTCTGCACTAACATGAGAAGCACCTGACCTTCAATTTAATCCCATTGCCTTGAACATTTTAAATGATGTGAGGCAATTTGCCTCTATCACCGTCCCATGCAGCACATTCCAGAGGATCACCACTCTTTAGGTGGGAAGTATTTCCTCACATACCCCTAAACCTACTGCCGTCACCTTGAACCTGTGTTTTCATGTGACTTGGGGAACAGCTGCTCCTTATCCATTCCCCTCAATCTCATACACCTCAATCAGATTTGTCTTCTCTGCTCCAAGAAAAATGCCCTAAGTGCACTGAACTTGTCCTCAAATTTTCCACCCCAGGCAGCATCCTGGGTGAATCCCCTCTGCATCCCTTCAAGTGCAATCACATCCTTCCCATAATATGGCTACTAGAACTGCTGTAGTCTCACTATTATGATTTCCCTGCTTTTGTAATTGATGCCTCGATTGATTAAAAAAAAGGAGAAAGTGAGGACTGCAGATGTTAGAGATCAGAGTTGTGAATGTGGTGCTGGAAAAGCACAGCAGATTCCTGATGAAGAGCTCATATCCTGCTCCTCAGATGTTGCCTGACCTGCTGTGCTTTTCCAGCACAACACCTTCAGCTTCAATTGATAAAGGAAAGTATCCCAAATGTCTTTTTCATCACTCTAACAACATGCCCTTCTGCTTTCAGATTTATGGACAAACATGCCAAGGTCCCTTTGTTCCATAGAACTTCCTTTTGAATACTTTGTCAAATCACCTCACACTTCTCAGGGTTGAATTCCATCTGCCACTTATTTATCTATTTGACCATCCCATGTAAATTTGCTGGTAGCCCAAGAAACTCAACCTCACTGTAGACCACATGCCCAGTCTTTGTCATCTATAAATGTACTAATCAACACCCCAACACAAATATTTATACAAATGATGAACAATACAGGACCCAGCACATACCCCTGCGGTATTCTATTGGACAACAGCTTCCAGGAACTAAAGCAGCCTTCAGTCATCACCCTGTCTCCTACAACTGAGCCAAATTTGAATCCAATTTTATCAACTTACCTCTGTTGCCCATGTGCATTTTCCTTCTTGATAAGACTCCTATGTGGGACTTTGCAATCTTCTCCCTTGCCTCCCGCAGCAGCCTGGTATATAATCACCCAGACCAGAAGATTAGGCCTGTCAATACCTCTACCTTCTCTTCCCTATGTCAGTTTGCTCAAGCGCCTTGTAGTCTCTCTCACCGGGATCCATGTCTTCAAGTGCATTTGATTAAAGACTGATGTAAATTATTGTTTAACAGTGTACCTGTGTTCCCTGGCTCCACCCACAGATTGCCCCCTTGGTCCTTAAGGGGTGAAAATGTGTTGCTGGAAAAGCACAGCAGGTTAGGCAGCATCCAAGGAGCAGGAGAATCGAAGTTTCGGGCATGACCCCTTCTTCAGGAGATCTCCTTAAGGGGACCTATTCTTTTGCTGGTTATCCTCTTATTGAAGATCTTGGAATTTTCCCTGCTTTTATTTGCCAGAGCATTTACTTATCCCCTCTTTGCTTGCCTAACTGCTTTCTTAATCTCCTCCCTATACTCTGCCAATGCCTCAGCTGATTTGTTCTCCTCATATCTGCTAAAAGTGGCTTTTCCTTCTCATTGAATCCTGAATATTTCTGGTCATCCATGGTTCTCTGGGCTTGTAACTCTATCCTAGCACCCTAGGAGGAAAAGATTGGGCTTGTATCATCCCCATTTCCTTTTTGAGTGCCATTCCACACTGTTCTTCTGTAGATTTCCCCACTAGTAGCTATTATCAGTCTACCTCGGCTTGATCCAATTTTTAATTTTACTAATATACATTCTCCAATCCAAAAACTTTCTTGCATCTTGTCTATTTCTTTATCCATAAGCAGCTTAAATTGTACCATATTATGGTCACTATCACTAAAACACTCTCACCACCACCTCAATTACTTGTCTGGCTTCATTGTATGGAATTAATTCCAGGATAACTCCATCCTTTGTTTGAACCTCTGTATATTGACCTAAAAAGTTCTCTTGTACACATAAGGAAAGCCATCCATCCAAACCCTTAACACCGTCTATCCAGGTTAATGTAGTCTAGGTGAATTCATCTCCTGTAATTTATCTGTTATTATTTTTAAATACCTCCATGAATTGTGCACAAATTTGCTCAATTTTCTGCTGACTCTTTGGGGGCTCTATAATGAACACCTAGCAATCTCACTGCCTTTTTTATTCTCAAGGTCTACCTTGAGCTTCAAATCAAGCTTCATTTGATGCCCCCTCCAAGGTCTCATCTCTCTTCGCCACAGTTACTGTCTCCTTAACTAATAATGGAATGCCTCCTCTGTCTCGTCTGAAGACTATAACCCAAAATGTTGAGTTGCCAATCATGCCTATACCCATTAACCACATATATGATGGCTACTGAATCACACTTCCATGTGTTAATCATTTCTCTTAACTCATCGTTTTACCATGGTATGCTTGGAATGAAAGCAAAGGCCATCCAGCCTTGCCTTACTCTCAAGAGTTAATGCAACCGCACTCCCTCTAACTTGATTGTTTTACTGTATGATCCTGTGCCCTTAGTCTGCTAACAGAACGTGTCATGTAATGCTTTGCTAGAATTCCTAGTTTTGGAAATATCTGAATGGAGTATTGGACTTTTAAAACATTGAAGACTACACTAGGTCTGCAAAAGGAGTGTAATTGACCTGAACACAAGAGTTCGGGTATTCCAAATTCAATCACAAGGAAATGTCTATCTAGCAGGGAACATTGAATCAAACATTCTGCATTTGCAGTTAAAACTTTGCATCCTAGACAATGAACCCAAAACTAAAAAGGAATCCAGGCCCAAGCCTTTTTCCACATCTCAGGTCACAGCCTATAGAAGATCTTGACCCACAGAGACAGTGTGGAGCCAAGAGGGCTACAATCACTGAGTAATCAAAACGATCCCAAACTGTGAACAACTTTTCTAACCATCAGAAATTCGATTAAACCAATCAAGCCCACAAGGAAAGCATCAAGAGACAATGGGCCTGAAGATAGACGTGAAAATTTGAGAGGCCCTGCAACTGGCATAACTATAGGCCCCAAACTGGCATGCAGGAGTGTGCACTTACTGAGCATTCGGGAAGTGAAAGACAGCAAACCTCAGGAAACATCACAGCCGACAACACTAAGAAGATACTAAGTACAACAAAATCCGAGGTAACAAACTTAACAGACATAGAACATAGAACATAGAAGAATACAGCGCAGTACAGGCCCTTCGGCCCTCAATGTTGCGCCGATCCAAGCCCACCTAACCTACACTAGCCCACTATCCTCCATATGCCTATCCAATGCCCGCTTAAATGCCCATAATGAGGGAGAGTCCACCACTGCTACTAGCAGGGCATTCCATGAACTCACGACACGCTGAGTAAAGAACCTACCCCTAACATCTGTCCTATAACTACCCCCCCTTAATTTAAAGCTATGCCCCCTTGTAATAGCTGACCCCATACGTGGAAAAAGATTCTC
>NC_057713.1:69295056-69318869 GCF_004010195.1 Chiloscyllium plagiosum
AACATTTAAACCCTGGGACCTGCAACAGCCAATCCTGTCCCTGTTCTAGCCATGTCTCCGTAATAGCCACAACATCGAAGTCCCAGGTACCAACCCACGTCTGCAAGTTCACCTACCTTATTTCGTATTCTTCTTGCATTGAAGTATACACACTTCAAACCACTTTCCTGTTTACAGGCACCCTCCTTTGAAATTGATGCCATGTTCCTAACCTCCCTACATTCCAGGTCCTGCACCCTAAAGCTACAGTCTGGGTTCCCATGCCCCTGCAGAGAAGACACTACATGTCTTCAGACAGAACAGATGGTGATTGAGCTTAACAACTAAGCAGAAGAAAACCAAGTACTCACCTAGTAAACCTCAACATACATCTAATTGTTTCAACAGACTCAACCCAGACTGATCCATAGTACAGCAAAAAAGTCCCCTACCATGTTTGAGGTATGGTGAGCCAGAACAACCACACCCGATGAACTTCAAAATCGTGTTTGGCTTGGTGAGCATAACCCCGAGACCTCGATTCCCAGTTCAACTAGTATGAGGGAGGTGGGTGGTATTGATGCATTGCAAGTCTGCATAATAATGTATTGTTTTGCTACCTTTTGTGGTATATCAAGAAGTGTAGATTATTTTGCCATCAACATTAGTCTGTTGCCTTTTCATTGCATTCTGATTAATAAGTCCAGTTTCCAGAAGCAGGCACTGGGAGTAATTCGAACCACTTTGAAGTCAGAGGTAAATTGACAGAAAAGCAAAACCCCCTACAGTCCCGTCCCCTTTCCAAATTTAGGGAAACGCCTCTCAACAGCGGTAGCAAACCATCCTGCAAAAATGTTAGTCCTGCTCTGGTTCAGATGTAGACCATCCCATTTGTACTGGTCCCACCTGCCCCAGAAATTGTCCCAGTGATCCAGGTATCTAAAATCTTCCCTCCTGTACCACTCAAGCCATACGTTTATCTGCACTATTCTCCTAATTCTGTACACACTAGCACGTGGCACTCAGTAATCCAGAGGTCCTAAAAGGTCCTGTTTTCAGTCTACTGCCTAGCTGTCTGAATTCCTGATGCAAGACTCATCTTTTTTTAACCTATATCATTGGTACCAACACGCATCATGACCTCTGCTTCCCCTTCTGGAAGCACTGCAGGCATTCAGTGACATTCCAAGCTCTAGCACTAGGAAAGTGACACACTCTCCTGGAATCAAACTGATGGCCACAGTAGCATCTATCTATTCCCCTGACTGGGAACCTCCTATTGTTACCCTTCCTCTCTTCCTCCTCTTCTGTACAAAACAGGTTGATGTGGTGCCAGAAGATTGGCTTAGTCTGCATTCACTGGAGCAGCCTCCAACTCCCAAAATGGAATAACAATTTCAGAGTGGAGCTCCAGGGGACTCCTGGGCTACCTACTAGTGCTTTTCCACAGTTCAGTTTTCAATTTCCACCATCAGAAAGAAAGGAAACACCCAAATGGCCAGTGACAAGCAGTGCCCTCCTCTTTAAAGGGCAATGCTGTATGATCAGTGAAGGGGAGGGCAGGGCTTAAATCAAAATAGAGTTGGAGGGGGAAATAATACACTCCACTCCCTGCGGTGCCCACCTTTCCCTGAACAGCTCAAGGGTGTTGGTGGACACCACATGCTCCTTCTCCAGAGACACCCAGGCTCTGACATAACTGTGGAAGAGGGGCAGGCCATCGGCCCTAATAGCCCCCTCCATGGCCCGTTGCCTGGACCTGCTTATGGCCAGTTTGGCCAGGCCCAGGAGCAGACCCACGAGGTCACCTGACCTGCCTTCCCCCCCTCCGCTCCGGGTGCCCGAAGATCAGGAGCTTTGGGTAGGCTTGCTTTTATACCCTGCTTCAAAAACCAGATTTAACCATGTTATTTAATTAGCTTAATCACCTTAATTGGCTGCCCCCTTTGTACTACAGCACTAGGATAACTTATTTTAACTTCTTTCAACATGAATGAAAAACAGCCTCTTCATTTACCAGGGTTCGTTAGATTGTTATCGACATTATTTTGAACAAGAGTGAATTAATCTTGCCTCACAATTTCCACATCTGTTTTTGAGGCTGTCAAATTTTTAGATCTTTATGTTTAGACACTCTCAAAACAATTCTAATTCAATAATAATAATTCGATAACTGCCTTGAGTTTTACTTGTGCAAATTATGACACCCTACAAATTTCCTAAAGCACCCTTGCATGTCTTTACTAATTTATGCACATTCAATCCTTGACCATCCTTATATTGTGCTTATTTTATTTCATTATAAGTGAAAATGTTAATAATAAAAAGAACATTTATTAAATATTGAACACAGTTAAAAATCTGCAGTCGTCAATTAACTTGACTGCTACAGAACAATCTTTGGCTGTGGGAGTGTTATGAACACTTGCAATCAGATATTAATCAAAACAGGTGAATATAAATGATTGTGTGATCACTGAAGATGTAAGTTCATGTGCTAGCTAATAAAGCAATGAATGTTGTTCACTTTAGACCTGTTTTAAACAAGTTAATAATGTTTTTTGTGATGTGATTTTTGCCTTTAGCTGAGTATTTTAACTGATATTTATCATATCTCCTATTACATTAGAAGCCACGTAAGGATATAATGATGGTCAACAGATTGTGTTACAAGCAATGTACAGAAATATTACTTAGACACTAATTTTAAGCTGTTCAGTTACAACAGGATGAGATTCTTATACCTTCAATTCACAAATGAATAATATCATGAGCATATCTCTTCAGGATATACTGACAAACTGACCCTGAGACATAACACAAAATCCCACTCTTTCCAAAGATAATATCTTATGACAACCCAATATTTCCACAGAATTTCCATAGAATCCCTGCAGTGTGGAAACAGGTCATTTTGCCCACCAAGTCCACACTAATCCTCTGAAGAGTAACCCAGTCAGAACCATTCCCCCACTCTATTACTCTACACTTACCCCTGACTAATTCACCTAATCCGCACACCCCTGAACACTATGGACATTTTAGCATGGCCAATTCACCTTACTTGCACATCTTTGGATTGTGGGAAGGAACGCAGTAGAAACCCATGCAGATATGGGCAGAACGTGCAAACATAGACAGTCGCCCAAGACTGGAATCAAACCCAGAGGTAGCAGTGCTAACCACTGATCCGCCGAGGAACCTGTAGAATAATAACAGCATCACTAGATTACTTATCTCAAACCCTATGCTATTGTTCTGATGATACTGGTTTGAATAAAAAAAAGGTAAAGTTGCCAGTCTTACAAGATCATAGGGTTGCTCTCTCATTACAGAGAGACAATTAGTGGTGGTTTAACCTGAGGGTCACCACAGGGGAGAGGCTGAGAAGGAGAATTCTTCATGGTAACCTTCATAGGAGCAGAATGGTGGCTCAGTGTTTAACACTGCTGGACCAGGGACCCGGGTTCGATTCTCCTCTTGGTGTCTGTGTGGAGTTTGCACACTCCCAGTAACTGCGTGGGTTTTGGGTTCTCCGGTTCCCCACTCACAATCCACAGATGTACAGGTTAGGTGGATTATCCAAGCTAAATTGCCCCATAATGCGTGGGCTGGGCAGATAAATGTGGGATAATGTGGGATAGAGCTCTAAGGAAGATTAGTACAGCCTTTAAGGGTGGCGCAGTGGCTCAGTAGTTAGCGCTGCTGCCTCACAGTGCCAGGGACCTGGGTTCGATTCCAGCCTCGGGTGACTGTCTGTGTGGAATTTGCACATTCTCCCCGTGTCTGCATGTGTTTCCTCTGGGTGCTTCAGTTTCCTCCCACAGTCCAAAGATGTGTAGGTCAGATGAATTGGCTATGCTAAATTGCCCATTGTGCTAAATGCATTAGTCAGAGGGAAATGGGTCGGTGTGGACTTGTTGGACTGAAGGCCTAGTTTCCACACTATAGGGAATCTAAACTAATCGTATCTAACCGGTGCAAGAATTGAACTCACACTGTTGGTGTCACTATGCATCACAAACTAGCTATCCACTCGAGAACACCACAAGGGCCAATGACGTTTGAATTCAATAAACAAAATTTGCAATTAAGAGCTAGTCTAACAGTGACCATGCAACCACTACTACTTGTGTAAAAATGTATCTGGTTCACTAAAGTCACTAGAGAAATGAGAAAATATGTCTTCTTTCAGAGGGTCATGTGTCTTTGGAATTCCTTCCTCAAAAGCCAATGGATCAATGGGTGCGATAGATAGGTTTATCAAGGACACGCAGGAACATAGAGTTGCAGTTAAAATCAGATTAGCCATGATTTTATTGAATGTCCAAGCAGGCTTGAAGGGCTGAGTGGCCTAATAGGTTTGTGAGGCACGACTTGCCCTTCACAAAACCATGCTGACTATCCTTGATCACATTATTCCTATCCAGATGTGCATAATATTCCTATCCAGATGTGATTATAATGACCTTGAAGGATGGAAATCTGCCATCTTTCCTTGATGAGACTTAAATGTGACTCAAGATGCACAGCAACTTGAATGACTCTGAACTTCCCTCTGAAATAAAGACACTCAGTTGCATCAAACTGCTATGAAGTCTAAAGAAAGGAATGAGATCAGATGGACAACCTGGCATTGATATACTACCACAAACACACGTCAGTCAGTCTCGCAAAGTCCTCCAAACTAACATTCTTGGGCTTTATTCTAAAACTGGGAGTCAAGCAACAGCCTGACATGGCCATACTTTTTTTCACAGAAAAAGACATTTAATGCCCTTATAAATATTTTTACCCTATGTCCTGTACCACTAAGAGAACACACCCACCAAAAAAAATGTCTACAGTATAGACTTGACTCTTAACCCTGTGAAGTCTCATGGAAATATTAAATAATGGCATGGAAACCTTCTGATGATTACTACATGCAGCACCCTATTGACTGTTGATTCATTTTCCCGCGTATTGAGTCGGGTATTACAAGGGGGCATAGCTTTAAGAAGTCTCATGGAAATATTAAATAATGGCATGGAAACCTTCTGATGATTACTACATGCAGCACCCTATTGACTGTTGATTCATTATTTCTCCATTTTGAACACCACTTGGAGGAAACACTGAAGGCACAGATTTCTGTGCAGATATTTGTAAAATTATTGAAGATCAAAGAGCAATAGCCTTGGCAATCAAAGAACTCAGACAACCAAGGTTTTGGACTGTTATTAACTAACAACAGAGCAGGATGCTTTCAATAGTGTGTCATGCTTCAATGCTCCCAAGGTAAGATAAAATTGAGACCTTTAAACTCTCAGGTCATATGTTATTTTACATTGATGGTATCATGAGCATGACTCTTAAGTATATAATGTCATAATAACCATGAGACATAACACTACTTATTGAAAATTTAAAACACATATTTCATATTTAAAGCACAAAAAAGGGTAAAAGCAAGAAGGCAACTAAGAGAGTAATTTGTAACAAATACCTAAGAATATTAGAAATGTTCTTCAACATTTACTGGGTCTATTGGAATAACTGAAATTTTCTTCATTTCTAAATTAATCATTCAATCAGATGTTTCATTCATAAAATTCCCTGTGATGTTCTATGGAAATATTTGCCAATGTCCAATATTAATACCTGCCATATATCTGGTGATCAACATTACATTCAGAAATAAATGTCACTGTAACAATGATCAAGCATTCTTTTCATAATTAGTGGCAACAAGATTAGTGAAACTTTCAAATAAAATCATGATCTATAATTCTTTTACATCCCTACATGTTTGCTGTGACAGCAATTAAACTATAACCACTTTTCTATTAAATACTTCATATCTAAAACTCAACAAGAAGCATGCAAGGTATTATTTTACAAATCCTTGTCATCTTATCAAAATTCTCTTTTCACTATTTGAATAATTAAATGAAATTGAATATGGCTTCTGTCAAAATATAGTGAGGAGGAGTTTATGGAAGATAATATTATGCAATATCACAATTGTTAGGTTTTAGATTTAGATTAGATTACATTACAATGTGGAAACAGGCCCTTCGGCCCAACAAGTCCACACCGACCCGCCGAAGCGCAACCCACCCACACCCCTACATTTACCCCCTACCTAACACTACGGGCAATTTAGCATGGTCAATTCACCTGACCCTGCACATCTTTGGACTGTGGGAGGAAACCGGAGCACCCGGAGGAAACCCACGCAGACACGGAGAGAACGTACAAACTCCACACAGTCAGTCGCCTGAGTCGGGAATTGAACCCGGGTCTCTGGCGCTGTGAGGCAGCAGTGCTAACCACTGTGCCACCGTGCTGGTCCCACAAATAAAGCTACCCCATTTGCCACCACAGAATTAATGTTAAAAACCTGTTTACATTCATATGTAGGACTATGCAGCTAAAGTCTTTCCAAAAAATTGTTAAATGATGAATCATCACTACAACAGAGTGATTAAAATTTAATTAGTAGACAGCATTGCAAGAGGGGTTAAACACAACCAACCAAATGTACCCAAGCTATACACATAGCGCTAGCGTCTCAATGTAGGCTTTTTATTTTTTGTCATTTTATCCCTCCACTTGCATCTGAACCCACAATCTGATTCATACTAAAATACACACCATCTTTATTATCTGCTGATTCACTACCCCTGGGTCTATGTACTTGTGAGGTCAGCCCCGACATTTTTTGTTAAATTGATTCTTCCCATCAAAAGGACAGTTTTTCATGATACATAGGAGCAGTGTCCGTGCTTTTCATTATCCACTGGAACTGTGAATTCTCTATCACGGGAGTAATGAGGATGAGATATATCCTAAATTTTCCGATACAGTACATGAATGTTTTTTACCTTTGAGATATTGTTTCAGATATTGAAATTAAGATACTTTGTGCAACAAACTTAAGTTATGAACAAAGTAAAGAATTTAGGGGGAAATTTGTTGGATGTCCTCTATCATTATGATATTCTGTACATGTCAATAATTTTTCCTATACCTTTTAGACAAAAATCCTTGGTCCACTGATTAAGAATTTGTACACTTTTGGGACTTACGGCTGTTAATCCAAGTGAATTTGCCAGGATTATGGGAGATTTTCACGAGGGATCTTAGTATGTCCACTATTTGAGGTCTTCAGTGAAACATGGTATATCCATCCTTCCATATTGTACCACCCCTCATGAAATCTCAGAGCAAGGACTTATTAGGTCTTATCTTACAATTAAAGATCTTATCTATCACCTCTGAATCAGAGAGTGCACATAGCTGCTGCATTTGCACCATTGTTTTGCTGGGGTATAGTGATCCTCACTTCTGGGGTATAGTGATGCCCATGCCCCATTACAAATGTGGCTTCCTAGGGGGCTGGAGTCAAAATAAAACAGTGTCAGAAATTTCACTACAAAGTTTAAGATCAAGCTTCCTGTGCTTGGTTTTTTTTGGGAATCTGTATACTTCAGCCAAAAGTCTAGCAGAAATATTAAATCTACTTTATTGTTCAGAGATGTTGAACATACGATGAATGTCTGACAAGAATTCTGGTTTCAACTTAAGGCTGGGAGCAGATCTGTATTGAAACATGACTGCACTGATAAGACTTACACAACACCAGGTTATAATCCAACATGTTTATTTGAAAGCAGTACCTTTTGGAGTATTGCTCCTTCATCAGGTAGATGTGGAGCAGGATCATAAGACAGATTTTATTGCAAAAGATTTTGCTATAAATTCTGTGTCTTATGATCCTGCTCCAAAGCTACCTGATGAAGGAGCAGTGCTCCGAAAGCTAATGCTTCCAAGAAAACTTGTTGGACTGTAACCTGGTTTTGTGTGATTTTTAACTTTGTCCATCCCAGTCCAACACCGACACCTCCACATCCTGATAAGACTTGTATTCTTCAAAGACTGGATGTAAGGGTGATTCCAGAAATAACAAATCCTGTGAGGGAGCAGAGTCAAAGTTAGGTGTGTTCCAGTCATTCCCTGTGACATTGTTGCTAACTGAATAAATTTAAATGATATTCATAATTTCTGCTTAGGTCCTGACAGGTGAACAGCTTATATATTTACACAGAGGGACCAAAGCCTCCAGACTGCAAAAAAGAAAAGTGCCTGGATTTTTCAATAGCCAGACCGTTGTTATACTCGTGTAAATGGCAATGGTTCACAAGCAGCCTGCAGATTCCAGTTGTAGCACATTCCAAATGCAGCTGTATAAATTATTTCAGCCACATTTTTGGACTATTGTCTGCTGTTCTATTCACCACAGTATAGGAAGGCTTTGGAGAGGTTGCAAAAAACAGTTTAGCAGAATGTTACCCAAATTAGAGTGTTGTTGTTAATAGGAGAGGTTGGGCAAACTTGGATTGTTTCCATTAGAGCGTCAAAGACTGAGGGGTGACTTGATGAATATCAAATTATAAATCACATGGATATTGTGGATAATTGGAGTCTTTTCTCAGGGTGGAAATGTCGAATAGCAAGTGATATAGATTTTAGGAGAAAGGGGAAAAGTTTAGAAGGGATGTGTGAGGAAAGTATTTTACCCAGAAGGTGATAGATGTCTGGAATGAGCTACCAGGGAGGTGGTAGAAGCAGATACAACAGCAATGTTTAAGAGGCATTTAGACAGACAAATGAAAAGGTAAGGAACTTAGAGATGTGCACCAGATGAAGACAGATGGAATTAGTTTAGAACTGCATATTGTAAGCACATATAGAGTCATAGAGAGGTACAGCATGGATATACTGTGCTGTTCTAAATTGAACATTCCATTGCAATTATTTCATGCTTGGAAACCTCCCAAGTTATCTACCTAAATCTGAGAATTCAATGAATTCCAGTGAAATTACTTAGGTAGTTACTCGGGTAAAGTTAGACTATTAAATGCATTGTAAACCTCCTGAGTCATTAAACTAGACCTGCACATCCCAGACCCTGACATGAACTTGTACCTTCTGTCCCAGGGAGACAACACCACCACCCAGCTACAGACTCAAGATCTTCCCTTCCCCTTGCTTCAGACATCGTCTGCTTCACACCTCACACCTCCAGGCCCTAACCCCTACCCCTACATTGGATCCACTGGCCCCAATTCCCCACTCTGAACCCAGTGTCCCTTTGCTTCACCTAACCCACTGACTCCTTTTCTGCTCTGAACCAATTTGTCTTCATCTCAGCCTCCTCCACCTAGAGGACCTGAACCCCACTTCCCTTGTTCTGCCTCTGCCCACTCCCTGGGACCCACTACTGCAACTGAACCACCCACACTCACTCCATGTAACTGACACCCACACTCTCTTGCTGCATCAGATATCTTGCCTGCATCGTGACTTCCCTCTAACATTGCATCACTTAACTGACCCATTTACCAAATTGCAACATAGCACCTATCCACCTGGCAACCTATCCCCTCTCAACTTACTCCCTAGCCTCTTGGCAACCTACCTATCTGACACCCTAATCCAGGCACCCTATTTACCTGACATGCTATCACACCTAGCAACCCACCCCATGGTACCCCATCTGTTACTGACTTGACAGCTTATCCACATGGCACCCTCACACTAACATTATGTACTTACTATTTTATAGCAGTTGTCAAAGTAGCGGCCTATGATTCTTAACCTATAAATGTTGGAGTATAACCACTGACTGCTGTGAAAAGGTTACATGATACTTTGAATATGGAGATTAATAGGGTTGAAAGTGAGGATAAGGGGAACATTAGTATTGTCCTGGGAAGGCTGGGAAGGAATGAGGGCAATAATGCAAAGATGGAATGAAGGTGGGGTGTGGCAAAGGGGAGGATACTCATTTGAGGAAAAAGGTCATCTCGGAGGCAGCCCAGTGAAAATTGGCATCATCAGAACAAGTGCAACAAAGACAGAGAAACTGGAAAATAGAATGGTATCCTTCCAGGAAGTTTGGTGTGAGGTGCAGTCAAGGTAACTATGGCAGTCGGTGGGCTTATAATGTATATTACTGGACAGTCTATCTTCAGAAATGGAAAAAGTGAAGTCAAGAAAGGGAAGAAATATACCAGGTGAAGGTTCAAGATGGATTGAAGTTGGAAGCAAATCTAATTAATCTTTCCAATTCCAAATGAGAACAGGAAATAGCACTGAAGACATTCATATTTTGTGAGTGCGGGCCCAAGTAAGACTGGAACAACGAATGTTCCACACACCACACAAAGGTTCAGACATGGCTGGGACCATGCAGGTACCCATGGCCATATCTTTGACTTAGAGAAAATGAAATTATTTAAAGGAGAAGTTGTTCAAAGTGAGAAGTCAGCAAACCAGATGACAACCACACTAATTGGTAGGTTTGATGACAAGATTGGGATTGGATCTGTGGGAGCAGATTGCAGCAAGTTCAAAGGGAGACAGATTAAAATAGGAGAGAAGAGTTGAGAAATTAAGCCTCTCACATGCTTCCTCCTATCTTAATTCAGCTGGCTCATATTTCTGCAAAGTTACTTTCTTCATGTCTATATAGTTTATCTCTATAACTTACAGTGAGATTTGACTATTCATATTTTACAATTTTAAAATCATGTTCATGGCTTTGGGGTTTTATAGTCATGATATTACGGTATGGTGATGGAATACTTCAATTTCTAATATATCCTTCTTAGAGGTATTGCTTTATAGGTAGGGAGAAGTGATCAATATCATTCATTTTGATGTCTGATGGCCCTGTTACCATCCAGGCATCACTAACTTGCTCTTCCCAAAGCTGATGTGAAGATCAAATGTGGACAAATCCTTAAGATGGCCATATCTTGGAGTGCATGCTGTTGTTTGGCCAGCAAGGTTACGCCTCCGAGCCTCCATGTCCACCAAACCATGCTGTTGCCAGAGTTTACAATCTAAATCATCTTTGTCATGACAAAATCTTTAACCAAGACAAAAAGGAATAGCAAGAATAAAGCAGTTTTGCTGTACACCTGTGATGATGTTGAAGGATTCTGTGGATCATGTGTTGGTCTTGATACAGGAGCTAGAGAACCATGATATAAGGTGTTGAAGATGTTAATGCAGCTTTCCTGGATGCTGTACTGAATTTATTGTGATGCACCAGATCGAAAAAACTGTATGCTATCAAAAGCATTCTTAAAATCAATGAAGTTGAAACAATTTTAATACTCTTGCCTCTGCCATGTGATGTTCCTGAATGCTAAGATCTGCTTGCAGCATGATCTGCTATCTAAGAAACCTTATTGTTCTTCTTGAAGGTAGTAGCCACTGCACCTTCCACTCTCTAAAGAAGAACCATAAGGAAGATCTAGCCAGTTACTGCTGTTATGAACCTTCAATTATCGCAATTGGTTTTTTTTAGCAGATAAATGATTAGTCCTATCTCTGTTGTGATGGTTTTTGTCTTTTAACAGTTTTGCAGGTATCTCATTATTCCCAAGTGCTTTAGTATTCTTCAGATCTTAATGGCTTTGGACCTCTGATCTGGCAATTTTTCACAGGTAGACGATGAGTTGTTGAGATGCAGTGCTGTCTTCAAGAAGGAGTAGGAAAAAACAATTGAGCAAAGAATAGATGATAATAAGATGCACAGAAGATTTGAAAAAGCCATGAAGAAGAATTATAGAAGACACAAATGTAATAGATATGAAGTTTAAAATCCGAATGTGGAACTAAGGCTGGGCTGATGGAGGATCTCCCAAAAGTGCTCCATCCACTTGGCCCATATTCCTGGTCACCAGTAGACTGCTGCCATCCTTGCCCTTAATTGTACAGTGGTGTTGTTTCATACATTAGTCAGCTCCTGTACAATCCTTTAAAATATCTTGGAGATTTCCTGATTTTGCTGCTGCATGTCAGTCTCTGCTTTTAAACTTCACATCTATCTACATTTGTGTCTTCTATAACTCTTCTGTACGTCTCATCATCTTCTATTCTTTGCTCAATTGGTATTCATTCAACTTACTTCAATCAATCTGTTTCCACTTTGGATCAGTGACACATTGTCCTTCTTTGCTTTCTCCTACGCAGCACATTCAATACTCTCCTTAATCCTGTTTTTGAATTTTCCCACTGTTTCTCAATGTTGACCTCAGCAATACTTCAAATCTGTTGGAAAAGGCTATCTGAAAACTGTCCAATATATCAGTGTTCTTTAGTTTCTCTATTGTGAATGGTCACTCTGACTTCCTGGAAGTTGCCTTCTTCAGTTTCAGTTTGATCTTCTAGATGGATCAGACATCAACACATCAACAAATACAGTCAGATGGCTTTCCTCCATCTTCTGCCAAAGGATGCATAGTCAGTCTCATTCAGGGTGTTGCTATCAGCAGAGTTACATGTCTTTTTTTTTTTAGGTGTGTTTGTACTTGAGGAAGGTATTCCGAAAGCAAAACCCATTGCTCTTGTAGAAGACTAGCGGACGTTTGTCATTCTTTTTCAGCATGTTTGATGACTCATGAAGCCTGATCATATGATTCAATCCTTGTTGGCTGCCATTGAGCTTAACATGGTGTCAGCGATCAATAGTTTGATATCATATATGGTTGTCCTGTCTAGCATGTCCTGCAATTGGTGATATAATTCATTTCTCCAGCTTTGCGTCTATCTCCATTTGTTGTGTAAAGCTTGGCACATCTGTGTGAAATCTGTCTGAGATATGTGATTCACTGGCTTCCACACAGTTAAAACTTGTGCTGACCTTCTCTTGAGTTTGTGTAAAAGTGCATGGGTATGGAGTTCTTCTTTGCTGAAGTACAGAACCATTGCATACACACTGTTGATTAATTCCTGGACTGTCCATTACATCTCACTGATGCTTAACATGTCAAATTGATAGGTCTTATCTCTTGCTGCATCTGGGGCATCTTTCCATTCTGGAAGAATGTTTAGATATAGCAAGTGCCAATTCTGATGATAGCTAAAACAAAAATCAGTGCTATTGGAATCTGTGGTGTGTGAACTAGAAGTAAAACTCTGAAAAATTTATGACTGGTTTTGGAAATTTAAAACTGAATTTTCTAGTATAACCTGTGTAGCATGAGATTTCAGTTAATTGCTGTTACAATAATACATAGCCTTCCCCAAACAGGATCAAATTTCCAGTGAATAAAGACAAAGCGAAGGTACAAGAATTGCCAGGATCATCACAGTGGCTCAGTGGTTAGCACTGCTGCCTCTCAGCACCAGGGTCCCAGGTTCGATTCCAGCCTTGGGTGACTGACTGTGTGGAGTTTGCACGTTCTCCCCGTGTCTGTGTGGGTTTCCTCCAGGTGCTCCGGTTTCCTCCCACAGTCACAAAGATGTGCAGGCCAGATGAATTGGCCATGCTAAATTGTCCCCTAGTGTTAGTTGTCAGAGGGAAATGGGTCTGTGTGGGCTATTCTTCGGAGGATCGGTGTGGACTTGTTGGGCTGAAGAGCGTGTTTCCACAGTGTAGGGAATCTAATCTAATCAAGGTCATGATGTCCTATTGAGTTATCTTCAAAGTAGAACCCTATTATTGCAGCGTTTAGGAAAATACAAGTTGTTCTTAGAAAAAAATGACAACTAACTTTCAGATGAGGATGAGCATTTGGGGAAAGGTTATGAGTAGCTGTTCCATGTACATTGTCTAAAAATTGACAATTGACACAACATTAATGACTAATCCCCACACTATAGACCATATCAACAGTACTCAGTATTAGCAGTCAAGGAACCGTCTTCTTCAATTGGAAGATCCAGGGAAGACGTTTCTAACATGACAACTAGAGAGCAGGATGATGTCTTTACAACTTTAATGAGATCAAAACACTTCACACCAATAATCTGTTCATTCTCTGGTATCAGTGAAACAACCTCAATTGTCAACTGTATGTTCTTATTTGTCTAATTATTACTTTCTACACTCTGGGGATTCTATGATATTAACATCAAGAGTACTGCTTCTTAACAAACTTAGTAAATGCTATGAAAATTCCTTAACAATGGTCGACTGCCAGGTCAACTTACTGCAGTCATAAACCCCAAAAAGGTAAGGCTGAACTCTGCGTAGCCCATGATTTAACTTCTCTCATTTAACAAGGCCCTCTTGGCAATACTGACATATTTTGCAGGAAAATTTGTTGCACATTGCCACTGTGCAATTTCCATTCAATTGAAGTACTATATTCCATAGAAATACTTTGGTTTCAAGAACAGGTATGATGCTAGACATTTTGCAATGAGTTCCATGAACATTGCATGTCCAAAATGTGTACAAATCAAAGCTAAACCGAATGATAAAGTACTTCCCACATTTTTTGGATGAATAAAACTCCAACAATATTCAAGAAAAATGACCCCATCCAAAGCAAAGAGCATGCATAATTGTACCGCACATGCAACCTTAAACATTCACTCACAGCAGCATCAGTACCCAATTGTAACTGTTTGTTTCATCAATTAGATTCTTTCAGCATCTTCCAAATCTTCTTTTACCACCTGGATGGGAAGGGCAGTAGATGCATAGGGGAATACTACCAACTTCAAGTCATACACCATCCTACCCTGGAACTATATTGCATTACCTCTTTGTGACTGGGTCAAAATTCAGCAAATCCCTTTCAGACATCATAGTGGGTATATATATATATGTAGACCACATGGACCGCAACTGTTCAAGAAGGCAGTTCAATACCTTTTTTGAATGGAAATAGGGATGAGAGAAAGATGCTAATTGTGTGTGATGTCCATTTTCCATAAACAAACACAATTAACATAATTGTCACAATTAAGCATTCTCAAGCATAAATTATCATGTGGAAATGCCAGTATTGGACTGGGTGGACAAAGGTAAAAGTCACACAACACCAGGCACCTGACAGAGGAACAGTGCTCCAAAAGCTTGTACTTCCAAATAAATCTGTTGGACGATAACCTGGTGCTGTGTGATTTTTAACTTTGTCCACGCAAGTCCAACACTGGAACCACCAAGTCATGATTGGAACAAGGTTGACCTCATTAACCTGGGCCAATCGGAAAAGCCTGGCCGAACAATATAATCAAGAAATTTAGCCATCCTCAGCGCTGTCACCCCGGGCGGGTACTGGGGCGGGCTGCCCCAGAGGTGGATGAGGGTACCTAACTACTTAATCATTTTTACAAGACAATTTCACTGAAAAGCGTAAGTGACTGGGATTTGAGGTTTGTCCTCCTCTCCCTGTAAAATGGTTGAACGGTAGGGTTCGGGGCCTAGCTTTGCTGCTCCTCTCCCTTGTAAAACTGCTGTCTTTTGTGTACAGCTGTCAATGTTTTTTGTAAACTGTTTTGTAATTTATTTAATAAAATTATAATCAAGAAATTTAGCCATCCTCGGCGCTGTCACCCCGGGCGGGTACTGGGGCGGGCTGCCCCAGAGGTGGTTGGAAGGTGGGAGGGGCGGGGGCTTGCTGGGTCTGTATTGTCTGCACTTTTGTATGTAACGGTATTGTCTAATGTATAAATGTCATTGTCACTGTCTTGTCACATGTGCAACTGGGATTTGAGGTTTGTCCTCCTCTCCCTGTAAAATGGTTGAACGGTAGGGTTCGGGGCCTAGCTTTGCTGCTCCTCTCCCTTGTAAAACTGCTGTCTTTTGTGTACAGCTGTCAATGTTTTTTGTAAACTGTTTTGTAATTTGTTTAATAAAATTATAATCAAGAAATTTAGCCATCCTCAGCGCTGTCACCCCGGCGGGTACTGGGGCGGGCTGCCCCAGAGGTGGTCGGAAGGTGGGAGGGATGGGGGCTTGCTGGGTCTGTATTGTCTGCACTTTTGTATGTAACAGTACTGTCTAATGTACAACTGTCATTGCTGTTGTCTCTTTATATCTTTGTGAAACTGGGATTTGAGGTTTGTCCTCATGTCCCTGTAAACTGTATGGTAGGGTTTGGGGCCTGGCTTTGCTGCTCTCCCTTGTAAAATTGCTGTCTCTTGTATGCAGCTGTAAATGTAACTGTTTGTTTGTTGTAAACTGTTTTTGTAATTTGTTTAATAAAATGAAACAGGAGTGTCAATAAAAAAAAATCAAGAAATTTAGCCGTCCTCAGCGCTGTCACCCCGGGCGGGTACTCGGGCGGGCTGCCCCAGAGGTGGTCGGAAGGTGTGTCAGGACAGACTGAGAACTGGAAGGGGCATGGGGTGGACCGAGAACCGGAAGGTGGGTAGGGGCGGGCTGCCTTAGAGTGGTCGGAAGGTGGGAGGGATGGGGGCTTGCTGGGTCTGTATTGTCTGCACTTTTGTATGTAACAGTACTGTGTAATGTACAACTGTCATTGCTGTTGTCTCTTTATATCTTTATGTGAAACTGGGATTTGAGGTTTGTCCTCATGTCCCTGTAAACTGTTTGAACGGTAGGGTTTGGGGCCTGGCTTTGCTGCTCCTCTCCCTTGTAAAATTGCTGTCTCTTGTATGCAGCTGTAAATGTAACTGTTGTTGTAAACTGTTTTTGTAATTTGTTTAATAAAATAAAATATAATCAAGAAATTTGCGGTGTCGACCAACACCCTGGAGTTGTTCAGGGAGAGGTGGGCGCCGCAGGGAGTGGAGTGCATCATTTCTCCCTCCAACTCTATTTTGATTTAGTCCCTACCCTCCCCTTCACTGTTTTGATCACACAGCACTGCCCTTTGATGTGAAGGGCAGTGTTTGTCACTGGCCACCCGGGTATTTTCCTATCTTCCTGGTGGTGGAGTTTGAATAAAGATCGGTGCACTTTGTGTCTTTCACTGTGTCTCACACCTGCACACACACACCATGGGTGCTGGGGAAAAAATAAGCACTACCGCACTTAGGTGGTAGTGTGGGGGTTAATATAATAAAAAACGATGAAGAAAAAACAAAAACTATAATCAAGAAATTTGCGGTGTCGACCAACACCCTGGAGTTGTTCAGGGAGAGGTCTTCACTGTTTGTTTTGGTGTTTTGGACTGAGTCCTTGTGAGAAAATACATCTTTCCAGATGAGCTGTTCCTGTGGGTAGTCTACCCTTGAACTAGGCCTCTGCAGAGGCTACAGACCTGTATGTGTGCTTGGAGGTGAGCACTTGTATCCTGGAGTTAGATTAGATTCCCTACAGTATGGAAACAGGCCCTTTGCCCCAGCAAATCCACACTGACCCTCCAAAGAGTAACCTACCCAGACCCATTCCCCTACCCTATATTCACCCCTAACACTATGGGCAATTTAGCATAGCCAATTCACCAGGCCAGCCCATCTTTAGATTGTGCGAGGAGAATGTGCAAAAGCTGGAATCGAACCCTGGTCCCTGGTGCTATGAGGTAGTAGTGCTAACCACTGAGCCACCTCGGATTAGACCAAACCCCTGTGAGTGTACCTGGTTCTTCAAGGATGGGCCAGGACTCTATGGAGACTGAACACCTGTGTGCTGTAGGATGTGCATTTGCTGCCTTCAGGAATGGTCTCTGCCCTCAGTTGTGGACTTTGTTTTTAGCAATGGACGCTGCAGTTTGGAGTGGACTCCATTTCTGACAATGCACTTTCCATACTGTAATGGACTCTGATCCTGGGAATGGACTCTACATTTTAAAGATAACTGTTTATGGTAATGGACAGGAAGGAATCTGTTTGCTGATACATAACCTCAACAAGCAACATGACAAAGTTATCACCTGCACTGTCTTATCACTGGGTCTGGCAGGCCTTAGTGTGAGCTGGGAGGCTCATAGGTCGTCCTGAAAGCTGTCACCCTGAGAGTCAGAGGGTGGTTAGGTTGCCTTATGTACCTGAAGACTGGTAGGCTATCCTGAGCCGGAGGCTGGGTAGGCCACCCCAATGCCGATCGCTCAGCTGAAAGTGAGTAGACCTTTTCCGAGTACTGTCGTCCTGAGAAGGGCTGTCCTAGAGGTGATCGGAAGGTGCGCAGGGGTAGGCAGCGATCAGGAAGGCTTGTGAGCTGCCCTGCACACTGTTTTCCCCCCGCCCAGGGAAGGGGACGGGCTGTCCAAGACGTGGCTGGAAGATGTCAGGGTAGTCCACAGGCTGGATGGCGCATTGGGGTGGGCGAAAGCCTGATGGTACATAGGTGCAGACCAAGAGCTGGAAGGTGGGTAGACAGTCCTCAGCACTGTCACCTCAGGCAAGTACTGGGGCAGACTGTCCTTGAGGTGGCCAAAAGTGCAAAGGGCGGTTAGGGAAGCCAGAAGGTAAGTAGGCTGTCCTGACCGTGGTTGTCCTGAGGGGGTTGGGGAAGCAGACGTGCTGTCCTAGAGGTGGTCGGACCGAGACCTCGAAGGGGCATGGGGTGGACTGAGAGCTGGAAGGGGCGTAGAGGGAAGGCTGTTTACGTTCACCGGAAGGTGGGAGGGATGGGTGGGTTGCAGGGGTTCTGCATTGATTAGATTTAGATTACTTTACAGTGTGGAAACAGGCCCATCGGCCCAACAAGTCCACACCGACCCGCCGAAGCGCAACCCACCCATACATTTACCCCTTACCTAATACTATGGACAATTTAGCATGGCCAATTCACCTGACCTGCACATCTTTGGACTGTGGGAGGAAACCGGAGCACCCGGAGGAAACCCACGCAGNAACCCGGGTCTCTGGCGCTGTGAGGCAGCAGTGCTAACCACTGTGCCACCGTGCTGCCCACATTGTATGCGCTTTTTAAAATATAGTTGGGCTGTCTTATATGTACAAATGTCATTGTTACGGTTTTATAATGATTGAAACTGCGATTTGAAGTTTGTCCTCATTTCCCCGAAAATTGGTTGAATGGTGAAGCTTGGGGCCTAGCTTTGCCACTCCTCTCCCTTGTAAAATTGCTGTTTCTCTGTATACAGGTGTAAATGTTAATTGTATTGTTTAATAAGATATAACCAGGAGACGTGGCCAGAAGCTGTGTCAGGGCAGTCCATAGACCGGATGGCGCATTGGGGTGAGCGAGAGTCCGATGGTATATAGGGGCAGCCCGAGAAGTTGCCCCTTCCCTTGTAAATAGTGATTTTGCTTTTTAAGAACTGCTGCTTTCTGTTTTATTGTTAACTGTGTTTGTAATTTGTATTACTTTATAAAATAAACATGTGTGTATATATAAACAGGAGAGTGTCCGGTCAGTATGTGGAGTGACTGGGAGCTGGATGGTTGAAGAGGAAAGAGGGCCTGGGGAGCATGGCTCAATACGCAGGGTGGCTGAAGACCAGAAGGCTGACTATACAGCAGAAAGGCTAGCCAAGGATGGTCTGATCGGTACATGGTGCAGACTGGTGTCAGGTGTGCAGGGTACCTGGGGACAGGAGAGTGGGGGGAATTGAGTTGTGTAATCAGTGGTTTTCATTGTTTAATTCTGTTTTCAGTTATATTGTCTTTTGTAGACAGGTTATTTTTGTGCCTGGGTGCAGATGATGTGTAAAGTTTGTAAGTTTATATTGTGGGCTGTAGTGTCAAGAGTGTGGTACTGGAAAAGTCCAGCAAGTCAGGCAGCAACTGAGGAACAGGACAATCGACGTTTCGGGCAAAAGCCCTTCATCAGGAATGGGTGTTAGCCTGCTGTAAACTTTGCCCTTCAGGGGCTGAATTGGATTTTTTTCTGGATTTCTGTCATTGTGGTACCTTAAGAGCACAGTGACCTTGTGTTTTATGTAGTGTTGTTAGTTATGTGAAATTTTGGGCACCTTATGTTTGTGTCCCTATTTCTCTTGTGTATTGTTACTGTTATATTGTACTTTTTTTCTTTTATTCATAGTTATACAACCAGGAGAACAGGTGGTTTGCTGGGTTGCCAGGGGTGTCTGTGCTGTATACACTGTTTTATTGTTCAGTTCATCGGACTGTCTTATGTATTTGCGTTTAGTTTATCTTTTTGATAATGAGGTGGGATTTGAGGTTCATCCTCATTTCCCTGCTAATTGGTTGTATGGTGGTGTTTGGGGGTTCACCTTGCTGCCCTTTTCTTCTGTAAGTTGCTGTTTCTTGTAAACTGCTGCTTATTGTTCATTGTTAACTATTTGCTTGTATCTTGTACCATTTGATAAAATTAAAAAAAACTAGGCGCAGCGTGGTGGCTTGGTAGTTAGCACTGCTGCCTCATAGCGCCAGGGACCTGGGTTCGATTCCCACCTTGGGCCACTGTGGAGTTTGCACATTCTCCCCGTGTCTGTGTGGGTTTCCTCCGGGTGCTCCAGTTTCCTCCCACAATCCAAATGATGTGCTGGTCAGGTGAATTGGCCATTCTAAATTGCCCATAGGTTCATTAGTCAGGGGTAAATGTAGATTACTCTTCGAATGATCAGTGTGGACTGGTTGGGCCAAATGGCCTGTTTCCATACTGTAGGGAATCTAATCTAATCTAATCTATGGGAGAATAAAACCTCAGATCAGTGAACGGTGCTGTGTAAATAAAGAGTGGCTTGGTGATGGGATACTGGCTTTTTGCAACAGAAAAAGAAATATAACCAGGAGATTAGAATCTTCTCAGGTGACTGACTCTAAGCAGGCTATGTACTGTACACAAGTAAATAAGGGTTGACTTGGTGATGGGATACGGGCCTTTGTGAGGTTATTTCAGTGGTGATGGGAGAAAACAGAACATGCCTGAAGAACATTCACACGCAACAGTCATAGAGTTTGGATAAGCATTTCTGCCATAATTTTATTTGGGAAGCTTGAGCCATTTGATCCTGCTATCAAAGACTGAGCCCAGTATGTGAAAAGAATGTGTTTTCTTTTCTCCCTGGGGTAGATGAGATGCAATGCGTAATCCTTCTGACTGCTTGTGGACCCACAGCATTCTTAGATATAAGAGGCTTAACTTTCCCAGAGGCACCAGATATTAAAACTTCCAGGAGTTGGTTAAGGAATGTTACGACTGAGCCTTCTCTAATTCCGAGATGTTTTCAATTTTATTCAGCTTCTAGAGAACGAAAGGAACCTGAATCAGAATTTTTGACGAGGCAACTGGTAGAAGTATGTGATTTTGGGTTATCACTGAATGAAGTACTGAGAGACTGTTTGGTATGTGGGATTAATGATGTAATCATGGAGAAGTGCCTACTAGCTGAAGCCCAACTGAACTTCAAACAGGCACTACAATTTGTGTTGTCATTAGAAAATGCATCAACTGGAGCATGGGAGCTATAGGTCATCCAAACTGAAGTGAACTTCCTCACCTCTCCAACTGAGCTAGGGAACACCACTTGAGTGTAAGCAATTACAAAGCCTCATGCAGGCCATGTCTTGAGCAGGGGAACCCTAGGCCAGCCCACAGCAGAACCCCACAACTAAACTAGGCCTCGGCCATGTGGCTAAAAGGTTCTTGAGGATTTCGGCTGGCAAGCCATCTTAGTTGCTGCGAGTATGCGGACTTGAGTCAGTGAAGGAATCCCACAAGACTAGATTTCAGTAAGAGTAATCATAGGCCAGTACCCAGAAGAGTGCACACCTTGGAAATATCCCAACATGTGTTTTGGAATAATTAAATTGCTTAGTGACATCCAAATTGGAACCAATTAAAATTATTGTTTGGTTAAATGGTCACCCAGTTCCTTTGGAAGTTGATACCAGTGCAGGTATAAACCCATAAGGGTTTATATCAATATACAAAACTGTCACTTGAATATCATCGGTCTGTGCCCTTTTCCAGTGGACAATGGAGAATATCTTACAAGGAATAACAGAGGTAGCCACCTATCTGGATGACATGCTAATAATAGAAGCCAGAAAGAACATTTGGAGAACCTGGGCATAATGCTTGAATGTTTCTCTTAGAAGGAAAACATGTGTCTTCCAGGCACCCCAAGTGACCTATTTGGGTTACAAGATCAACAATGGAAAACTGGATTTGGAAGAGGGAATGAGGCCAATGAAAGGAGTCCAGGCACCCATATCTGTACCAGAACTTGGGTCTTTCCTTGGGTTACTGCATCCTTACCAAAATTTCCTACAAAACCTGGCCTCCAGCCTTATACCTGCTATTGAATAATGTCAGTCTTGGAAATGGTTATGCAGCCAAGTAGCCTTTAGAAAAGTGAAAAAGTCATCTAAGGTTTAGTCCCACAGCGATCTGAAGTGAAAGGTAGTTCTGACAGGCAGGGTCTGTTTAGTGTCAGGGTCATGTTGGCTCACCAGTAGCCCAATGCAGAGGAATGCCTGATAGTATGTGCTTCCCATACTATCTGCGCATATTTGGTTGACGCTGAACACAAATATGCGCAGATAGAGAAAGGTTTGGCAGTCATCTTTGGTGTAAAGAGGTTCCACCAGAACCTTTACGGATGGGCCTTTGTCATTACTACAGATTACGAACCCCCGCATAGTCTACTGAAGAATGACAAAGCAGTGTTGCCCATAGTTTCCAGTAAAATTCAGTTTTAGGCCCTTTTATTCTTAGGCACATACAAAATAAGTTAGAACACTGTCCAAGAAGCTAAGTGGCTAATACAGATGCCTTGAGCTACCTCCCACTGTCAGATACTCCACTAGCGGTGCCTTCCTTGGAAGACTCTGCTTTGCTTTGGTTTTGAACTCCCTGGACACCCATCCAGTCATCACAGACAACATCAGGCAACATCAGATACAAAAGGATCCTGTCCTAGGAAAGCAAACAGCTGGTGGTAATGGGGGAAACAGGGTCATCACAAACCTGATCAAAACCTGTCTGGACCCGGTTAGACCAGATCATCATAGAGGGCAGTGTATTACTATGGCGAATGAGGATGATTGTTCTGAATTCAAGTTATCACCAGATACTGGTTGAACCTCACCAGGGTCATCCAGGGTTTTCCAAGATGAATGATGCTAGCAAGAAGCAATGTCTGTTGGCTGGGGTTGGATGCTGACATAACTGCATTGATGGGGCTGTGCCCAGAGTGCCAACAAAAACAAATTGTCACCAGCAACATGCCCACGATTGTAGGAATGGCTGGAAAAACACTGGACGCAGTTGCATGTTGATTATGGTAGTTATTTTCATGGGCTCAGCGTTTCTGGTCATTGTGAATACCCATTCAAAGTAATTGGATATGCATGAAATTCACTCGCCAAACCCAGGGATGATGATGGAGAAGCTACGAATAGCATTCACGATATACTGACAACCGGAGGTATTGGTAATGGACAATGGGATATCATTTCCCTTTAGGAAATATTCAAAGTCAGATGACATACAACATATAAGGACAGCTCCATACCATTCATCATCCAATGGTCTCATGGAAAGAGCAGTCCAAATGTTGAAGGCAAGCTTAAAGCAGCCTATGCAGTCAATTGATACCAAACTGTTTCACTTCCTGTTCAATTGTGGGACGACCCCACACGCAACAACAGGGATAGCTCCACCAGAGTTGCTGATGGAGAGAAGACTGCACACCAGGTTAAACCTGATATTACCAGCCCTGGGGAAGACGCAGCAGGAATGTCAATGCCAACCACATGCTGCCTTTAAGTGAGACAGACTATTTAAGTGATGTAGTTTAAGGCCGGAACCATGGAAGAGCCATCTATGGGTACGGGGTGAAGTTGACGTAAGTTCAGGTCCTGTCTCTTAGAGTTCAGGTAGGTGATACAGTTCTAAACAAACATTTGGACCATTTAAAAACTGTCATCTCTTAAACAGGGCAGGAACAAAATATATCTAGTCCCTCAGAACAGCCAAAAGGCCTGTTGAAAACTGTAGGTTCTCATTGTCAGTCTAGTTTCTGGATTAGAATGGTGCTGGAAAAGGACAGCAGTTCAGGCAGCATCCGAGGAGCGGGAAAATCGATGTTTCGGGCAAAAGCCCTTCATCAGGAATAGAGGCAGAGTGCCTGCAGGGTGGAGAGATAAATGAGAGGAGTGTGGGGGTGGGGGTGGGGAGAAAGTAGCATTTAGTACAA
>NC_057713.1:69319540-69327453 GCF_004010195.1 Chiloscyllium plagiosum
TTTGGTTTATGCAAAGGTTGGTAGGGTGGAAGGTGTGCACCAGGGGGTTCTGTCCTTGTTACGGTTGGAGGGGTGGGGTTTGAGGGCAGAGGTGCGGGATGTGGACAAGATGCGTTGGAGGGCATCTTTAACCACATGGGAAGGGAAATTGCGGTCTCTAAAGAAGGAGGCCATCTGGTGTGTTCTGTGGTGGATCTGGTCCTCCTGAGAGCAGATACGGCGGATGTGGAGGAATTGGGAATACGGGATGGCATTTTTGCAGGAGGTAGGGTGGGAAGAGCTGTAATCCAGGTAGCTATGGGAGTTAGTGAGTTTCTAAAAAATGTCAGTGTCAAGTCGGTTGTCATTAATGGAGATGGAGAGGTCCAGGAAGGGGAGGGAGGTGTCAGAGATGGTCCAGGTAAATTTAAGATCAGGGTGGAATGTGTTGGTGAAGTTGATGAATTGCTCGACCTCCTCGCGGGAGCATGAGGTGGAGCCAATGCAGTTATCAATGTAGCAGAGGAGTAGGTGGGGAATGGTGCCAGTGTAACTACGGAAGATGGATTGTTCTACATAGCCAACTATTGTCAGTCTAGTGTCAAGTAATCCTCTGAGTCCAAGATGGATGCAGCCTTGATACCATTACCACTGGAAGAAGAGGTAGAAAATTTCCTGAGACACTCTGACCACAAGAGATGGCTCAGGTCCGGTACACACAGCCCTTGTCAGAGTCTGTATCAAAGGAACTGGACTTGGGGTAAAAACTTTGTAGGAAAAGCACAAAGCTAAAGACCAGGCCTATATCCCTGGACTTAGGGGGTTAACAATATAGTGATTGCAAACAAGTTTATCTTGCTGACTATAAGATCATTGGCCCAAGTTAATCACCCTAATCAGGAAAGCCTGGCTAACTGATATAACCAGGAGATCAGAATTTCTTCAGTCAGGTGACTGACTCCAAGCAGGCTGGCCATAGCCAGTGCACAAGTAGATAAAGGGTGATTTGCTGATGTGATACCAGCCTCTGCAATTATTTCAGTAGCAATTGCTGGTCTAGAAAGTGCTGTTGAAGGAGCATTTAGAGAATTTCTGCACTTTATCTTGTCAATCAAACAAATTAATATGAAATATTAGGGATGCATGTGTGAAACCAGTATATTACAGAACCAGAAATATGGGTGACTATTCAGCCTCTCATGTCCATACAGACTCTCTAAGAGCAGTTAAGTTACTCCCACTCCTCTGCCACTGAACATCAATTTTGGAGGTAATGAATGTTTGACGTTATGATGTAAGTACATAGGTAGCTAAGTACTGAATGGTGTCAGACTTCTTGAATGTTGTTGGAACTGCACTTACCCAAACAAGTATCGAGTACTCTGTCACAATTGAATTATGCCTTCTCAATGGTGGATAACTTTGTGGATTCCAGAGGTGGGACCCGAGCTGCAGGAATTCTCGACTAACCTCCTCTTGTCGCCACAATATATGGCTAGCCTAGTTCAATCTCTGATCAAGAGTAGTGCCCCAGCACTTTGATCATTAAAAGAATGTAATGATGTTTTGTCATTGAATTGGAGATACTGAGGTGTAATGGTTAGGTTCTCTCGTTGGAGATTCTTCAGGTCTTCCTGCATTTGATCACAGACTGCTTAAGTTTTTGAAGAATTGCAAATTGTTCACTGATTGCATAATCTCAATCTCACTTGTGACCTTTTGATGGAAAGAAGGTCATTGATTAAACTGATGAAGATGGTTGAGCCTAGGACATGATCTGAAGTAACTCCTACAATGATATCCTGCAGCTGAGATGACTGATCTCCAACACCCACAACCATCTTATCTGCTATGTATCATTCCAACTAGGGGAGAATTTTCCTCCAATTCTTATTGGTTCCAGTTTTCTGAGGGTTCCTTAACACCGAACTCAGTCAAATACTGCCTTGATGTTAACAGCATTCACTCTCTCTTCATCTGGAGTTTAACTAGATACATAAAATTGTTGGCTATCTCTATGCCAAATATCCTGCCACAGCATTCAAATTCTGGCTCTCCTTTAGCTCTAATGTGCATGGTTGAAGACTTTAAGTCAATGCTGAGTTCAGCTGAGATAGTCTAGTTTCTTGATTGTGACGATGCAAGTTGGAAATGATTTTAATACAATGAGTTTTAATGAAATGTATTGATGCAGAAATATGTTTCTTGGCACCACCAGCAATATTCTGTGCTTGATATTCAAGGCAGAGGATTAAATTGGGAGAGCTTTGCTTGACGTCAAGAATTTAATTTTTGATTTTTATCTGATTTACACCATTTTACTCACCATCATTCTTTCCCATCAGAGAGGGAAAATCTCTCTCTGTCATGTGTTTGTAAATAGGATAAGAAATTTCAGAATAACAGCTTTTGCATATAGTGCAGAGTGGAGTTTTGTAGTTCCAAGCTGCGACAAGTGAAAAATGTGGGTGAAAGGAAAGCTATGCTGTTATCTGGCAGCGGCCCTCATAAAGAATGCATTATATTTATAAAATTCTATGTTGTTTTCATGAGTTCAACTCCCTTGTCTTACTTCACCAGCAGAACATGAGTGCATGATTAACTAAAGTTTGCTGATTTTAGATCTTTTAGTGCGATTTAACCATGCTAATGTTCAACATAAAATCCAAATCAAACAAAATGTTAAGATATTGTTGTCTAAATAATTTCCGAACATGCAACAAGGTGTCACTAGTCTCCTTACCTCTTTCTTCATTACTTTTCAAGGGTTCAAACATACCTTGCAGTCAAAGCAATGATTTACTTGTACTTTCAGTCGAGTCTATTGCATCTACTGGGGCGGCATGGTGGCACAGTGGTTAGCACTGCTGCCTCACAGCGCCAGAGACCTAGGTTCAATTCCCAACTCAGTCGACTGACTGTGTGGAGTTTGCACATTCTCCCCGTGTCTGCGTGGGTTTCCTCTGGGTGCTCCGGTTTCCTTGGGTTGCGCTTCGGCGGGTCGGTGTGGACTTGTTGGGCCGAAGGGTCTGTTTCCACTCTGTAAGTAATCTCATCTAATCTAAAATTAGTCTCTCTCATTGTGGAGTCGCAGTTTTGCATAACATAATTCATGCAACTTATGTAACTGCATTGGCAAATGCTCGTGCAAACTTGTTGCACTCAATGATACTGGAAGATGAATTAATTAGAAATAGCAAATTTAGCTGCTGTGATGTATGCCATCATTCCATAGACCTACCTTCAGAAACACAAACAGCTGTGTTTGAATGTATCACAGTAGATCTACAGATCAAAATAAGTCGCCTCTGCTTCATACCATGAACATACATTCATATTAACAGCCAATATCTCAAATCCATTTTCAAGGTACCGACTTTGGAAAACTAATTCATCTATTTATTGTTAATGCAATTTTCCCTCCATTTTCCCTGAGAATGGCTCTTATTGCACCATAGGCAGACATGGCACAGAAATTGAAAGCATCCAAACTGTTCCTGAAATACAAATCTACTGGGATAAATTGCTTAAGACCATAACGATGAATTGAAAGTTACAAACAAATGACCCTAGTTTGGTTTCTATAACTGAAGCTATAACTGTCCCAGTTACAGAAATATAATTATCCTAATTGCTATCACTGTGGTAGTTTGTCTATGGGTTTGATGGGGTGGGGGTTGACATTTACTGGGGCAATTTTTTATGCACACCCCTCCCCCCCCACACCCCCTAATCATTGTCCTCTAAATTTTTTGTAGCATATGGCTTGTGGCTGGCTGGGCAGCATTTATTGCCTGTTCCTAGTTGCCCTTAAAGGTGGTGATGAGCTGCCTTTTTGAACACTGCTGTCCATCTGCTGTGGCTTGACCCACAATGCCATAGGGAGGGAATTCCAGGATTTAAACCGAGTGACAGCAGGAATGGCCATATATTTTGAAGTCAGGATAATGAGTGCCTTGGAGGAGTACTTGAATGTGGTGGTGTTTTCCATATATCTGCTGCCATTTTCCTTCTTTGAGGAAGTAGTCATAGGTTTTCAAGGTACTGTCTGAGGATCTTTGCTGAATTCCTACACTGCATCTTGTAGATTGTACACACTGCTACTGAGTGTTGGGGGAGAAAGGAGTCGATACTTGTGGATGTAGTGTCAATCAAGCAGGCTCCTTTGTCCTGGATAGTGTCAAACTTCTTAAGTGGTTTTGGAACTGCACTCATCCAGTGCTGACTTGTCCTTGTAGAGGGGGACGGACTTTGGGGAGTCAGGAGGTGAGTTATTCGCACAGTATTCTACTAACTTTTAACCTGCTCTTGTAGCCACTGCATTTATATGGTGAGTCCAGTTGAGTTTCTCATCAATGATAAGCCCTAGGATGTTGATAGTGGGGGATTCAATGATGGTAACATCATTGAATGAACATTGTGCAATCATTGGTGAACATCCCCACTTCTGACCTTTTATAATGGAGCGAAGGTCATTGATGAAGCAGCTGAGGATGGTTGGGCCCAGGACGCTACTCTGAGGAACTCTTGCAGAGATGTTCTAAAGCTGAAATGATTGACTTCCAACAGCCACAACCATCTTCCTATGTGACAGGTATGACTCAAACTACTAGAGTGTTTGCCTCCGATACCCATTGATTCCAGTTTTGATATGGCTCCTTGATGTTACACTTGGTTAAATGCAACCTTGATATCAAGGGCCATCATACTCCCCTCCCCTTTGGACTTCAGCTCTTTTGTCCATGTTTGAACCAAGGCTGTAAAGAGGTCAGGAGCTGAGTGGATCTGGTGGAACCCAAACTGTGTATCACTGAGTAGATACTGCTTGATAGCATTGTTAATGATACCTTCCATCACTTTATTAATGGATGATTAGTAGACTGATGTGGTAGGAATTGGCTGGGTTGGATTTGTGCTTTTCGTTCATAGGGCCACATTGTTGGGTAAATGCCAGTGTTGTAGCTATACTGGAATAACTCCACAGTGGAGCGGCAGGTTCTGTAGCACGTCTTGAGAACTACTGTTGGAATGTTGTGAGGGCCCATAGCCTTTGCAGTTTCCAATATCTTTAACCATATCTTGATATCACGTGGAGTGAATCGAATTGGCTGAAGACTTATATCTGTAATGCTGGGGTCCACTGAAGGAGATTGAGATGGATCATCCACTTGGCACTTCTGGTTGAAGATTGCTGCAAAAGCTTCAGCCTTATTTTTTTGCACTGATGTGTTGGGCTCTTGCATCATTGAGGGTAGGGATATTTGTGGTGCGTCCTCCTCCGGTGAGCTGTTTAGTTGTCCATCACCATTCATGACTGGATGTGGCAGGACTTTCAAAGCTTAGATCTGATCTGTTGGTTGTGAGATCCCTGAGCTCTGTCTATCACATTTTCTACTTATGCTGTTTTGTATGTAAGTAACCCTGTTGACCCCTCACTTTCAGGTATGCCTGGTGCTGCTCCAGGCATGCAGTCCTGCACTCTCCATTGAATCAGGTTTGATCCACTGGTTTAATGGTAATGGTTGAGTGAGGGATGATGCCAGGCCATGAGATTAGATTGTGCTGGAGTATAATTCTGCTGCTTTGATGGCACACAGCGCCTCATGGATGCCCAATCTTGAATTGTTAGATCTATTCAAAGTCTGTCCCATTTAGCACAAGATGGTGCCACACAATATGATGGAGGTTATTCTCAATGTGAAGGCAGGACCTCGTCTCCAAATGGACTGTGCAATGGTTGCTCTTACTGGTACTGTCATTGATAGATGCATCCACAGCTAACAGATTTGGTCAGGATGAGGTCAATAATGTTTTTTTCCCCTCTTGTTGGTTCCCTTATCTGCCATGGGCCCAGTCTAGCAGCTATATCCTTTAGGACCTGATCCGTTTGATTAGAAGTCCCCACCCAGAGTACATTTTGTGCCCTTTCCATCTCCCATGTTTTCTCTAAGTGTTTTTCAACATGAAACACCATGGAACACACTGTTTTTCAACAGCCCAAGGGAGGGCGGTGCTTGGCAATCAGCAGGAGATTTCCTTGTTCATGTTTAACCTGAAGCCAAGAGACTTCATGGGGTCCAGAGACAATGTCGAGGACTTTCAGAGGAACTCCCTCCCAGCTGGGTACCACTATGCCATCATCTCTGCTGGGTCTGTCTTGCTGGTGAGGCAGGATATATGCAGGAATGGTGATGGTAGTGTCTGAGACATATTCATACTCATGGAATCATACCTTACAAAGTCAGGGCTGCTGTTTGATTAGTCTGTGAGACAACTCACCTTATTTTTGCACTAATTCTCAGATGTTAGCAAGGAGGACTTTGCAGTGTCGACAGGGCTGTTTCTGCCCTTGTCATTTCCAGTGCCTAGGTCACTGCCAGGTGAACTGCCTGGTTTCATTTCTTTGAGAATTCGTAGCAGTTGGTAAACTGATTGGCTTGCTAGGCCATTCCAGAGGGCAATTGAAAGTCAACTACATTGCTGTGGATCTGGAGTCACATGTAGGCCAGACTAGGTGAGGATGGCAGATTTCTATCCCTGATGGTAAGCCAGATGGGCTTTTTCAATATTTGACAGTGATTTCATTTCACTAGATTATTAATTCCAGTTTTTTTTTAAAATTGCATTCACAATCCACCATCTGCTGTGGTGGGATTTGAACCTGGGACCCCAGAACATTGCCTGGGTCTCTGCATTAATAATCTGGTAATATATTTTGCCAAACCTCCAGGGCTTCACAAGCTGTTTACATTTTTTTAGATCAGATTAGATTACCTACAGTGTGGAAACAGGTCCTTCAGCCCAACAAGTCCACACTGACCCTCCGAAGAGTAACCCACACAGACCCATTTCTCTCTGACTAATGCACCTAACATTATGGGCAATTTAGCATGGCCAATTCACCAATTCACCTAACCTTTGGACTGTGGGAGGAAACCGGAGCACCTGGAGGAAACCCACACAGACACGGGGAGTATGTGCAAACCCTACACAGAGTTGCCCGAGGCTAGAATCAAACCTGCGACCCTGGTGCTGTGATGCAGCAGTGCTAACCACTGAGCCACTGGCTTGGAAGAGACAACTTGGAACCTCTGTTTCAAAACCTCTCTTCAAAAAAAGGATAAAGTACACTTTTTCAGGCCACAGTATTTTCACAGTAAGTCCAAGCTGAGCAGCAGCAGGCTGGTTATTGGTAAGTGCATCTTGTTGGCCCTATTGATAATACCTTCCAGCACCTTTCTGATCTTTGAGAGTAGGCTGAAAAGCTGGTAATTCACCCAGTTAGATTTTTTTCTCATTTTGTGTAAACAACATATTTGGATATTTGTCAAATGGAGACAGTTTTATAGTTGAAACAAAAACAGGAGGTGCAAGCTAACTTCAGCGGTTTTCTTGGAGGTTGGGTTGGTGGGGGGTGTGGACCTGACAAGGGAGTCATGGAGGGAGTGGTCTTTTCAGAACGCTGAAAGGGAAGGGGAGGGAAATATTCGGAACGCTGATAGGGGAGGGGAGGGAAATATTCGGAACGCTGATAGGGGAGGGCCCCACCAACCCAACCTCAACTCCCGGCACCTTCCTCTGCAACCGCAAGAAATGCAAAACTTGCGCCCACACCTCCCCCTTACTTCCCTCCAAGGCCCTAAGGGACACTTCCATATCCACCACAAATTCACCTGCACCTCCACACACATCATCTATTGCATCCGCTGCACCCGATGTGGCCTCCTCTATATTGGGGAGACAGGCCGCCTACTTGCGGAACATTCCAGAGAACACCTCTGGGACACCCGGACCAACCAACCCAACTACCCCGTAGCCCATCACTTTAACTCCCCCTCCCACTCCACCAAGGACATGCAGGTCCTTGGACACGTCCATCGCCAGACCATTGCAACACGACGGTTGGAGGAAGAGCGCCTCATCTTCTGCCTAGG
>NC_057713.1:69327478-69334964 GCF_004010195.1 Chiloscyllium plagiosum
TTTATCTTAGCCTGCTGGACACACTTTCCTCATTCCTGAAGAAGGGCTTATGCCCGAAATGTCGATTCTCCTGTTCCTCGGATGCTGCCTGACCTGCTGCACCTTTCCAGCAACACATTTTCAGCTCTGATCTCCAGCATCTGCAGCCCTCGCTTTCTCCCACTGAAGATGTTACCTAGTAGTGTGTCGAAACGTCTGCAAATGAACCCTCGAGCTCAGCAAGCAAACCTACATCCAGAACCTCAACCTGAGCTACAAATCTTCTCAAAACTCACTGTTTCTCTGTCTCTGGACACCACCTCCATATGTTCCATTTATTGTACTCCACCCCGTCATCAGTGTAAATACCACCCTTCTGAGCTAGTTTCAGTTCTGACAAAGGATCACTGAAACTTTGTCTCTGCAGATATGGTCAGACCTGTGAATTTCTCCAGCACTTTATTTTTGTTTCAGATTTCCAGCAACCACAGTTCTGTTTTTTTTTTCAATGTTGTAGTTATACTAGAACTGCTTTGCTAGAGACCAAATTAAAGAAGAACTCTTCTTTGCTTGGGACCAATGAATTCAGGTATAATTTTAATTCATTGTTTGTGTTTATAATAGCTTAGCTGAGCTAGGGTATATGCTGAAATGGAGATTACGTTTTATATTTGTTATCTAATTTTTAAAAACTCTCCATCAAAAGACTACAATATTTAAAGTCAAATTATTATTGCCATTTATTGTATGCACAGAAGTGAAGGTACATTATGAAATATATAAACTGAGAAAAATCTGAAAACCCATGTTATCAATTTTACCGGATCACAGATTCTCAGCTAACTAACTTTTCTCAGTGATGAACCAGTAATGAGGTCAGGGACAAAATTAATTACTGAACCTAAATGCATGGAAATAAAGTTTTATCAAAATCCAAGCTACTTCAGAGTTGACAGGTTACAGGCACTTGCTTGCATGTCAGATGATTTATTTTTTGAAAAGTAAAAGCAAGGTACTGCAGGTGCTAAAAAATCTGAAATAAATACAGAAAATGCTGGAGAAACTCAACATGTCTGGCACAATCTGTGGAGAAGAGTCTTTGGATGTGAAATGTGAACTATTTCTCTCTCCACAGAGTGCCAGAGCTGCTGAGTTTCTCCTACATTTTCTCAAACTTTAAAATATCGATTCCATAATGAGTAAAATAGACATTTGAACAAGATTTATCTTTTACCAAGATATTACTCAGGAGTTCCTTCAAACAAATATATCCTTACAGGAAATTGTGGATATACATATAGAATATTCTATTGCAATTTTAACTAGGAGAAAGTGAGGACTGCAGATGCTGGAGATCAGAGCTGAAAAATGTGTTGCTGGAAAAGCGCAGCAGGTCAGGCAGCATCCAAGGAGCAGGAGAATCGATGTTTCGGGCATAAGGCCTTCTTCAGGAAAGGAATTGCAATTTTAATACAGTATTACACTTGGCTCTTTCTTAAGAAAAAGCTAGATTAAGGAAATGCTGATAATTTTTCTAGCTCACTTTCTTTGAGACCTTCAAATTATTAAGTCTCAACTTGTATGGCTCACCTTTTTTATTTTTAAAATACTTGAAGATTATTGCTTTTAAAAGTTGCGATGCAAAAATAAATTAGTATTATAGTAGAGCCTCTATAAAGCACCCATTGCAGTTAGTGATCATGCTTATCACCAATTTCATTTGTCGTTGAAACTTTATAGCTCCCACGCGAAGCTATCATGAATGACTCACCAAAGCTAATGCTAACATTCTAAGTGCAAACATGTAATATTCTCTCTACTACATTAAAAACTAAATGCTGTTTTAAGCATTAACGAGCATGACTTAAAATAACAGTATCCATTACTATTTAACAGCTGAAAAGAGAAATGTTAGTTAATTTTTATAATATATTCTTTGACCTTCAAAATGTTTCTTATGCAATATATAGATGTAAACGTAGGTGTATACATTTCAATACATGTATTAGGGTTAAGTGCACATTTCTTTTGTTTTTCAAATAATATGCAGCCTAAGTACTGAAACATTTTGGAGAAGATAATGGAGCAACAAAGGTTTGGAGAGTGGAAAATGTTGCACTATCCTTAAAAAAACAATGCTAATAATGATCATAAACTGGTTAATGAGTTATGAATAATATTTTGTTTCAGGTCCTCATTTGTAATTTCAGTAGGCAGAACATTAAGATAGAGATCAGCTTTAATTTCAATTTCACAGAATCATTGAAGTTGAATTTTGCCTGTGTTTATAAAGCTGACAGGTAATTATATAGACATCATGGGATGGAAAATTCTCCCCAATGAACAGAATTCTGATTAAAAGACTTTTTCAGCAAGCTTTCCATATCCATCAAACTCTAAGCTTATCTTAAGTCAGTATCCATTGAACCAGACAGATCATTCTCAGTTAAATTCCTACTAGGAATTCCTTTCAGACTGTGAAGATTGAAATTCCCTGCAAAAGGAGCATACATGACAAATGAAAAAATTGGAGATCACTGTATGGAAACAGATTTTTTGAAACCAATATTGAGCTTTCTAATTGATTTTTCATTATGTAATTAACAAAATTATTAAAATAAATGCTTGAGATAAGATATTAGCATAAACCAAATATAGACTATTGAAAAGTGCAGAAGCAGGGTTTCTTTTAGAAGGAGAAGGGTATACTTAATAAAAAAAGATCTTTTACAATTTCAATCAGGTGATCAAGCTAATATTGAAGTGTAGGTTCAAAATGAATTTGAAATTTAAGAGTCTAATGATGTAAATTATCAGAAAAACTCATCTTGTTCACTGATTTCCTATAGGATAATGACAGGAGTGTCCTTCCCTATCTGGCCTACATTATGACTCCAGATCCACAGTATGTAGTTGACTCTTAATTCCCATCTAGGCAATTAAAGCTAGGTAATAAATGCTGGCCTTACAGTGATTCACGTCCAGTGAATAAATTTTTTTAAAAAAGACTGGCTTTGTTGAGATTAGTTTTTTTCAGATTTTGTATTCGAAAATCCTGGGTTTCAGCGGAGATTGTCAGCTGAAAATGCCACCCACGGACCCTAATATAATGTAAAAAACAGTTGGATGGATATTTGTGGATGAAAATATTAGGGGCAGTTGAAAAGTATCATACAGCTTTGATTGCCCACTCTTTAAGTTTATATGTATGACTTTTTTTTCCATGTATATTAATTTTTTTCCTGTTTTATCAAATCAATTTTTACATTTAGGACTTTGTTTTTGATACATGATAATATCTTAACTGGAAGATTAATTGTGTAATAATCAATGGGAAATTACTGGTATTTAAACTGCAGGAGACAAGCGGGAAAGAAAACTGCTCTAAATATTATCATCATTTAATTGCTTGGTAGCAAAACACATCTGTCTAAGTTATAACTTAAAGTTTTGTACTTTAATTCTTGGCTAACAACTTCTATTTATATGCCACATTAGCCTGTACAGAATAGTAGAGCTGTTCACATCAATAATTCTTCACTAGGAAACAAAGTACAAATCCAATTAATCTATCCATATGCTTGTATTCATTATTTGAAATAAAGGTTGAGCTAATTAGTGTCCATAAATATTTTACAAGTTCAAGCACATTCTGCTTTCCCACATTAAATATCCAATAGATCTTGATCAAGAAACCGATTGTTTGAAAATCAATTTCTTAATTTGAAAATGTAAAATAAAAATGCACCAATGAGACATGTTGTGCAAAGTTCTTCTCATTTCTTTAAGGCAGCCTTGTAAAAAGAATCTGAATCATCCTTCCTTCCCCAGGCAGAGAATCACCATAATCATATTGTTTTCTTTGAGGGGTTGGTGGAGTGGAGTATGGCTCCACATGTACTTTTGTTTTTGCACAAAATGTTTGCAACCAGGACTTCCTTGAGGTAGAGTATTAGCAATTCAGTGAAAAGATATTATACAACCGTATCTGAGATATGCACAGGGTTCTGCTCCTGTACTTGAAAGCCCAAAAACTTCCTAGTTAAATTTGGCAGACTTTCTGTGGCAGTGCAATGAACACATGTCTAATCTTTGAGATAGAAAGTTGTTTAGAAAGCTTCTACTTACATGATGAAATAAGGCATGCCAGAGTAATCAGAAGCCAGTATTGGTTCTTGGGCAGAAAATCAAGATGCTGTGACCACTTCTGAAAATCCTACTGGGAAGAATAGCGATGACCTGGTTTTCCAGAGGTTGAACAGAAGCTGCCAACAACAAGGAAATCAATAGCTAGCAGCCAACAAAAACCCTACAAATGTGCAGAAACAATTGTGGCCTGAAGCTGAGCTGTAAAACTGAATTATATTGTAGTCTCACAAACAAAAATCCTTGTTGCAAGCATCACTTCAGCCAACAAAGAGGAGGCCAAACAGGGCTGTACAACAACATGTATGAGTACTCATAAATGTATTGTCAGATCCGTTCAACTTATTCATTAATTCCATACCTCTTCAGCAATGGTTGCTACTTGGGAGGGATTAACTAATGGGATGGGACCCTAAGAGTAGTAAGACAGAGGGAAGGTTGAGGCTGGTATAGAAGTTAGACAGCAAGTTAAGTAGATAAAGCAGGCAAGAGTATGTCAGCAAATGAGGGAAGACTGATTAATTAAACTGCATTTATTTCAGTGCAAGTGGCAGATGAACTAAGGGCATGGATGAGAACATGG
Organism: Chiloscyllium plagiosum; assembly: GCF_004010195.1. Classification (NCBI taxonomy): domain Eukaryota; kingdom Metazoa; phylum Chordata; class Chondrichthyes; order Orectolobiformes; family Hemiscylliidae; genus Chiloscyllium; species Chiloscyllium plagiosum. Next base: position 69,332,187 of record NC_057713.1, read on the forward strand.
GACTAGGATATCATAATTATAGAAACATGGCTGAGGGACAGACAGAATTGGTAGCTCATTCTTCCAGTGTACAGATGCTATAAGAAAGTCAGAAGGGGGGGGATAAGAGACTGAGTGGATGTGAGTGGTGTTTTTGAGCACAGAGAGGATATTTCTGAGGGTTTGTATGTTGAAGCTGTAAGAGTGGAACTGAGAAATAAGAAAGGGATGATTACTTTGGGATTGTGCTATAGGCCCCCAATAGTCAGCCAAAGCATTGAAGGGCAGGTGTTTTTGAGCACTGAGAGAGGATATTTCTGAGGGTTTGTATGTTGAAGCTGTAAGAGTGGAACTGAGAAATAAGAAAGGGATGATTACTTTGGGATTGTGCTATAGGCCCCCAATAGTCAGCCAAAGCATTGAAGGGCAGATACATAGGGAGTTCGCAGACAGTTGCCAGAATAATACGGTTGTAATAGTCTAAGGTTTTCATTTTCTAGATGTGGATTGGTACTGCCATAACATTAAGGGCTTGAAAGGGGAGGAATTTAAGTGTGCTCAGGAAAAGTCTTTATCAAAATATAGATGGCCCTATTACAAAAGGGGCAAAGCTCAACCTTCTCTTGGGAGATAAAGTAGGGCGAGCGAATTCATAGCTGAAAATGTGTTGCTGGAAAAGCGCAGCAGGTCAGGCAGCATCCAGGAACAGGAGAATCGACGTTTCGGGCATAAGCCCTTCCTGAAATGTCGATTCTCCTGTTCCTTGGATGTGCCTGACCTGCTGCGCTTTTCCAGCAACACATTTTCAGCTCTGATCTCCAGCATCTGCAGTCCTCACTTTCTCTGAGCGAATTCATAGCACATACAGCATGGAAATAGATCATTTAGTCCAACTAATCCATGATGATGCAATTTATGCTGCCCTTGTACCTCTTCCCATTATTCCTCATCAGTTTCGACCTGAACCGCAGTATCCTTCTCCACCTAATGTTTAATCAGCATCCTGTTATGCATATCTACAATTCACATCAACCTCTCACGATGGTAGCTAGTCTAAATTCTCAGCACGTTGAGTAAGTAAGCTCCTTCTGTTTTCACTATTTAGCTTCTTGAAGATTATGTCAACCGAACACAACATATGCCTTCGTAACAGCACTGTCCCACCTGGGTGGCAATTTTCAGGGATCTATGTACATGGACTCTAAGATCCCTCTGCACATCCACACTACCAAGAATCTTTCCATTGACCCAATACTCTGCCTTCCTGTTATTCTTCCCAAAGTGCATCACCTCACATTTAGCTGCATTGAACTCCATTTGCCACCTCTCAGCCCAATTCTGCAGTTTATCCAAGTCCCCCTGCAACCTGTAACATTCTTCCAAACTGTCCACTACTCCACCGACTTTAGTGTCGTCTGCAAGCTTACTAATCCATCCCACCTATGCCTGTGTCTAAATGACTTAGTGGTCCCAAAACACCACTAGTAACTGGACTCCAGACTGAATATTTTCCATCAACCACCACTCGCAATCTTCTTTCAGAAAGCCAGTTTCTAATCCAAACTGCTAAATCACCCTCAATTCCATGCCTCTGCATTTTCTCCATCAGCCTACCATGTGGAACCTTATCAAAGGCTTTACTGAAGTCCATGTATACCATGTCAACTGCCCTACCCTCATCTACATGCTTGGCCACCTTCTCAAAAAACTCTGAGGTTTGTGAGACACGACCTGCCCTTGACAAAACCATGTTGACTATCTGAAATCAAATTGTTGCTTGCTAGATGATTATAAATCTTATCTCTTATAATCCTTTCCAAAGCCTTTCCTACAACAGAGGTAAGGCTCATTGGTCTATAATTACCTGGGTCATCTCTGCTGCCCTTCTTGAACAAGTGCACAACATTTGCAATCCTCCAGTCCTCAGGTACTAAACCTGTAGACAATAATGACTCAAATATCAAAGCCAAAGGCTCTGCTATCTCCTCCCTAGCTTCCCAGAGAATCTTCGGATAAATCCCATCCAGCCCAGCGAACTTGTCTACTTTCACTCTTCTGAGAATTGATAACACCTGTGCGTAACTAACTTCAATCCTTTCTACTCTAATATCTTGTACCTCATTCTACTCCTGTACAATATTCTCCTTTTCCTGAGTGAACACAGATGAGAAATGTTCATTTAGCACCTCTCTGATCTCTACAGGGTCCACACTCAACTTCCCACTTCTATCTTTAACTGGCCCTATTTCTACCCTAATCATTCTTTTATTCCTCACATACCTGTAAGAAAGCTTTAGAGTTCTCTTTTATTCTATTTGCTAAAGACTGCTCGTGTCCTCTCTTTGCTCTTCTTAACTCTCTCTTTAAATCCTTCCGAGCTGATCTGTAACTCTCCATTGTCTCATCTGTACCATTTTGTTTCATCAACACATAAGCCTCCTTCTTCTTCTTAACAAAAGATGCAATTTCTGTAGTAAGCCACGGTTCCCTTACCTTCTCACTTCCTCCCTGCCTGACAGGGACACACACAATTTATCTGTTCCTTCAACCAGCTCCACATGTTGATTGTCTGTATCCCCTGCATTTCGCTATACCATTCTATGCATTCTAATTACATAGAACATAGAAAAATACAGTACAATACAGGCCCTTTGGCCCTCGATGTTGCGCTGATCCAAGCCCACCTAACCTACACTAGCCCACTATCCTCCATATGCCTATCCAATGCCCGTTTAAATGCCCATAAAGAGGGAGAGTCCACCACTGCTACTGGCAGGGCATTCCATGAACTCACAACTC
>NC_057713.1:69335845-69393196 GCF_004010195.1 Chiloscyllium plagiosum
CCGCTGTAACCTGACACATCCTTCCTCACTGTCAACAACTCCACCGACTTTCGTATCATCCACAAACTTGCTCATCCAAACTACTAGCCCCTCCTCCAGGTCATTTAAAAAAATGACAAACAGAAATGGTCCCAAAACAGATCCTTGCGGAACACCGCTAGTAACTGCACTCCAAGATGAACCTTTGCCATCAACTACTACCCTCTTCTTCTTCCAGCCAGACAATTCCTAATCCAAACCTCCAACTCACCCTCAATGCCATACCTCAATGCCATACCTGCCTAGTTGCATTATAATTGCTCTTGCCCCATCGATAACTCTTGATCTATGGCATGTACCTATTCCTTTCCATCGCTAAACTAAATGTAACTGAATCATGGTCACTCTCTCTGAAGTGCTCACCTACAACTAAATCAAACACCTGGTCTGGTTCATTACCAAGCACCAGATCCAGTGTGGCCTCCCCTCTTGTTGGCCCTTCGACATACTGTGCCAAGAAACCCTCCTGTACACATTGGACAAAAACTGATCCGTCCAATGTACTAGAGCTATAACATTTCCAGTCAATGTTGGGGAAGTTAAAGTCCCTCATAATGACCACCCTGTTTCTTTCACTCCTATTCAGAATAATTTTGTTAATCCTCTCTTCCTCTCTTATTAAGTAAAAGTCACAGTTTACAGCAACAGATGTGGGGATATAAACTGGACATATTAGGCTTGAGATACTTTGTACTGAAGAGCAAATACAGCTACTTCCTTTTCAGATGTCCAATGATTTTTACCCCTAATATTCACATCACCAAACTCTTCAGCCAGCTCGGAGCCTATAGTAGGGCGACCAGAACTGGACACAATATTCCAACTGTGGTCTCACCAGGGACTTGTGGAGCTGCAGCAAAAACCTCATGGCTCTTAAACTCGATCCCCCTGTTAATGAAAGCCAAAACACCATATGCTTTCTTAATCCTATCCACTTTGGTGGCAACTTTGAGGGATTGATGTACTTGCGCACCCTGATCCTTCTGTTCCTCCACACTGCCAAGAATCCTCTCTTTAATCCTATAGTCAGCATTCGAGTTCGACCTTCCAAAATGCATCACTTCGCATTTATCCAGGTTGAACTCCATCTGCCAATTCTCAGCCCAGCTCTGCATCCTGTCTATGTCACGCTGCAGCCTGCAGTAGCCCTCTATATAATCGACGACAGTTCCAACCTTTATGTCGTCTGCAAATTTACTAACCCACCCGCTCATTCCTGAAGAAGGGCCTGTGCCCGAAACGTCGAATCTCCTGTTCCCTGGATGCTGCCTGACCTGCTGTGCTGTTCCAGCAATAAAGTTTCAACTTTGATCTCCAGCATCTGCAGACCTCACTTTCTCCTCAACCTCCTCACCCAAGTCATTTATAAAACTACAAAGAGCAGAGCCCTGCGGGACCCCTCTTAACACTGACCTCCAGGCAGAATACTTCCCATCTACAAACACTCTCTGCCTTCTCTCAGCCAGCCAGTTCTGAACCCAGATAGCCAAATCTCCCTGCATCCCATACTTCCTGAATTTATGAATGAACCTACCATAGGGAATCCTATCAAATGCCTTGCTGAAGTCCATATACACCACATCCACTGCTCGACCGTCGTCGACATGTCTTGACACCTCCTCAAAGAACTCAATAAGATTTGTGAGGCATGACCTGCCCCTCACAAGGCCATGCTGACTGCCTTTAATCACACTATGCTTTGCCAAATAATCATAAATCCTATCCCTCAGAATTCTTTCCAAAACTTTGCTGACCACAGACGTAAGACTGACTGGTTTGTAATTGCCAGGGATTTCCCTATTAGTCTTCTTGAAAAGAGGAATAATATTCATCTCCTTTCAATCCTCGGTACAACTCCTCTGGAGAGTGAGGAGGCAAATGTTGTCGTCAGCGGCTTAGCAACCTCTTTTCTCACTTCCCAGAGCAGCCTAGGATAATTCTGGTCTGGCCCTGGAAACTTATCAATCTTAATCTTTTCCAAAATTTCTCGCACATCAACTTCATCAATCTTGATCTGGTCAAGACTGTATCCCAGCTCCTCTAAGTTTTCATTTACAACAAGGTCCCTTTCCTTGGTGAAAACTGAAGCAAAAAACTCATAGGGCTTCCCCTATCTGCTCCACGCACAAGTTCCCTACGCAATCCCTGATCAGCCCTACCTTCTCCCTGATCATTCTCTTATTCCTCACGTATGAGAAAAATGCCTTTGGGTTCTCCCTAAACGTTATTGCCAAGCCTTTTTGTGCCCCCTCCTGGCTCTCCTCAGTCCAATTCTGAGCTCCTTTCAAGCAAGCCTGTAATCCTCTAAAGCTGTGCTAGATCCTTGCTTCCTCCACCTTACGTAAGCTGCCTTCTTCCTTTTGACAAGAAGTTCCTCTGACAAGGTTCCTTAATCTTACCCCTTCTTACCTGCCTCAGAGGAACAAATTTGTGCATCATTCACAACAACTGCTCCTTTAAATAGTCTCCACCTGTCTGCTGTGCCCTTTCTGTGGAACAATTGCTCCCAGTCTGTACTTCCCAACTCCTGTCTGATATCGTCATCATTTTCCTTTTCTCCAATTAAATATCTTCCCTTGGTAACTGCTGCTTTCACTCTCCAAGGCCATGCTAAATGTGAGACAGTTGTGATCACTTTCACCAAAGTGCTCTCCCACCGCGAGATCTGACACCTGTCCTGGCTCGTTGCAGAGCAACAAATCCAAATGGCCTCTTCCCTTGTTAGTCTGTCTACATTGATAGTAAATAATAGGTAAACAGCAGCCAAAGCAAAAACACAGGTATAGGCAAATGTTAAGAGTTTGAGTGTCCATTCAGTATTCCAACAACAGTAGGGTAGAAACTGCTGCGAAACCAGCTGGTGTATGTGTTTAGGCTTCTGTACCTTCATCCCAATGGTAAGGGTTGTAGAAAAACAATGCCAGGGTGGGATGGATCGTTGAGAATGCTGGCGGCCTTACCTTGACAATGGGCCTGGTAGATGGATTCTATAGATGGGAGGTTGGCCTTTGTTATTGTCTGGGCTGAGTTCACCACTCCCTGTAATCATCTCAGATCTTGAACGGTCAAGTTGCCATACCAGATAGTGAGAGAAAGTGAGGACTGCAGATGCTGGAGATCAGAGCTGAAAAGAAGAAGAAGGGCTCATGCCCGAAACATCGATTCTCCTGCTCCTTGGATGCTGCCTGACCTGCTGTGCTTTTCCAGCAACACATACCAGATAGTGATACATCCAGACAGAATGCTGGTACATCTATAAAAGTTGGCAAGGGTATTCGCTTCTGCCCCACCGAACTATTGTCTCAGCCTGCTCCTGCCCCACCAAACTAAAATCCACAAACCCAACTGCCCCGGCCGACCCGTTGTCTCAGCCTGCTCCTGCCCCACTGAACTCATCTCTGCATACCTCTCCATTTCTATCTCAGGCGACCGACTCAACACAGACATTTACTACAAACTGACTGACTCCCACAGCTGCCCAGATTACACCTCCTCCCACCCTGCCCCATATCATCTCATATTCCCAATTCCTTCGCCTCCGCCGCATCTGCCCCCAGGAGGACCAATTCCACTACTGAACAACCCAAATGGCCTCCTTCTTCAAAGACCGCAATTTCCCCTCCGACATGGTCGACAATGCTCTCCACCGCATCTCCACCACTTCCCGCACCTCCGACCTTGAACCCACCACTGCTTTTTTTCTTCAAATGAATCATCTAAGCCCATAACTATAGTAAGGAATACAGGGGCTACTCAAAGTCTTTTGCTGGAGAAGGAAACAGTTCTTCCTCCAAAGGATCCAATGAAAGCCAATGTAAATGGGATAGTTGGAGATTATATTGCGTTTCCATTGTACAATGTCCATTTAGAGTGTGACTTATTGTCCAGGCTAGTAGTAGTGACTGTACGGAAGAAATTACCATGGACTGAATTGATTTACTCCTGAGGAATAACTTAGTGGAACTGAAAGACACAGCTTTCTCCGATAATTATGGAAAATCGAGTTGAGGCTAAAGAGATGGAACAATTAAAACATCAGGTTCCAGATAATTTTTCATTGTAGTGACCAGCACAACAGCTAAACAAAGTTAATCACCAAAGGTCACATTAATATGTCAAACAAGTATTAGAGTAGCCCAAACTCTATTTAAGAATGAGGATAATTCAAAATAAATGTTTGGCTTCCTGAGGAGCATTGAGATACAGAGCAAATCCGTAACTCCTGGAAAGTGGCAACACAAGTGGAGAACGTGATAAAGCAGGCGTACAGCATGCTTGCCTTAATCAGTCAGAGCATTGACTATAAAAGTTGGTAAGTCATGTTATAGCTGTATGTAACTTTAGTTGGTATTCCCAGCGCCCCTCCCCCAAACTCCCCTCCACCCACCTTTTATCTCAGCCCGCTTGGCACACCAGCCTCATTCCTGAAGAAGGGCGTATGCCCGAAACGTCGATTCTCCTGCTCCTCGGATGCTGCCTGGCCTGCTGCACTTTTCCACACTTTTCAACAAGGGTAAATTTCCAAATTTCCTCAGCTGCCTGAGGAAGAAAAGGCGTTGTTGAGCCTTTGTAACCAGTGCGTCTACATGAAGAGTCCAAGGAAGCTTGTTGTGGATGACCAGTCCCAGGAGATTGACACTCACCACTCATTCCACCAATGTATTGGGGGGCATCAGTAACATCCTGCTGAAAGTCAATAATGAGTTCCTTGGTTTTGCTGGCATTGAGGTTGTTCTCAGTGCACCATTTTTCCAGGTCAAACAGTTGCATAAACATCACTTAAGATAAGTGTTAGGTAACTTATATTTAAAAAATGCAACAATCCTTGGTTATTAAATCAGTTCTTTTTCCATTACAGTCCAAAAGTACAGAAAAATAAGTTTTTATATTAATTTTGCTGTAGCCAACAAATGGAACTATTTCATTTATGTTTACCTCATTAAAACCTTTCAAACTTTTAAAGACTCACCATTTCAGCCTTCTGTCTTATCATTTCAAGTGAAAGAAGTCCCAACATTTCTGTTTTCCAAATTGTAAATCTTTCTTTTATCCACTCCATTTAAAAATATAGAGGCAAGAGTTTTACATAGTATATTAAATATATACTCAATCAGGTTTCAATGCTAGATTTGTGGGCGGCACGGTGGCACAGTGGTTAGCACTGCTGCCTCACAGCGCCAGAGACCCGGGTTCAATTCCCGCCTCAGGCGACTGACTGTGTGGAGTTTGCACGTTCTCCCCGTGTCTGCGTGGGTTTCCTCCGGGTGCTCCGGTTTCCTCCCACAGTCCAAAGATGTGCAGGGTCAGGGAATTGGCCAAACTAAAAATTGCCCGTAGTGTTAGGTAAGGGGTAAATGTAGGGGTATGGGTGGGTTTCGCTTCGGCGGGTTGGTGTGGACTTGTTGGGCCGAAGGGCCTGTTTCCACACTGTAAATAATCTAATCTAATTAGGATAGTCTTTCTACTTCTAAGTTAGAAATAATCTTGTGCTTTTCTGTTTTTATGGCCTTGCTGACTTGCATTACCACTTTCTGGTAATTTATGTATTCAAAGAGTCCGATCTCTTTGCTCTTTTAACCCATAAGATGACAAGATATATTAGCAGAAATTAGACCATTCAGCCCATTGGGTCTGCTCTGTCATTCAATCATGGTTGATATATTTCTCAACTCCATTCTCCCACTTTCTCCCCATAACCCTTGATCTCACTGATACTCAAAAACCTATCTATCTCAGTTTTAAATATACTCAGTGACCTGGCCTCCACAGGCTTCTATGGCAATGAGTTCCACAAATTCACCGCTTTCTGGCTGAATTCCAAAAGGTCTTCCCTTTACTCTAAGGCTATGCCCTCAGGTCCTAGTCTCTCCTACCAATGAAAACATCTTCCCAACGTTTACTCTGTCCAAGCCATTCAGCATTCTGTATGTTTCAGTTAGATCCCCCTCATCCTTCTAAATTCCTAGAGTCCTCAAATATTCCTCGTATGTTAAGCTTTCCATTCCTGGGACCATTTTTGTAAACCTCCTCTGATCACGCTCCAGGGCCGGTACATTGTTCCTGAGGTGTGGGGCCCAAAACTGCACACATGACTCCAAATGTGGTCTGATCAGAGCCTTATAGAGCTTCAGAAGTACATCCCTGCTTTTATATTCAAGTCATCTCAAAATAAAGGCTATCATTGCATTTCCCTTCCTACGTACTGACTCAACCTGCAAGTTTACCTTGAGAGAATCTTGGACGAGAACTCCTAAGTCTCTTGCACTTCAGACTTCTGATTTCTCACCATTTAGAAAATAGCCCATGCCTCGATTCTTCCTACCAAAGTGCATGACCTCACATTTTCCAATGTTGTACTCCATCTGCTACTTCTTTGCCCACTCTCCGGACCTGTCCAAATCCTTCTGCAGCCTCCCTGCCTTCCCAATGCTACCTGCCCCTCTACCTATCTTTGTGTCATTTGCAAACTTATCCAGAATACCCTCAGTTCATTCATCTCGATCATTAATGTATAAAGTAAAAAGTTGTGGTCCCAACACAGCTTTGCAGAACACCACTTGTTACCAGCTGCCATCCTGAGAAGGACCCTTTTATCCCCTCTCTGCTTTCGACCAGATAGCCAAGCTTCTATCAATGCTAGCACCTTGCCTATGGCACCATGGACCCTTATCTTACTCAGTAGCCTCCTGTGCAGCACCTTGTCAAAAGTCTTCTTGAAGTCCAGGTAGATACATTCATTGATCTAACCTGCTCATTACTTCCTCAAAGAATTCTAGCAGATTTGTGAGGCATGACCTCCCCTGGATGAAACCGTGCTGAGTTTGCCATATTTTGCCATACACTTCCAAATATTCAGAAATCTCATCCCTCACAGGATCTTCCTCATGGCTGAGATTCAGCTAATCAGTTTGTAATTTTCCATCTTTTGTCTTACTCCCTTTTTAATCAGAGGTGTCATTTGCAATTTTCCAGTCGCCTGATTCCTGATTCTAACGATTCCTGAACAATCACCACTTCAGCAATTTCCTTAGTCCATCTTGCACAGGTTATTTATCCACCTTCCAGTTTCTCTAGCACCTTTTCCTTGGTGATAGCCAACATACTCAGCTCTGCTCCCTCACTCTCTTGAAGTTTTGAGATATTACTCGTATCTTCCATTGTGAAAACTGACACAAAGTAATTCAGTTCTTCAGCCATTTTCTTGTTCCCCACTATTATCTCTCCAACGTCATTTTCCAGTGGCCCAATGTCCACTTTTGACTCTTTTTTGCCCTTTAAGTATCTAAAAAAAATTTACAGTTTTCCTTTATAATACTGGATAGCTTACTCTTATATTTAATCTTCTCTCTCTTTATTTCTTTTTTTTGTTACCATCTGTTGGTCTTTGTAAGCTTCCCAATCCTCTGGTTTTCCACTGCCCTTCACCACATTAAATGCTTTCTTTTTAATTTTATGCTGTCCCTCACTTCCCTAGTCAGCCATGGTTGCCTCATTCTCCCTTTACGATACTTCTTTTTCCTCAGGATGAATCTCTGCTGTGTCTCTTGAATTACTCCCAGAAACTCCTGCCATTGCTGTCTTCCCTGTTAGGCTTCTCTCCCAGTCAATTCTACCCAGTTCCTCCCTCATACGTCTGTAGTTGCCTTTATTCAGCTGTAATACCATTACTTCTGATTCTATCTTCTCCCTCTCTAATTGAATTTACTCTTCAATCATATTATGATCACTGCCTTCTAAGGGTTCCTTCACATTAAACTTCCTTATCGAGTCTGCTTCATTGCACAACATTAAATTCAGTATTACCTATTTTCTTGTGGGCTGCAACACAAGCTGCTCCAAAAAGCCATCTTTTAAACATTTCACAAATTCCCTTTCTTGCAGTCCACTACGAATCTGATTTTCTCAGTCCATCTGCATATTGAAATCCTCCATGATCACTGTAACTTTCCTACATATCTTTTCTATCGCTCAGTGTATGTTGCGCTCCAGCTCCTGACTACAATTTGGAGGCCTGTATGTAACTCCAACCATGTTTTTTTTTACCTTTTGCATTTCCTCAATTCTACCCGCATGGATTCTTGAACATCTGACACCCTACTGATTTAATTTCATTTGTTACTAATAAGTCAACCCCACTCCATCCACCTACTTGTTTTCTTTTCAGTAGTATATATATTCTTGATTACTCAGCTCCCAGTCCTGATCCCCTTGCAGTCTCGTCTCCATGATGCCCACCATGTCATAACTGCCAATTTTGATTTGGCCAAAAACTCATTTATCTTATTCCTTATATTGCATGCATTCAGATATTACACCTTCAGTCCTGTATTAACTGTCCCTTTTCTAATTGTCATTCATTTGTCCAGCGTGCTTGAAGTTTGATTGTTAACCCTTTCCAAACTAACTGTCCTATTTGTGTGTGCTGGTGATTTTAATAACTTCTCCTGCATTCTGCACTTTTATCACCTCCGTTAATTCAGATTTTCTAATTTCCTATATAACTGAGCCTTCCCCATCTATTTCATTTAAGGCTCTGTCTACAGCCCTAGTTATGCGATTCGCTAGGACTCTGGTTCCAGCACGGTTCAGATGAAGACCGTCCCATCAGAACAGATCCCTTCTTCCTGAGTACTGATACCAATATCCCTTGAATTCAAATCCATTTCTCCCACATCAATTTTTGAGCCATGCATTTACCTGCTTAATCTTGAGTAGTAGTCCAGAGATTATTACCTTTTTGGTTCTGTTTTCTAATTTAGCTCCTAGCTGTTCATACTCCCTTACCAGAACCTCTCCCCTAGTTTTATCTATGTCATTGGTATCTACATGGACATGACTACTGGATCTTTATGCTCCCACTCCAAGTTGCTCTGCAGCTCAGATAAGATATCCCGAACCCAAACACCAGGCAGGCAACATAACCTTTGGGTTTCTCGATCCAGGAAACAGAGAACAGTGTCTATGCCTCCAACTATACTATCAGCAATTATAACAACATTTCACTTCTCTCCCTCCACTTGAATGGCTCCCTGTACCATGGTGCTATGGTAAGTCAGCTCATCCTCCCTGCAGCCCCCATTCCCATCTACATCAGGAGCAAATGTCTTGAACCTGTTGGACAAGGACAGGAGTTGAAGCTCCTGCAGCTCTACCTCTTGGATGCACCTACCTGCCTCACTCACAGCCACACCCTCCTGTCCCTGCCCTCTGGCAGAATTTGACTTAGTTATTCCAAGGACAGTGACTGTTTCCTGAACAGCATCCATGTAACTGTCCCTCTCCCTGATGTGTTACAAAGTTTGAAGCCAGAGGTTTTCCAGCAACCAACCTACAGACATGGTCACTGGGAGCCACAATGGGGTCCACCAGCTCCCATATCATGCAGAAACAACACACCATCTGACCATCAATCCTTATTTTATTTATTTAGTTTTGAATTTTTAACATTTTTAACTGCTTGTGTATCTTGCTTTTGTAATTTTATTAAACAAATTACAAAACAGTTTACAAAAAACATTGACAGCTGTACACAAAAGACAGCAATTTTACAAGGGAGAGGAGCAGCAAAGCTAGGCCCCGAACCCTACTGTTCAACCATTTTACAGGGAGAGGAGGACAAACCTCAAATCCCAGTTCCACATATGACAAGACAGTGACAATGACATTTATACATTATCTTGCTTTTGTAATTGTGATCAATTAATAAGTTGTAACCAATAAATTAACAAGATTCAATTTAATACAGATTCAAATTTAGCAGACCCCTTATTACCCAATCAAATCACAGTCCTCCTGTGATATCACTTCTCAGTTTCTCCTCAGTCAAAACTGTTCTGAATCAGGATTTGGAGGTACTGGAATCAGAATCTCTTACCTTCCCAGACTGCTCTTTGTTTGTCCCACTCAGCTCTGGTCCCAAAAGTGCAGGCCCCAAATCCACAAGGTAAGTTTTTATAAAATCTTACCTTCCCAGGCTGCTCTCCATTCACTTTCACTTGGCTCCGGCCTCAAACTACTTTGCTTCCAACAAATTTTGCAGTAGGATGTCTCTCTACCCTTTCTTTATTTTTGGTTAATGGAGGAAGGAAGGGATGAAATATTACTATTATCTACTTTAATTTTCCAAGTAATGGTGAACTCAGTTTTCTTACCAAAATATATCTGTGTTGAAATTTGTTAGAAAATAACTTGCCTATTTTGTCACTATATTGTTGTAATCCTCCTCAATATTGGTCTCCACTCACTTCCCTACAATTTGTTTTTATCTGCAAATTTAAATATTGTGTTTTTGATTGCCAAGTCTAAGGTGCTCATATACATTTTGAACAACACTGATCTTTATACGGCAACATTTTCTACCTGCTGGTGAAGATTTAATGGTTGTTCTTACCATTGATGTTAAGTTAACTGGTCAATGGTTCCCTGGATCTGAAGTTAAAATTGAGGTATATGTAAGGGCCTAATTTAGTGCAACTTATAATAGATACTGGAGTTGAATATCCCAAGGTGTGAGAGTGGCAAGAGAATGCTGGAGTTGAGGATCTTTAGGAGTTCAGTGGAGGTATTTAGCTGCTTTTGCCTAAATTAAACAGTTGAGTAGAATTAGTCAATATTTCTAGTCTTTAAGATAAAATTGAAGATTTTAGTTTGTATTTAGGTTTCTAGTATTTTTTCCCTGTTTTTCTTAAACACAGCTTGTTTGGTTAATGATTATATTTTTATTTGCTTTTTTATGTGCTTGTAACAATAAAATGTTTAGAGTGGGGATTCTTCACGTGTAAAAAGAAGGGATACTAGATTTCATTAATTACTGAAATGAAATACAAAAGAAGTGACAGGTCACACAATGTATTGCTGTTGTATCATGTAGGAGCTGCTGGACACTAAAGTGATCCATAATGAGGACATCAGGAGTAAGTGTTTGCAACTTGAGTAATCTTGGAGCCAAGGTGAGGAACTAAAGTGCAAGCTGCAGATATTATGCTATATCAAGTAGGGGACAATTGTCTGGATACTTTATTCCAAGAAGCAGTAGCAGCTCTTAGAGGAGGTCATTCAAACTTGGTCTGAGATCAAGGGCATGAGAGTGGTATTATTGGGGCATCTCTGAAGGAGATTCTGATCCTGCAATTGTACAACAGTTACATAGAAAATTACAACAGAGCCAGAGACACATTGGTACAACATGACTGTGCCAACCATGACATCATTCTATTTTAATCCCATCTTTTTAAATTCATGCATGGGATGAGGGTGCCACTGTGAGCCTGCATTTACTGCCCATCACTATTTACCCAGAGGGCAGTTAAGAGTCAACCAGGATGGCAGTTTCCTTTCCAGAAACCAGATGGGGTAGTTTTTCTCCTGACAATCGACAATGGGTTCATGGTTATCATTAGACTCTTAGTTCCAGATATTTATTGAATTCAACTTCCACCATTGCTGTGGTGGGATTAAATTCATGGGTCCCTAAAATATTATCTGCATCATTAGATTAACATTCCAGTGATAATACCACTAGTCTGTTGCCTCCCCATCTGCCTGCATAGAGTAACTATCCCTATATTCCTGCCTGTTCCTGTTTCTGTCTAAATGTCTCTTAAAAGTTACTGTCATATTTTGCTTCTACCATGCTCCTGGCAGCACATTTCAGGCATCTATCATGTTCTGTGTTAAAAAAAAACTTTCTGCGCAAATCTTTAAACTTTTACCTTCTCATTTTAAACCTATTTGACATTTCCACTCTGGGGAAAATGACACAGACTATCCACTTGGAATACTGCGTCCAGTTCTGGTCGCCCTATTATAAGAAAGATGTGGATGCTTTGGAGCGGGTTTAGAGGAGGTTTACCAGGATGCTGCCTGGACTGGAGGGCTTATCTTATAAGGAGAGGTTGACTGAGCTCAGACTTTTTTCATTGGAGAAAAGGAGGAGAAGAGGGGACCTAATTGAGGTATACAAGATAATGAGAGGCATAGATAGAGTCGATAGCCAGAGACTATTTCCCAGGGCAGAAATGACCTACACAAGGGGTCATAGTTTTAAGCTGGTTGGAGGAAAGTATAGAGGGGATGTCAGAGGCGGGTTCTTTACACAGAGAGTTGTGAGAGCATGGAATGCGTTGCCAGCAGCAGTTGTGGAGGCAGGGTCATTGGGGACATTTAAAAGACTTCTCGACATACATATGGTCACAGAAATTTGAGATTGCATACATAAGAATCAGTGGTCGGCACAACATCGTGGGCTGAAGGGCCTGTTCTGTGCTGTACTGTTCTATGTTCTACATTCTAAAATTTGTATGCAGTTGACAACTGGCAGGGAGAAGATCAGATTTAGGGGTAAAATGGTAGCTAAAAGCTAAAACACTGCAGGAGCTTAAACAACTGTAGTAAAACTTTCCACCAGAAATTTAGATTCTTGATCAGCTTGGAAATCAATGGGGAAATTGCAGCAAAGTAAACATGAGTGTCAAATCAGTAATGATCCTATTGCGGACCTAACAGCTAACTCCTGTTCTTATCATAGAATCCCTACAGTATGGAAGTAGCCCATTCAGGCAATCGAGTCCACAACAACACCCAGACACATCCCATACCATACCATATCCATTGCATTTCTCATGGCAAATCCACATAGCCTGCGCAATCATGAACACTATAGGCAAGTTAGCATGGCCAATCCACCTAATCTACACATGTTTGGACTGCGAAAGGAAACCAGAGCACCCAGAGGGAGCCCATGTAGATGTACGATTGCCAGAGGCTGAAACTGAACCTGGGTCCCTGTTGCTGTGAGTCACACTGTTATGGTCTTAAATTTAATATTCATCCTTTAAACTACAACACACCAGAGAACTGAAACCAACAGGAATGTTATTATCTTATAGTTGTTACCTGGATAACATGACATCTACATTTCATATTGTTTCAAACTAGAATTTGGAACAATTGAAGTAGTACAAGTCTCCCTTAAAATAATACATTTGAGGAGACGGGGGGTGAACAAGATTTTATTTAAGTTGTACATGTTTCCAAAAAGTACAAGAAATATATTTTAATCATGTCAAAAACAGCATAGTGCAAAATGCATTGATTGATATTGTGTAGGTAATTTGAATTATTGATTAAAGCACTAAATAATCAATGCCAAATAAATTCAGAGAAGCTGGCTGATATCATCAGAAATAAAAAAAATGACAGACTAATATTTCAGGTAAAAATCTTGTCAGAATGGAATTTGGAAAGCATGAGCTAATTCTTGATTTTGTTTTATTTATTGTGTAAATATCATCACAAAACATAATTAATGGGATCAAGAGCTGTGAATAGGTCTTTGAAAGATAGAAAGAAACAGAAAAACTATTTGCAGGACTGAATCATAGGTAAGATATGAGATCAGTTCTATATTCTTTGTACCCATACACCCTTTGAGCATACAAAAGAACATTACAGCGCAGGAACAGGCCCTTCAGCCCTCCAAGCCTTCACCGATCCAGATACTCTACCTAAATTTGCTGCCTTTTTTCAAAGGATCTATATTCCTTTGCTCCTTGCCCGTTCATTTCTCTGTCTAGATGCATCTTAAATTATGCTATCGTTCCTGCCCTTACCATCTCTGCTGGCAATGCTTTCCAGGCACTTACCACCCTCTGAGTGAAAAACTTTCCACATTTATTTCCTCTAAACTTTTCCCCTCTCAATTTAAACTCATGATCCTTAGTAATTGAGTCCTCCACTCTGGGAAAACGTTTCTTGCTATCCACCCTGTCTACACCTCTGATGATTTTGTAGGCCTCAATCAGGTCCAACCTCAACCATCTTTTCAATGAAAATAATCCTAATCTACTCAACATTTCCTCATAGCTAGAACCATCCATACCTGTCAACATCCTGGTGAATCTCAAAGAACAAAGTGAACAAAGAAATTTTCCAGCCCTGTAACAGGCCCTTCGGCCCTCCAAGCCTGTGCCAATCTAAAACCTATAGCCCAATTCCTAAGGATCTGTATCCCTCTGCTCCCCACCTACTCATGCATCTGTCCAGACGTACCTTAAATGAATCTAACATGCCTGCCTCTACTACCTCTGCTGGCAAAGCGTTCCAGGCACCTATCACCCTCTCTGTAAAGTACTTTCCACGTATGTCCCCCTTAAACCTTTCTCCTCTCACCTTGAATGCATGACACCTTGTTATTGAATCCTTCACCCTGGGAAAAAGTTTATCTCTATCCATCTTGTCTATATCCTTCATGATTTTGTAGACCTCAATCTGGTCCCATCAATCTTTTTTCTAATGAAAATGATCCTAACGTACTCAACCTCTCTTCATACCCAGCACCTTCCATACCAGGCAACATTCTCGTAAACCTTCTCTGCACCCTCTAGAAAGCATTCGTATCCTTTTGGTAATGTGGCGACCAGAACTGTACAGAGCATTCTAAATGTGGTCAAACCTAAATCTTGTACAGTTTTAACATGACCTGCCAGCTCTTATACTCAATACCCTATCCGATGAAGGCAAGCATATCATATGCCTTTTTAACCACTCTATCCACCTTCAGGGTACAATAGACCTGAACTCCCAGATCTCTCTGCTCATCAACTTTTCCCAAGGCTCTTCCATTTACAATATAGTTCACTCTAGAATTAGACTTTCCAAAATGCATCCCCTCACATTTGTCCGGATTGAACTCCATCTGCCACTTTTCCGCCCAACTCTCCAGTCTATCTATATTCTCCTGTGTTCTTTGACATATTCCTATGCTTTCTGATACTCCACCAATCTTCTGCAAACTTACTGATCAGACGATTAATGCCCTCTTCCAAATCATTTATGCATATCACAAACAACAGTGGCCCCAGCACTGATCCCTGTGGATCACCACTGGTTACCTTTCTCCATTTCAAGAAACCCCCTTCAACTGCTACTCTCTGTCTCCTGTTGCTCAACCAGTTCTTTATCCACCTAGCTAGAACACCCTGCACACCATGTGACTTCACTTTCTCCATTAGTTTACCATGGGGAACCTTCTCAAATGCCTTACTGAAGTCCATGTACATGACATCTACAGCCCTTCCTTCATTTATCAACTTGGTCATGTCCTCAAAGAACTCTATTAAGTAGGTAAGGTGCGATCCCCCTGTACAAAACCATATTGCCTATCGCTGATAAACCCATTCACTTCCAAATATAGATTAGATTAGATTAGATTACAGTGTGGAAACAGGCCTTTCGGCCCAACAAGTCCACACCGACCCGCCGAAGCGAAACCCACCCATACCCCTACATTTACCCCTTACCTAACACTACGGGCAATTTAGTATGACCAATTCACCTAACCTGCACATCTTTGTGACTGTGGGAGGAAACCGGAGCACCCGGAGGAAACCCACGCAGACACGGGGAGAACGTGCAAACTCCACACAGTCAGTCGCCTGAGTCGGGAAATAGATCCTATCCCTCAGTACCTTCTCCAGAAACTTTTCCACCAGTGATGTCAGGCTCACTGGTCTATAGATACCTTTCTTGAAGAGGGGGACGACATTTGCAACTCTCCAATCCTCCGGCACTTCACCTGTGTTTAAGGATGCTACAAAGATATCTGTCAGGTCCCCAGCTATTTCCTCTCTCGCTGCCTCAGCAACCTGGGATAGATCGCATCAGTTCTGGAGATTTATCTACCTTAACATCCTTTAGCCTACCCAACACATCCTCTCTCCTTATGTCAACATGATCCAGAGTAAACAAACTTATATCTCTAATCTCAACATTCATCATGCCCCTCTCCTCAGTGAACATTAATGCAAAGCAATCATTGAGAATCTCACCCATTTTCTCAGGTTCGATACATGACCTTCCTTCCTTATCTTGTAGTGGACCAACCCTTTCTCTTGTTACCCTCTTGCTTCTTATATATGAATAAAAGGCCTTGGGATTCTCCTTAATTCTGCTCGCTAAAGTTATTTCATGACCCCTTTTAGCCCGCTTGATTCCTGTTTAAGATTGGTTCCACTCTACTGATCTTCCAAAGCTTGTTCTGTTCTTAGCTGCCTGAGCCTGATGCATGCTTCCCTTTTCCTCTTGGCTAGTAGTATAATTTGTCCTGTCATCCACGGTTCACAAATCTTGACTTTCCTATCCCTTGTTTTCAAAGGGACATGCCTATCCTGCACTTTCTTCAACCTATCTTTGAAAGCCTCCCACATATCAAATGTGGGCTTCACTTCAAATAGCTACCCCCAATCCACATTTCCGAGTTCCTGCCGAATTTTGATATAATTGGCCTTGACCCAGTTTAGTACGCTTCTCTTAGGACCACTCTGATCTTTGTCTACGAGTATTCTAAAACTTATAGAATTATGGTCACTATTCCCAAAGAAATCTCCCACTGCAACTTCTACCACCTGGCCCCAACACCTCCTCTGCACCCTCTCCAAAGCATCCACATCCTTTTGGTAATGTGCAACCAGAACTGTACGCAGTATTCCAAATGTGACCAAACCAAAATCTTATACAATTGTAACATGTAACATGACCTGCCAACTCTTGTACTCATCACCCCATCCAATGAAGGAAAGCATGTTGTATGCTTTCTTGACAACCCTAGTGATCTGCATTGCCACCTTCAGGGAACAATGGACCTGAACTCCCAGAACTCTCTGTACATCAATTTTCCCCAGGACTTTTCCATTTACTGCATAGTTTGCTCTGGAATTGCATCTTCCAAAATGCATCACCTCACATTTCTCCGGATTGAACTCCACCTGCCATTTCTCTGCCCAACTCTCCAATCTATCTACATTCTGCTTTATTCTCTGACAGTCCCCTTCATTTATCTGCTACTTCACCAATCTTAGTGTCATCTGCAAACTTACTAATGAGCCAACCTACACTTTCCTCCAAATCATTTATGTATGTCACAAACAATACTGGTCCCAGCACAGATCCCTGTGGGATACCACTACTCAAAAGTGTCCACCTTAAGAAGCTCCCTTCCACCACTACTGTCTCCTGTTGCCCATACAGTTCTCTATCCATCTAATGAGAACACCCGGGGCACCATGTGACTTCACCTTCTTCATCCGCCTACCATGGGGACCTTTATCAAACACCTTACTAAAGTTCATGTATATGACATCTACATCCCTTCCCTCATCAATCAACTTTGTCACCTCTTCAAAGAATTCTTTTAGGTTTGTAAGACAATACCTTCCCTACACAAAATCATGCTGCCTATCACTGATAAGTCCATTTTCTTCCAAATGGGTACATATCCAATCCCTTCGTATCTTCTCCAAGGGCTTCTCTACCATTGACATCAGGCTCACAGGTTTGTAATTACCTGGATTATCCCTGCTATCCTTCTTAAACAAGGGAACATTAGCAATTCTCCAGTCCTCTGGGACTTCCCCCATGTTCAAGGATGCTGCAAAGATATCTGTTAAAGCCCCAGTTATTTCCTCTCTCATTTCCCTTAGTAACCTGGGTTAGATCCTAGCTGGTCCTGGGGACTTGTCCACCTTAATGCCTTTTAGAATACACAACACTTCCTCCCTCCTTATGCTGACTTGATCTAGAGTAATCAAAAAAATCTATCCCGAACCTCAAGATCCATCTCCTTGGTGAATATCAATGCAAAATACTCATTTAGAATTTCACCCATTTTCCTTGATTCCACGCATATCTTTCCTCCGTTGTCCCTGAGTGGGCCAACCATTTCCCTTATTACTCTCTTATTTCTTATATATAAATAAAAAGCTCTGGGTTTTCCTTAACCCTGCTCATGACCTCTTTTAGCCCTCTTAAGTCCTCACTTCAGATTTGTCCTACATTCCTGATATTATTCCAAAGATTCATCTGACTTCAGTTTTTTAGATCTTATGTACGCAACCTTTTTCCTCTTAACTAATCTCATAATTTCACCTGTCATCCATGGTTTCCTAATCTTGCCATTTCTATCCTTCATTTTCACAGGAAGGTATCGCTCTGAACTCTAATCATAGAGTGAGAGAGCCATAGAGATGCACTGCATGGAAACGAATGTTTCAGTCCAACTCGTCCATGCCAACCAGATATCCCAACCCAAATCTAGTCCAACCTGCCAGCACCCGTGCCATATCCCTCCAAACCCTTCCTATTCACATACCCATCCAGATGCCTTTTAAATGTTGCAATTGTACTAGCCTCCACCACTTCCTCTGGCAGCTCATTCCATACATGTACCACCCTCTGTGTGAAAGTTTTCCCCTTAGGTCTCTTTTATATCTTTCCCCTCTCGCCCTAAACGTATGCCTTCTAGTTCTGGACTCCTCCAGAGTCTATTTATCCTATCCCTGCCCCTCATGATTTTATAAACCTCTATAAGGCTCCAACGCTCCAGGAAAAACAGCCCCAGCCTGTTAAACCTCTTCCTATAGCTCAAATCACCCAACCCTGCAACATCCTTGAAGATCTTTTCTGAACTCTTTCAAGTTTCACAACATCTTTCCGATAAAAAGAAGACCAGAATTGCATGCAATATCTCAATGTCCTGTACAGCTGCAACATGACTTCCCAACTCCTATACTCAATATTTTGACCAGTAAAGGAAAGCATACCAAATGTTTTCTTCACTATCCTATCTACCCGTGACTCCACTTTCAAGGAACTATGAACCTATGCTCCAAGGTCTCTTTGTTTAGCAACACTCCCTACCACCTTACCATTAAGCGTAGAAGTCCTGCTTTCCCAAAATACAGCACCTCTTATTTATCTAAATTAAACTCCATCTGCCACTTCTTAGCCCATTGGACCATCTGATCAAGATCCCATTGTAATCTGAGGTAACCTTCTTCGCTGTCTACAATACCTCCAATTTTGGTGTCACCTGCAAACTTACTAGCTATACCTCTTATGCTCACATCCAAATCATTCTATATAAATGATGAAAAGTAGTGGACCCAGCACCGATCCTTGTAGCACTCCACTGGTCACAGGCCTCCAATCAGAAAAACAACCCTCCATCACCAACCTTCTACCTTCTCTTTAAAAGCCTCCCACATATGGAATGTGGATTTCCCTTCAAACAGCTGCTCCCAATCTACATTCCCCAGTTCCTGTCAAATTTTGATATAGTTGACCTTCCCCAATTCATTTAGGACCACTCTCATTTTTGTCCACAAGTATCCTAGAATTTATGGAATTGTGATCACTATTCCCAAAGTAATCCCCCATGGAAACTTCAACCACCTGGCCAGGCTCATTTCCTTCACAAGTTGAACTTCTTACATTCTGCCCTAGAAAACCATCCTGGATGCTCGTTACAAATTCCACTCCATCCAATCCTCCAACCCAAAGTGAATCCCAGTCAATGTTGCAAAATTAAAATCTCCTATCACTGCCACCCTGTTGCTCCTACATCTTTCTATCATCTCTCTACATATTTGTATCTTGATCCCGTTGGGAGGCCTGTAGTACAGTCCCAATATTGTTACTGTACCCTTCCTATTTCTGAGCTCTGCCCATATTGCCTCACTGCTCAAGTCTTTTGTAGTGCCCTCCTTCAGCACAGCTGTGATATCTTCTTTGACCAGTAATGCAACTCCTACACCCCTTTTACCTCCCTCTCTATCCTGCCTGAAGCATCCTGGGATATTAGTATCCCTGTAGTTCAAGTGAAGACCAACCTGTTTGTAGAGGTCTCACCTTCCCCAGAATGAACCCAATTATCCAAGTACCTGAAATCCTCCCTCACGTGGTCAGATGATATCTCTCGCTATTCCTTGCCTCGCTATTACATGGCATAGGTAACAAACCAGAGATAACAACTCTGTTTGTTTTAGCTCTTAACTTCCACCCCAGCTCCCTGAAATCCTGCCTTATGTCTCTATCCCACTTTCTACCTATGTCGTTGGTACCTACTTGGACCACGACTTGGAGCTGGTCACCCTCTTTCCCTTCAGGACCCCAAAGACACAATCCGAGACGTCACGGACCCTGGCACCTGGGAGGTAACCTACCAACTGTAAGTCCGTTTGTTCCCAACAAACCTTCTATCTGACCCTCTAAGTATTGAGTCCCCAATGACTACCACTTCCTCCTTTCCCTCCTTCCCTTCTATGCAACAGGGACAGCCTCTGTGCCTGAGACCTGCCCCCCACTGCATACCCCTGGTAAATCATCCCGTTCCACAGTATCCAAAATGGTTTACTTGTTCTTCAGGGGAAGGACCACAGGGGATGCCTGCACTGACTGTTTCTTCCCCCTTCAAACAGTTACCCAGCTTTCTTCGTGCCTAGGAGTAACTGCTTCCCTGTAACTCTTATCTATCACATGATAGATATCTATCAATGATCTGAAGTTCATCCATCTCCCACTCCAATTCCCTAACACTGTTTTGGAGGAGCAAAAGTTGGGTGTACTTCCTACAGATGTACTTGGATGGGAAACTAATCATGCCCCTCAGCTCAAATATCATGCAGAAGGAACATTCCTCTCCCTGCCATCCACTGCCATCCTGCACGTCCCTTTATCAGAAAGTAAAAAAGAACAGAAGCATACCTGATATGTCCCTGATGTTTAAGGTTAGAGGAGGTGGTTGGGTGTGAGGCCCTACAAGGGTAAGGTCTTGGGTTTAGAAAACAGTCACCTATTTAGCTTGAGAGAAATTTTAAAAAGTTCCTCCTTTCCCAGAAACCTCTGCTCTGTAGTGTCAAATGTAAAAGCTCAAATCAGTGACTCACTGCGTTGCCAACAGGCCCCTGGTCTAAGCTCCCGCCCTTTGAGCTGCTGCTGAAAAGCAGAAATGGAGGATGCCCATGCTTGAGGTAAGTTTTTAAGGGTTCAAATCAGTTACTACCCCCTTCCTATCCACTAACCTCCTCATTTGGTTCCCATTCCCTGCCGCATTAGTTTAAACCCTTCCCAACAGCTTTAGCAGAAGCACCCCCAAGGAGATTGGTTGCCGTCTAGCCCAGGAGTAGACTGTCCTGTAATAGTTTCACCTCCCCTGGAATGTCCCAAAAATCAATGTCCCAAAAATCTGAACCCCACCCTCCTGCACCATCTCTCAAGCCACGCATTCACCCTGAATATTCTATCATTCTTATTCTGAATCACATGTGGCACTGGTAGCAATCCTGAGATTACTACCTCTGAGGTTCTACTTTTTAACTTGGTTCCTAACTCCCTAAATTCTTCTTGCAGGGCCTCGTCCTATTTCTTTTTACCTGTATCATTGGTGCCTACATGTACCACAACAACTGGCTGTTTATTGTTGCCCTTGAAAACTTTCTGCGTCGATCAGAGACATCCTTGACTCGTGCACCTGGGAAGTATAATACCACTCGAGAGTCTCGTTTATTACCACAGAACCACTTATCTACTCCCCTTACAATTTAATCCCCTATGACTGTAGCCCTTCCATTCTTTTTCCTGCCCTTCTGAACAGCAGAACCAGCCACAGTGCCATGAACTTGGCTACTGCTACCTTCCCCTAGTGAGCCATCTCCCCGAACAGTATCCAAAACGGGGTAAACCTGTTTTGGAGTGAGATGACCGCAGGGGACACCTGCACTGTCTTCCAGCTCTTTCTCTGCCTTTTGCTCAGCCATTCCCTTTCTCCCTCAGCAATCATAATCTGTGGCGTGACCAACTCACTAAACCCTTTCAGCATCACCTATGCTCCAATGTGAGTCCATCCACAGCTCCAGAGCTGTCATGCAGTCAAACAAGAGCTGCAACTGGACACAATTAGAACATAGAACACAGAAACGTACAGCACAGAACAGGCCCCTTGGCTCACGATGTTGTGCCGAGGTTTAATCCTAATGTAAAATATAATAACTTAACCTATGCACCCCTCAACTCACTGCTATCCATGTGCATGTCCAGCAGTCGCTTAAATGTCCCCAATGACTCTACTTCCACCACCACAGCTAGCAACACATTCCAGGCATTCACAACTCTCTGCATAAAGAACCTACCTCTGACGTCTCCTCTATACCTTTCTCCTAATATCTTCAAACTATGACTTGTCGTACCAGTCAATCCTGCCCTGGGGAAAAGTCTCTGGCTATTGACTCTATCTATTCCACTCTTCACCTTGTAGACCTTGATCAGGTCTCCTCTCTTCCTCCTTCTCTCCAGAGAGAAAAGTCCGAGCTTATTTAACCTTTCTTTATATGGCAAGTCCTCCAGTCCAGGCAGCATCCTGGCAAACCTTCTTTGTACCACCTGTATCTTTCCTATAGTCAGAACTGGACATAATATTCCAAGTATGGTCTCACCAGGGACTTGTCGAGCTTTAGCAAAACCTTATGGCCTTAAACTCGATCCCCTGGTAATGAAAGCCAAAACACCATATGCTTTCTTAACAACCCTATCCACTTGGATGGCAACTTTGAGTGATCTATGTCCTTGCACACCCAGATCCTTCTGTTCCACCATAATGCTAAAAATCCTGTCTTTAATCCTATATTCAACATTTGAGTTCGACCTTCCAAAATGCATCATTTTGCATTTATCCAGGCTGAACTCCATCTGCTATTTCTCAGCTCAACTCTGCATCTTATCTATGTTGCACTGCTGCCTGCAATAGCCACCTATCGACAGCACCTCCAACCTTTATGTCACCTGCAAATTTACTAACCCACCCCTCAACGTCCTCATCCAAGTCATTTATAAAAAATACAGGAAGCAGAGGCCCAAGAACAGAACCTTGCAGGACCCCACTCAACACTGACCTCCAGGTGGAATACTTTTCATCTACAACCACTCTCTGCCTTCTGTCAACCAACAAATTCTGAATCCAGATAGCCAAATCTCCCTGTATCCCATACTTCCTGACTTTATGGGGAACTTTATCAAATGCCTTGCTGAAATCCAGCTGCATCCCTGAGCTCCCACATTGAGCAAGAGGAGCATAACACTGGTCTGACATCTCCTGCCATTTTTAATCTTAAGCTTTACCTAAGTTGAGACTAAAGTTACACCCTCATGAGATATCTCATTGCTGAAACGAGGCAGTTGGTGAATCTACCTTATAATCATAAATAGACAGTGAAAAATCATTTAAATATTAAAGAGAAATAAAGCTTCCTTATTAAAGGGAGTTGAAGTGAAAGATGAATAGGAAACATCTGTTGAGAACAGCAGAGACCTATGGTTACTAAACTCAGTATTTAACCCAGAGAAAAATGTTGAATTACTGGTTTCAATTTTTTTTTTATTGAGTTTAATGGGGGCAATATAGGAGGCGAAAACCAGAAACATTGAAGTGGCCTGATGATATCCCATGAAGAATCAATTCCAAATTTCAAGTAGCCTTTGATAAATTTCTACATTTTGGAAAACTTAAACTCAAAGTTGTGGAAATTTATGCTGAACATTAATAATGTATAACAGATTGATCTGTAACAGATAATGAACAATAATTTCATCTTTGTATTACCTTCTCCGATGACACTACAGATATCCAATATCATTTTGCTGAAGTGCCCTATCCCATCAACTGCTTCTAGCACAAATATATGCACGGTGGCCTCATGAAATGTTCACTCAAACAAAACCTGTGCATTGTTCTTCATGTGACAAGCACTGAGTTACAAGATGGATCCGGCACTAACATTCTTGATGAAGAGCTTATGCCCGAAATGTCAAATCTCCCACACCTTGGATGCTGCCGGACCGGCTGTGCTTTTCAAGAGCCATACTTTTTGATTCTGATCTCCAGTATCTGCAGTTCTCACTTTCTCCTGAGTGAAGTATTCGGCCAGTTAAGGGTCAGTGTAGATCTGGAGTGAAATATAAGCCTGATCAGGTAAGAACAACAAACTTCCTTCTCTGAAGGACTTTAGTGATGTGTTATCATTGCAAGTAATTAGAATTTTACAATCACAATCAGTGATACTAACTTCCAATTCCAGATTTATTAATTAATAGAATTTGAATTCAAGCAGCTGCAATGCTGGGATTTAAAATCACATTGACAAAGACTTAGCCTGGGCCTCTAAATTACTAGTCCAGTAACTTTACCATTATGCTACTTTCTCCATTCTCATCCTGTAAGTGCGAGGTAAAAATGTGAATGATTATGTAGTCTGTGTTTGGGTGATGTGCTCACTCTAACTGAATAAATGGACACAGTGAAGGGAGATAAGTGGCTGTTTGAATTAAAAGTGCATTGAGTCAAGGGATTAATGCTGGGTTAATGTTGGGGGTGTGATTATGATTTGAAGATGCCGGTGTTGGACTGGGGTGTACAAAGTTAAAAATCACACAACACCAGGTTGTGATTAGGCTGCAAGGACAAGTAGGTAGAATAGATCTTTTAATAAAGAATGAGATTGGTGCAATAGTGAGCCATGACCTTGGCTTCAAAGATCAAGATATGAAAGAATTTAAGAGGTAAGAATTTGAAAAGCAAAGAAGTTACTCGTGGGAGAAGACTTTAAGGCCCTGAACAGTAGTTACACTGCAGGACAGAGTATAACTTTTTTTCAAAAAGGGTCTTGCATCAAAGGTATTTCAATGAATGTGAGCTATTTTAATCTTCATATAGACTGGGAAAATCAATAAACTTGACTTCATCTAGGACAAAACAATCTCCTTTATTGGCATCCCACTAGCCACTTTAAACATTCATTCCATCTACCTTTGATGTTGAGTGATAGGAGCTAGGCTCCTTTGACAACATTGTACAAGTTTGAGAGTTCTACCAACTAAAAGAACAAGGTTGCACAAGAGCACTTGCAACTTCCTCTTCAAACCCCACACTATTTTGATTTGGAACTGAATTGTCATTCCTTCACTACCACTGGGTTACAATCCTGGAATTCTCTTATCATTGCTGTGCTTGTACATACCCAACATTGACTGCAGTGATTCGAGAAAGTCCTTCACCAGCACCTTCGAGAATCATAGAATTGCAGCTATGCTGAAGGAAGCCATTCAACTAGTTGTATTGTGCTGGATTTCTGAAAGAACAAGTCATCTTAGCAAACTTTTTCCCAAAGCCTTGCATTTTTTATCACTTTAGAATTTGAACTTGCCTCCACCATCAGTCTCAGGCAATGAATTCTTGATTTACACCATAAACTGATAATGCAAGAAATACCCATGTCTGTTTTAATCACCAATTTTGTTGCATCTACTTTTGTATATTCTCATTAGCACTGAAAATCACCAGGTTTCTAGCACAATTAGCAAGAGGACTGATTGCAAAAGTAACTATGTTTAGCAACTTTTGCAAATTGGCAAAACAGCAAGTGTAATAGATGACGCTTAAACAGATGGTAATGTTACAATTATGTTAAAAATCAGGCATTTGTTGTACTTTATTTGGAACTTACTCTCACTCTGTGATAAAGGAGTTGGCTTATAAATTTTGTTGACAATGTCCAGATGGAGACAGCCTCAAGCATAATTAAATTAATCGAAACAATTTGGGGAAGAAAACTCCAATTGTTTTAGAGAAGGTATCAAAATGTTTAAGATGAAGTATAAAATGCTGGGAATACACAACAAGTTAGCCAGCATATGTTGAGAAAAAGGCAAATTTATATCTTGACTGTAATAGACTACATCACAGAAACAGACCCTTCAGTCCATATCCAAAATTAATCTAGTCCCTTTTGCCAGCATTTGGGCCATATGCCTCTAAAACCTTCCTATTTATGTATGCATCTAGATGCCTTTTAAATGCTGTAATTGCACCTGCCTCAACCACTTCCTCTGGCAGCTCATTCCATACATGCCTCTATGTGAAAATGTTGCACCTTAGGTCCTTTTTATATCTTTCCCCTCTCACCTTAAACCTTTGTCCTCTAGTTTTGGACTGGGAAAAAGAGTCCCAGTCTTAGCTATTCACCATGTCCCTCTATCAGGTCACCCCTCAATCTCAGGGAAATTCACTCTCTCTCTCTCTCTCTCTCACACTGTACTCAAACCCTCAAACCCCAGCAACATTTTTTGTAAATCTTTCTGCACGCTTTCAAGTTTAACAACATCCTTTCTATAGCAGGGAGAGCAGAATTGAATGCTGCATTCCAAAAGTAGCCTAACCATTGTCCTGTACATAACATGACATTCCAACTCCTATACTCAATGGTTGACTCTTTAAAAGTAAAAATAAAAGTCAATAATCATTCATACATTCAGAAAAAGCTGAAGATAAACTATACATTCATTTAAATGTTATAACTAGGGGAAGGGTGGGAGTGGAATTGTTCTCCTCATTTGCAATTGATTATAACAAAAGGTTGTGAATTTTACAGCCCTCGATGTTGTGCCAACCTTGTATCCTACTCTAAAATCAAACTAACCTACATAACCTACAGTTTACTATCATCCACATGCCTATCGAGGAGTCGCTAATGTATCTGACTCATACCACTTCTGCCAGTTCATTCCATGCACCCAACATTCTGTGTAAAGAACCTCCCTCTGACATTTCCCTAAACTTCTTCCAATTATATTAAAATTATGTCCCCTCATGATAGCCATTTCCACCTTAGGAAAGTCTCTGGCTATCCACTCTATCTATGCCTCTCATCATCTTGTACACCTCTATCAAGTCACCTATCCTTCTTCGCTCCAATGAAAATAGCCCTAGCTCCCTCAACCTTTCTTCATAAGACATGCCTTCCAGTCCAGGCAGCATCCTGGTAAATCTCCTCTGCAGCCTCTCTAAAGTTTCCACATCCTTCCTAAAATGAGGTGACCAGAACTGAACACAATATTACACGTGTGGGTCTAATCAGGACTTTTTTGAGCTGTCGCATAAGCTAACGGTTTGTAAACTCAATCTGCCTGTTAATGAAAGCCAACACACCATGCACCTTCTTAACAACTCTATCAACTTGGATGGCTACTTTGAGAGATCTATGGACATGGACCTCAAGATCCCTTTGTTTCTCCACACTGCCAAGAATTCTGCCTTTAACCCTGTATTATGCATTCAAATTTGACCTTCCAAAATGAATCACTTCACATTTTTCCAGGTTGAGCTCCCATCTGTCACTTCTCAGCCCAGCTCTGCATCTTGTCAATGTCACATTACAATCTACAACAGTCCTCCACACTATCCACCACTCCACCCACCTTCGTGTCATCGGCAAACTTACTAACCCATCCTTCTACTTCCTCATCCAAGTCATTTATAAACACCACAATGAGCAGAGGTCCCAGAACACCACTCGTCACCGAGCTCCAGGCTGAATACTTTTCATCTTCTATGGGCCAGCCAATTCTGTATCCAGACAGAAAAATTTCCCTGTATCCTATGACTAAGTGTGGAGTTAGCTTTACTATGCTATAATATACATAGGTAAAAATATTAATAACATTAAAACTATAAAAATCGGTACATAGTTTTGCAACTTGTCTAGTACAATGCAAACCAAATGTGCAAAATTACAAATTAGAGAGTGGAAGTATAACTTTAATCAAGTTTCTCCATGTTGAACACCACTTGAAGGAAACACTGAGGGAGACAATTGTGCAGAATATATCCTGGGTTAGGTATTTCAATATCCGAAAAATGTATTCGGTTGTATTACTACTGACCAAGCTGGTCAAGTCCTAGGACGTTGCTGTGAAAGTGGATCTGCAGCTTGTGGAGGGAAACAATGAGAAGGAAAAGTTTGCGCACCTATACTTTAGGGCTTTCTAAAAATGTTTTAGGGTGGCATGGTGCTTCAGCGGTAAGCATTGCTGCCTGACAGCACCACATGGACCCAGGTTTGAGTCTAGCCTTGGGTGACTATGCAGAATTTTACATTCTCCCCATGTTTGCAAGGGTTTCTTCAGTGTGCTCCAGTTTCCTCCCACAGTCCAAAGATGTGCATGCTAAATGGTCCCATTGCATTCAGGGTTGTACAAGCTAGATGAGTTAGTTTTGTTAAATGCAGGGTTATAAGGATAGATTGGTGGTTCAGGATGCTCTTTGGAGGGTCAGTGCAGACTTGATGGGTTGAATTGCCTCCATCTGCACTGTAAACATTCCATGATTCTATGACTTCATCCTCATTCATCTGCCTGCTGCAGATGGATTTGACAATGACAGTATCAATAAGAGTGATTACTGCATAATGCTAACATATTTGCTTTCCTAGCTGCCAACTGAACCTACATGTTAACCTCAAGAATTCTGAACTAGGACTCCTAAATCCCTTTGTGTTTCAGATATATGAAATCTTGCTCTGTTCTGTGCTGTACTTTTCTATGTTCTGTATGTTCTATAACAGAAAATAATCTATGCCTGTTTTCTTCCTACCAAAGTATATAACCTCATGCTTTTTGCATTGTATTACATCTGCCATTTCTTTGCCCACTCTCCTAGCCTGCCCAAGTCCTTATGCAGTCTCTCCACTTTCCCAGCAGAACCTATTCCTCCACCATCATTGTGTCATCTTCAAATTTAGCAACGATAACCCCAGTTCCTTCACCCAGATTGTTAATGTATAATGCCATTAGTTTTAGTCACACCACTGTCCTCTTTGAAACTCTACTAGTTACCAGCTACCATTCTGAAAGAGACCTCTCTGCCTTCTGTCAGTGATCTAATCCTCTCTCAATGCCCCTAACACCATGGGTTCTTATCTTCTTTAGCAGCCTCCTGTGCAACACCTTGTCAAAGGCTTCCGAGAAATCCAAAAAGATCACATCAATATGGCTCTCCTTTATCTAGCTTAATTATTACCCCATCAAAGCTGAAAAATGTGTTGCTGGAAAAGCGCAGCAGGCCAGGAATTCCTGAAGAAGGGCTTATGCCCGAAATGTCGATTCTCCTGCTCCTTGGATGCTGCCTGACCTGCCGCGCATTTCCAGCAACACATTTTTCAGCTCTGATCTCCAGCATCTGCAGTCCTCACTTTCTCCTTATTACCCCATCAAACCATTTCAACAGATGTATCAGGCGTGATCAACACTGGATAAAGCTATGTTGACTCAATCGTACTTTATGATGCACTTCTCATCCTTAATTATGAACTTTAAAATCTTATCAAATACTGAGGTCAGGCTAACTGGACCATAGTTTCCCATCTACTGTCTTTTAAACAGGGGTGTTACATTAACCATTTTCCAGTCCTCTGGGAACCTCCCTGCCTCCAATGCCTCCACAATCTCCTCAGCTCACTCCTTCAGAACCCTGGAGCGTAGGCCATCTGGCCAGGGTGATTTATCCACCTTCGACCCTTCAGCATCCCCAGCATCTTCTCCTTAGTGATAACCATTATACTCACTTCTGCTCCTGACTCCCTTGAAATTCTGGTGTGCTTCTAGTGCCTTCCACCCTAAAGACTGATGCAAGGTACCTATTCAGTTCTTCTGTCATTTCTTTGTTCCCCACTACTATTCCCCCTGCGGTCCAATGTCCTTTCTTGCCTCTCTCTTACTTTGTACATAGCAAAACTAAAAAAATTTTTAGTTGTCTTCTGTTAGTTTTTAAAGGCTTCCCAATCCTTTGGCTTCCATAATTTTCATCATATTTCATGCTTTTTCTTTTGCTGTTATAGAACATACAGAACATAGAAAAGTACAGCACAGAACAGGCCCTTTGGCCCACAATGCTGTGTTGAGGTTTAATCCTAATGTAAAATATAGTAACTTAACCTACGCACCCCTCAACTCTAAACGCCCATCACCCTCTGTGTGAAGTACTTGCCGCGTGTTAAACTTTCCTCCTCTCACCTTGAAAGCGTGACCTCTCGTTATTGAATTCTTCACCCTGGGAAAAGGCCTGTCTATACCTTTCATGAGTTTATACACCTCAATCAGGTCCCCCCTCAATCTCCTTTTTTCTAATGAAAATAAACCTAACCTTCTCAACCTTTCTTCATCTTCCATACCAGGCAACATCCTCATAAACCTTCTCTGCACCCTCTCCAAAGTGTCCACATCCTTTTGGTAGTGTGGTGACCAGAACTGTACACAGTATTCTAAATGCGGCCGAACCAATGTCTTTCCTTTCTACTGACAAACATATAAAGGGAGGCAAGTGGGAGAGCCATTTTAGAGATGGACAGATGTCAAAGGGCTACTATTGAGGTCAAACTGGAGGCTTTAGTGAGTATCGTGCTTCATTGAGAAGGGTGAGCAACATTAAGGTACAACATGGGGAAGTCTTTTTTTTAATCTGATAGTTATTAAAGAGGGGTAACAATGGTAGTTAGTTTTTCTTCTATTTACTTACAGATGTGGGCATTGCTAGCCAGGCCAATATTTATTTCCATCTCTAAAGTCATTTGTTAGCCAAACTCATTTTTTCCAGATTTTCTTCCCTAAAGGTCATTCATGAACCAGCATTTCTTTTTCATCCTATTTCGCTGCAGGCGAGGTCTCAGAAGACTGGAGTTGTTCCTTTGTTTAGGAAGTGTAATAGGGATAACCCAGGAAACTATAGGCTGGTGAACCTTCCATCAGTGATAGTGAAATAATTTGAGAAGATTCTTAGGTACAGGATTTACTCACATTTGGAAAAGAATGAACTTTCTAGGGATAGTCAGTGTCGATTTGTACGGTGGGGGATCTTGAGGTTTTTGTGAATGTGATGAAGATGATTGAGGGTAGGGCAGTGGATGCAGTCTATTTGGACTTCAGGGCCCCTCATGATAGTCTGATCCAGAAGATGAAGTCACAAGTGATCCGTGATGAATTGGTAAATTGGATATAACGTTGGCTTGGTCATAGAGGACAGAGGGATGTTGTGGAGTGGTGTTTATCTGACCGGAGGTCGGTGTCTAGTGGTGCTCTGCAATATATAATTTAGATGAAAATGTATGTGGTCTGATTAGTAAGTTTGCAGATGACTCAAGAATTAGAATTGTGGGTAGTGAAAAAAGTTGTCAAAGGATTCAAGAGAATATAGATGAGTGGGCAGAGAAATAGCAAATAGGGTTTAATCCAGCCACGTGTGAGGTGATGTAATTTGGAGGTCAAATGCAAGAGGAAAGTAAATGGCTGGACCCTTAGGAGCATTGATATACAGAGAAATCCTGGGGTGCAAGTCCATAGCTCCCTTAAAATGGCAACACACATGGATAAGGTGGTGAAGAAACGTGTTTGCATTCATTGGTTGGAGCATTGAATGTAAAAGTTAGCAAGTCATATTGCAGTTGTATAGTTACTTTAGTTAAGTCACATTTTGAATATTTTGTGAAATAACACTATAAGAAAGATGTGGAGGCTTTGAAGAGGGTACAAATCACCACTATCAATGAGAATAGACAACAACACCTCCTTCACAATAATCCTCAACATCGATGTTCTACAAGGCTGCATGCTCAGCCCTTTACTCCCTATATATTCATGACTGTGTGGCTAAATTTTATCCTAACTCCATCTACAAGTTTGTTGATGACACAACCAACGTAGACTGGATATAAACAATGATGAGACAGAACGTTTGATGGCAGGGTGTAAAGATAACAATCTCTCCCTCAAAGTCAGCAAAACAAGAGCTAGCCATTGATTTCAGGAAGCAAAGTGGAGTGCACACCCCATCCATATCAATGGTGCTGAGATGGAAATGGTTGACAGCATCAAGTTCTTAGCAGTGATGATCACCAGCAATCTGTCCTGGTCCACCCACACCGATGTGATGGTCAAGAAAGCACAACAATGTCTTTACTTCCACAGGAGGCGAAGGAGACTCTGACTGTCTATAAAGACTTACCAATTTTTATAGATGTACCATAGAAACCATTCTATCTGGATGCATCCTGACCTGATAAGGCAACTGCTCTGCCCAGGACCATAAGAAACTACACAGCGTGTGAAAACAGCCCAGTCAATCATGCAAGAAACCTCCAAGCCATTGATTCTATATTTCTCACTGCTTTGCAAAGGCAACCAACAAATCAAAGACCCCTCCTGACCCAGTTATAATCTGTTTCAACCTCTTCTATTGGCAGAAGATACAGAACCTTAAACACACATACCAACAGATTCAAGAACAGCCTTTTCCCCACTGTTATTAGACTTCTGAATGGACCTCTCAACTTTTAAATTATAATGTTGATCTCACTCTTTGTACACCTTCTCTGCTGTCGTATCATTGTATTCTTCACTCTGTTCTATTAAACTTTTCACTGTACCTAGGTATATGCCGCAGTAATAAATCAAATCAAAAAGGGGTGCACCAGAGTGGTGCCTGGATTGGAGTGTATCAGCTATTAGTAGAGGTTGGACAAATTTGGATTGTTTTCATTGAGTCTCAGAGGCTCAGGGTTAGCCTGATAGAAGCACATGAAATGATGACAGGCATGGATGGGGTGCATAGTTGCAGTCTTTCTCCAAGGATGGAAATGTCAAATACTGGGGCATATAGTTTTAAGGTGAGAAGGAAGGAAATTTAAAAGAGATGTGCAAAGCAAGTATTTTTTATACAAAGTATGGTTGATGCCTGGAATGCCCTGCCAGGGGAGGTGGTAGAAGGATATATAATAAGGTTGCTTAATAAGCATTTAGACTGACATATGAACTGGCAGGAATTAAAGGGACACAAACCATGTGCAGGTAGATGGAAGTACATTAAAATGTTGTCATGATCAGTACAGACATAGTGCTGTTTCTGTGCTGTTCTGTTTCATGTATGTCCCTGTGCTTCACTGTGACACCAACTGCAAGGATACTCTATTAACTTGCTTCCCTTATGCTAATTGTACTTTCCTTCCTCTACTTTGCTTACTTATATTCCTTTGTTATGTTTTCACTTTCACTTATTCCTATCATTTCGCAGTCAATTCCTTTTCCCAAAAAATGTATATGCTTTTTGATTTTAAAAATGTAATCAGCAAACCACTTTCCTTAGATATCACTGTTTTGATTTGTTTTCCCAATCAGCAGACTGCTGAAACTACACCTGTTAAACTAGTACTCCTTTCTCTGAAGAATGTAGCATTACAAAATCAAAACCCTGAAAAAAGCTCTACAAGCCATGAACAAACAAACACTGAATTTGAAGTATCATGCCAAGTATCACTTGGTCTATATCTCACTCAGGATGTTTCTTTCCCTAAAGGACATTTATGAACCACATGAGTTTTTCCTGACAATGGTTTCATGGTCATCAATTGATTCAGGTTGATTCTATTTTTTTTTAAATTTAATTCAAATTCCATCATCTGCCATGGCAGGATTTGAACCTCTGTCCCCAGTACATTACTTGGGGTCTCGGGATGAGTAGGCTAAGCAATAATACTACCAGACCATCACCTCCCTGCGATGGCTCCTGTCATTTTACCATTAATGCTAACTCATTCTTAATCTGCACCAGTTTTTATCCCTTTTACACAACTAAGTCTTTCCCTTCTCTTATGCAGGCATTAGTGGGATTGGAAGTGGGGTGAGATGAGCTTGGAAACCAGGAAAAGGGTGCCTTTCACTGTCCAACCACTTGCCTTAAGTCCAGTTCCTCGGTCTTGTGCATAATGTCCTCAGAAGCTGACAACCTGTCTGAATCAATTTGACAGTTGAATGGGACGACTTTTTCTAATCCCATCTACAGAAATTGCAGCCCAGGTGAGATTAGGCCCTTAAATCATTAATCATTTAAGAACTTCAGTTGCGGGCATAGTGGAAAGATAAAGGCATGGCAGAAATTAATTAGGGTAAAGGTTGAGGTGGTGGCAGGGTTCTGGTCCTTGGCTATTAATTAAGTTGACTTCTTGCCTCCCGGCCCTGACAATTGTACCCAGAGTCTCTGGTATTCTAGAATTCTGAGGAAGGGTTACTCGATCTAAAACAGTAACTCTGATTTCTCTCCACAGATGCAATCAGACCTGCTGTGCTTTTACAGCAATTTCTATTTGTTTCATTTCTGATTGACAGCATTCACAATTGTTTTGGTTTATTTTTCCTTCATGTATACTTGTTACACCTGCCATTAATCGAAGGAGATGTGATAGGAAAATGATTATCTTAACATAATTCTGTCTATGAAAAGCTATTTTATACAGTAATCAATGTTTGTTTCAAATTACATTATTATTTACAGCCTTTCTGACCATAAACCAAGATGTGTGATTTTTAAAAAGCTTTGTAAAGTATTTTCAGATGTGGCAACATGGGTTTAGGGATTTAATGTTCTGTGCACAAAGTGTTGGGACAGGGGACTTCAGGAGGTGATTAACTCCATGCCACCACCAGCAAGAAAACCTACCAGATCATGTACCAATTAGATACTTAAGTGCTTACCAACAAGGCTTTTTATCCAACCAGTAGCCTCACTACTGAAGAACTACTCTGATGGCAAGTGCAAAAGATCTGCTCCAGTGACAGGTAAATCTCTGGGGGTGCAGATTAGATTAGATTCCCTGAAGTGTGTGAAACAGGCCCTTCGGCTCAACAAGTCCACACTGACCCTCCGAAGAGCAACCCACCCAGACCCATTCCCCTACACCTAACACTACAGGCAATTTAGCATGGCCAGTTCACAGTTTGAGTAACCTGCACATTTTTGGACTATGGGAGAAAACCGGAGCAACCAGAGGAAACCCACGCAGACACGGGGAGAATGTGCAAACTCCACTCAGACAGTTGCCTGAGGCGGGAATTGAACCCGGGTCTCTGGCGATGTGAGGCAGCAGTGCTAACCACTGTGCCAATGTGCCACCATTCTGCCCGATTAGGGAGAGGGGATTCAGGAAGGTCAGAGGCATGCACTGGTGGATGGCTTTCACTCGCCACCTCCCTGCAATTTATTCCCAGGTTCAAGCAGATGGAGGTCCCACTCAGCCCAGATGGTAGCCTGCCCTGATTTCACATAAGTAAAACACAACCATATTTCTTGTCTGGCAGGAAAATTGTCTTTTGGGCTGAGTTGAGGCCCTTAAGTGGCCATTAATCACTTAAGAGTTTTAATTGGTGGTAGATTGAAAAAGTCAGTGATAGACTTAATTTAGTGAAGTGGCTGGAAATAAGTGTGTATATCTAATCTCACAGCAATCTAGAAACGTGTGCACATAATAATGGTAAGCGTGTACTAGAAATCAGAAGACAAGAGACTGCAAGGGCAAGGAAAAATTGAGAACAGAATTCAATTGTTTTTACTGACCCTGGTGATGCTGCTGTCATTTTAACAAGGTTATTTTGTCTTTTGGTTTTTTTCCTAAAGATGTAAAAAAGACAGAGGTGCCAAAATGTTTCTTTAACAATGGCAGGGGAGTATCTAGTTCTCCCAGTTCAGATTTTCTCTAATTTGGTTTAGTTGTCAGTGTGAAAAGCTGCTGCAGTCCAGGGAAAGAGTCCATACTTCAGCAGATGATTCTTGACTGGCTTCTTTCTCTGAAATCTCTCTTGCCTGTAAGAACTTGTGTTTGAATTTATCCTTTGACAAGGGTGTGTTTATGGGATGTTACAGAAATTGAAACAGCTCCCTACTTAAGTTATGTATTGAGTCAGTTGAGTTAAGTTATTCTAGATTGTTTTCTTTTGTTCATGTTTCAACTATAGTGTTTAAATAAATTCTGTTTGCTTTAAGCCAAGTGGTTTGACCAGCTGCATCAGACCTGAAATATCCACTTCGCATTTGCCTTTAAAATAAGAAAAATTTTGTGTCTAGGCTACTTTCTTGAAATATTTTGACGAGGTCTGGCCTGGTCTATAACAAATTGGAGGGTGTTGTTGGGATTAGGAATATTGGACTCTCCGGTGACTCAAGTGTCATTTGTTCCAGTTGTTGAATTCTGTTGGTTTAAACAGTGTTTGGTGTAGTAATGGCTTCTTCAGTCTCCAGGAGTTTTGAGGGTAGAAGGAGTGAATTTGGGGGCTTTACAAAAGCTGAGCAAAGCAAATCTGCTGGATTTGGCAGACAAGCTGGATTTGGTGTTGCAAAATGGAACAGTTTGAATTACAGTTAAAAATAGATGAAATGGAAAAGGAATGAATAACTTTAGCACAACAAAAATAGAAAGACAGAGAGTTTGAACTTCAGAAATTGGCACTTAAAAAAGCCACCTTAAAAGGATAGAGGTAAAGGTAGAACATAAACATAATGAGGCAGGTAGTGAAGAGTACAGAGGAGGTCAAGAAAGCCACTTTAAGTGCAAATGAGGTTGATAAAGAAGCCTACGAACAACATTTCTGGAATCTAAGGAGGGACCTTAGTCAAACATACATTGAGTTTGAAAGGATCAAACAAAGTAATTTTGATAAGTGGATAGGGCATTAAAAATTCATTAAATATATGAAGCTCTAAGTGGGACAATTATTTTGGATGAATCCAAAAATTCACTTCCTGAGGTAATGAGAACTTATGTGGAAGAACAGAGTTAAAATTGCAAGATTAGCAGCAGAAATGGCTGATTATGAGTTGGATTTCAACATCAACTTCAATCCATGAAGGATAGAAATTGGAGGAAAGAGGTAAGAGAAATGTAGATCTCAGTGAGGATAAAAAAAAAACTTACCACAGGATAAAAAGGAAACCCATGAAGGGGAAAGAGAAGTTAAAAGCTCTGTTGTTTTTACTGCAATAAATTAGGCCATGTGAAATCAGTGTTGGTAAGTTGGAAAAAGCATGGATGTAGGAAAACAGGATTAAGCCAGTGAATTTTGTTGAAGCAGTGAAGCACAGTGGAAGACAAAGGCTTCCACAAGGATGTACAGAGGTTTTTTAAGGAGGAAGTACCATATGTTCTTAAACCATTTGCTTGTGAAGGTAAGCTTTATTCACGAAGGCCAGGAGCAGCAGGTAAAGAAGTTACAATATTAAGAGACACAGGATCATGTCAATCTTTGATGTTGAGAGATGAGGAGATATGTACCTCAGAAGGACTATTGCAGAAGAAGTGCTAGTAAGTGGAATTCATGGTGAGACAAGAAGTCCTCAATGATGTAAAGTGAGGTTAGAGTGTCCAGTGAAAAATGGTGGTAGAAGTATTGGAAGAACACTCAGTTCCAAGAATACAATTTTTCCTGTTACTGATACAGCAGTGTCACAGGTAGGAGTGCTACTGCTGTGATTGTAAAGCCAGTGGAAAATCAGGCACCGAGTATTACAGAAAGCATATCATGGGATTCTTCGTGACTGTGAGGTAACGAGGTCACTAAGTCACCACTTAAAACAAGGGGAGAAATCAAAGAATACAGATAAGAGACTTGAAGTAAAATTATCTGAGACCATTTTAATAGAATGATTGAGCCAAACAGATACAGCTGGAGGACAACATGGATATTTTTAACTCAGAGAAATTAACTGATTTATAACAAAGATGAAAAATTGAAGC
The DNA here is from genome assembly GCF_004010195.1 of Chiloscyllium plagiosum. Lineage (NCBI taxonomy): Eukaryota > Metazoa > Chordata > Chondrichthyes > Orectolobiformes > Hemiscylliidae > Chiloscyllium > Chiloscyllium plagiosum. Next base: position 69,373,093 of record NC_057713.1, read on the forward strand.
AATTGTATCAAAAAGTGTACAAGGACGAGAAATCTGAGTGTATCCCTGGAGGCTACTATCTCAAAATTAGGTCTTGAAGAGGAAATAGAAACCATCACAGATTCAGGCAGATGAGAAATGGGCAAAAGTTCATCAAGTCATATTATTAGTGGGTTATAGAAAGTGTTGTTGCGGGTAGTGGGTGTATTACCATTAGGAGTAAAAGTCATTTAGGGGTAAGAAAAACTCAAACTAAAATACAAAAATATTTTTAATGGCTTGGACTACATAACGATGTTGGTGAATTTTGTCAGAAATGTCATACATGTCAGGTAATTGGAAAACTGCAGGCGGTAATGAAACACGTACCTTTAATACTTATTCCTGCCTTTGAGGAACCATTGAGGAGAAAGTGAGGACTGCAGATGCTGGAGATCAAAGCTGAAAATGTGTTGCTGGAAAAGTGCAGCAGGTCAGGCAGCATCCAAGGAGCAGGCGAATCGACGTTTCGGGCATGAGCCCTAAAGAAGGGCTCATGCCCGAAACGTCGATTCTCCTGTTCCTTGGATGCTGCCTGACCTGCTGCACTTTTCCAGCAACACATTTTCAGCTTTGAGGAACCATTTACAATATGTTGATTGATTGCTTAGGATCCATACCTAAAACAAAAAGTGGGAATCAGTATTTGTTGACTATAATGGATGTGTCCACTAGAGTTCCAGAGGCTATTCCATTCCACAATAGAAGAATTGTTGAAGAGTTACTCAAATTTTTCACAAGATACAGACTGCCCACAGAGATTCAATCAGATCAAAGGTCAAATTTTATATCAGCGTTGTACAGGGAAGTTATGGACAGCTTATGAATAAAATAATTCAAATCTACTTAGTCACGTCCAGAATTAAAGAGAGCATGAAAAAGGTGGCATCAGACATTAAAGACCATGTTAAGGGTTTACAGTCAAGACAATCCAGATGATTAGGACAAAGGGATTGGGATTTGTACTTCTTGCCATTAGAGGTGCATTAAATGAATTGTCCAAATTCAGTCCATTTGAATTAGATTTGGGCATGAAGTGACAGGACTACAGAAATTGATTTGAGAGAAATTGGTGAGTAAGAATTCAGATACCAATATTTGGACTATATGTCAAATTGTAAGGAATGGTTAAATATAGTAGGGGTGTTGGCAAGACAACATTTAAATATAACACAGCATATGATGAAACAGGAGGTCAACAATAAATCAAAAATTCCCAATTTTGCTAATGGAGATAAAGTGTTAGTGCGCAAGGATGACATGCAAATTGGTGAGGTGGTGGAGGCTGGTACAACAGTTAAAAGGCATCTGGATGGGTATATGAATAGGAATGGTTTAGTGGGATATGGACCAAATAGGACTAGATTAGGTTAGGATATTAGGTTGGCATGGATGAGTTGACTGAAGGGTCTGTTCTGTGCTGCACATCTTTATGACTCTATGTTACTTTCAGTGATATGTGAACCTTTAAAAGCAGGATTTGGTGGACCTTATAAAGTCAAAAGGAGATTGAGTGAGGTGAACTGCTTGATAAGGATCCAAGACAGAAAGAAATCTGTGTGTCATATGAATATGCTTGAAAGTTATTTTGCTAGGGAAGGAAAGCTAATGGAGATTGTATTACTGGTTACAATGCAGAGTGAAGAACCAAGTTCAGAGGATTCTGAATTAGACATGGCTCAAATTAAATTTGACAATGAGCAAGTTGTCAAATTTGGGATAAGCCATTGAGTTACATTTCAGAAGAAAATCAAAAAGACCTGGAAGTGCATGGGGAAATATGTGTGATTCAGCTGGGAAGTACTAATCTAATTCTGCATGATGTAGATGTAGGAAATGCTGTTCCAATTAACCAACATTCTTATAGGCATAACCCTCTAAAGTTGGCACAAGTTAAAACAGATTAAATTGTGTCTTAAAGCATGCATTAAATTGAGTTGCAGTGACATAGTAATGATGGCAAAACCAAATGGTACCCAATGATCATTTGTGGACTATTGCAAAGTCAGTTACAAAAACTGACTCATATCTGATTCCACATTTGGAAGAGTATTGAAAAGGTGGGACAAGCAACTTATATTTCTGAGGTGGAGTTACTTAGAGAATACTGAATACTCAGAATACTCAGAGAATCCTCTTTATCAGAAAGAGCAAAGACAATTTCAGCTTTTGTAACATCAAATGGACTATATCAATTTAAAATCATGTCATTTGATATGAAAAATGTGCCAGCCACAATTGAAAGACTAAACAATAAAGTTTTCTGGATTATCCAATTGTGTGGTATACATTAACAACCTAGTGATTTTTAGTCACATTTGGAAGGAAAATTTGCAGCATTTATTGGAACTATTTGCTTGATTTTGGGAGGCAGGCTTAGCTATAGACCTGGCTAAGGATGAATTTGCCAAAGCCCAAGCCCAAGTCACAGTCCTGGGCCATGTTATCAGATGTCCACACAGAATATGGGTTTTATCTGAAATTCATACCAAATTTCAGCAGATCGGCTGCTCCACTTTCTAAAGTAATGCAGGGAATTTCACTGTACAACAGACTTCCAGAAGGCATTTGACAGCCTGAAAGCTGAGTGGTCAATTACAATAATGCTAGTTGGAACCACAGATTGTTCCTGTAGAATTGCTGATGGCCCAACCAAGATGAGTGGCAGTGGCACAAGGAGCATAATGTGTTGGCCTCTCAAGGTCATATTTGGCTTTCTATGTCTGTCATTTCATCCATATCCTTGTTGACAGTCAACCATTGAGACAGCTCCTGAAATGTTTTTCTCCATAGCTGGTTGCAATGGCTGTCTTTTCACGATGCCAAATGGCGCATTCTGCAGCAGAACATTGACAGCTACCCTTAGTATTGCTGAAAAGGATGGACTGCAGAAATATTTGTCAATTTTCTGGATTCTTTGGCGATGGATTGAAAAAGACTGGAAAAATGTTATGAAAGGCATGTGGGCAGGGTAGACCAATATCTTTCTGGATCCATGATATTTTAGCAGCAATAGAAAAGTTGATAGCTCTAACACAAGCCAAAACGTCAAGTGAACCACCAAGAGCTTTTAATTGATGACCTTCAATGTCTTGAGCAGTTCTGTCTATTATATGGGTTGACATCTGGGTGAAACCTAAAGGACTCCCACTGGATTCTCAGAGAATCCTTTTAAGGACCCTCCATTGCTCTGAGAGGTATCTAGTGGCAATGGCCTTCCTGGCAACAATAAGAGTGTTAATACTTACCAACCTCCCCTCCCCTGCATGCCTGCCTGGTCCAAGGTTCCCCAAATCCCATACCTTATTTTGAGGGAGCTTGACCCTTGAGGCACCTGCTTCCCCCTTTGTAACTTCAACAGCAGCCACCACTCTCAGTGATCCTGCTGAACTGTTGTCCTTCTTATTTAAGCTGGCAGCTGTTGAGGTTGATGATTCATCCTTAAGTGGATGTTGGCTCCAGCGACATTCTCTGGTTCCAGTAAAATGCCATTTCAAGTTCCACCAACTGGCTAAAGTGAAGTTATTCCTGGTGTCATCCCATTTCCGTATCATTTGAAGTAAACGCTCAGAGACACAGTATGGCCCTACCTCCTTCACCTTTATTCCAGGCCCTGGAGAGAGAGTACAATCATCCAGGTACACAAAGACATGAGTTCTTGGTCTTCTTTCCAAGGGCAGATTTTTAATGAATTATATAGTCACTTACAGGGAGCAGCATCCAAATAAGGCAACACCTATATTGATTAGGTGACTGTTACAATCAGCAAGTATCAACAGTAAAGATTAAGCCATATGGCATTACACAATAGGTGTTCCTCACCTCGTTAACTGGCATTACATCATGGATGTTATGATTTGGTAATGCCGGTTTTGGACTGGGGTGTACAAAGTTAAAAATCACACACCCTGTTTGATTGGAAGCACTAGTTTTCGGAATGCTGCTTCTTCATCAGGTGGTTGTGGACCATACAATTGTAAGACAGAATTTGTAGCAAAAGTTTACAGTGTGATGTAACTGAAATTAAATATTGAAAAATACCTTGATTGTTTGTTAAGTCTCTCATTAGTTAGAATGACGATGATAGTTACACTTCTTCCGTAAGTAAATCATAAAACTCTTTTTAAAAGTTACATTCTCAGGTTAACTGTAACAATTGGTGTCATGTCAGATAAGATGTTGAAGGTGTTATCCCCCTGTGTTCTGTTGTCTGTGCCATAATGTATAGACTGATTCTAATCTAAAAAATGAGTTAACAGTGTCTTACATGGATTCATGCAGTTTTTGAGCAAAGTACAATGTAACTCTGCAAGTACAAAGTCACCCCACAAACGTATGTGTGTGTGTCTGGGGTGGTGGGTTGTGACTGTCTGTGAGAGAAAGTGTAATTGTGTGTATGTGAGTGTAAAGGGGTCTAAGTCTGTGAGAGGGTGCATGTGCGAATTTGCAGGAGTGTGTGTGAGTGTCTGTGTGCATGTCTGTGTGTGTATATGAGTGACTGTGTGTGTATTGGAGTACCTGTGTGCGTGTGTATAGTGCAATGGTGGTCATCTGTAGTGTGACATGAACTCAAGTTCCCAGTTGAGGCCCTCCCTATGGGTACGGAACTTAGCGATCAGTCTCTGCTCGGCCACTTTTCGCTGCTGCCTGTCCCAAAGTCCGCCTTGGAGGATGGTCACCTGAAGGTCCGAGGTCAAATCTCCTGGACTGCTGAAGTATTCTCCAACTGGGAGGGAACACTCCTGTCTGTTGATTATTGTGTGGTGTCGATTCATCCATTGCTGTAGCCTCTGCTTGGTTTCACCAATGTACCATGTCTCAAGGCATCCTTGTGTGCAGCGTATAAGATAGATAACATTGGTTGAGTTGCATGAGTACCTGCTACGTACATGGTGGGAGGTGTCCCCACACGTAATTGTTTAAAGGCGAGCAGTGGAGGTTTGGGGAAGGTCTTGGTGAGGTGCTCATCCTCATTGATGGTGTGTTGCAGGTCGTGAAGAACACCTCCACTGCTCGCCTTTATCCAATTGTCAAACCTCAAACAGATCATTGTTCGTAGCAAACTGCCCAGCTTTCAGGACAACTCCATACAACCCTGTCACGGTAGGCTCTGCAAGACATGTTAGAGTATGGACATGGATACCACCATTACACGTGGGACACCTCCCACCATATACGTGGCAGGTACTCATGTGACTCAGCCAAAGTTGTCTATCTTATATGCTGTAGGGAAGGATGCTCTGAGGCATGGTACATTGGTGAAACCAAGTAGAGGCTATGGCAATGGATGAATGGGCACTGCACAACAATCAACAGACAGGAGTGCTCTCTCCCAGTTGGAGAACACATAAGTGATCCAGGACATTTGACCTTGAATCTTCGGGTGACCATCCTCCAAGGCGGACTTTGGGGCAGGCAGCCGAGCAGAGGCTGATAGCTAAGTTCCGTACCCATAGGAAGGGCCTCAACAGGACCTTGGGTTCATGTCACACTACAGGTGACCATCATTGCACAATACACGCACACAGACACGTCTACACACACACACAATCACAGGCACTCCTATATGCACACAGACACTCCTATACACACACAAACATGCACACAGACACTCCCACACACTCCCACACTCACACATGCATCCTCTGACAGTCTCAGACCCCTTTACACTCACACACACACATACACTCGCTCTCACAGACATTTACAACCCCCCACCACACACACACACACACACACACACACACACACACACACACACGCACATATATACATATAAGTTTGTGGGGTGAATTTGTATTGTTGGACTATAATCTGGTGTTGTGTAATTTTTAACAATGGAAGTTCTTCACCTCGTTAACTGGCATTGCACAATGGATATTCTTCATCTCATTAAACTACTACCCTTACCTCTTATCTGGTCAAAGTCAGGGTAGCTGAGCCTTTAGGGTTCAAGCAACCCTAAACTTATCTTTTTCCCTACCTGTTCAAACTTTATACACTTCTCACTGGCTCCAGCAGGACCTCAGTCCTTTCAACAAAATTCAGTCCAGTGTTCGCATTCCAATGACTTCCTCTGGCATATTTTGTGTGGCAGTATTTCTCATTATATGCATACTTAAGTTATCATTAGAAATTAAAGCTGCTTTCTTGGACAAGAGAAGGCTAAGAGGAAATGTGATAGAAATATTCAAAATTGAGAGGGATCTAGATGGAGTAGAAACTGCTCCCCCTATCAAAAGGGTTAAGTAGTAAAAGGGCACAAATTTAACGTAAAAGCAATATGAGAGAAAATATATTCATGCAGCTAATGAGTAAGATCTCAAATTCATCGTCTCACACTTAAGGAAGAGGTAGGTTCAAGCATGCCATTCAAAAGAGAATTTGATGATAATTTGAAAAGGAACAACGTGTAAGATTACAGGAAAAAGGTAGGAGAATGGCACTAAGTCACAATGCTCATTCAGAGAGCCAACACAGGCATGACCAACAAAAAGGTTCCTGTGTCCTAACAAATTGTGGTTCTATGATTATATATTTCCCTGGTTTGCTACATTCATTAGCTTATAGCCAGTAGGTACATAACCCTAAATGCCCTGTGGTCATTCTTTGGTTTAACGCTGAAATACGATTTATACAGCATAATGTCACAGAATGAAGACATCATAACTGCTATCAGTATACAGTTAAAAATCACACATTGTCCACCCCAGTCCAACAGGGGCGCCTCAACATCATGACCAGTATATGGGAGTGTTACAAAGTCAAAAAGTGCATGATCACTTTGAGACAGGTGCCTTTTCTGAGCTGAGAAATTGTGACATTAGATTAGATTCCCTACAGTGTGGAAACAGGCCCTTCAGCCCAACAAGTCCACACCGACCCTCCGAAGAGCAACCCACCTGGTCCCATTTCCCTCTGACTAGTATACCTAATACTATGGGCTATTTAGCATGGCCAATTCACCTGACCTGCACATCTTTGGACTGTGGGAGGAAACCAGAGCACCCAGAGGAAACCCACACAGACATGGTGAGAATGTGCAAACTCCACACAGTCACCTGAGGTTGGAATCGAACCTGGGACCCTGGTGCTGAGAGGCAGCAGTGCTAATCACTGAGCCACCGTGCCACCCCATGTGTCTGTGACTAGTTGACTAGTGCAGGGAGTGCTGAGATTTGATAAAATGTAACCATTGGCTCGAGGTTGTGTTTTGATGTTAAGGCAACCTGATTTGAATTTAACTGATTAATTTAAATTATGCCCAGGAAACCAAAAACAGTTGAATTTGAATTTGATTGTATTGACAACCCTCAACCCTCAATGAGAGGGTACAAGTCTTGGGGTTTTGAAAAAGAAAGGCATTTTGAAAATTAGTCAGAGCCAACTGCTATCCAAAGAAATAAACATCTTAATACTCAAAGAAATCTCTCAGAAGGCATCCATTAAAAGGTACCAAGAAATTTTATAGAATGACAGTAAAGAAAAATCAAGGAAGATGAATCAGGGAGAAGACTGCAGAATTGGAAGGATGGAAGAAAGCAGCAGATTTGGAAGACCAGAAGAAAAACAGCATAAGAGACTATATGGACTTTGAGAGAATCAGTTAATTTAATGTTTAACAATTGTTATGGTAGCAGCATTTTAAGATTTGGGATCAGAGTGACTATTTAAGAAAAAAGGGGACTCGGGTTTATTAATAATTTTGTTTAGTGTTCATCCTTAGAGTTAGGAGAATAAATTGTTATATTTTTTCTTTAAACAGTGAAAATCAGGGATTTTCTTTCACTCACTCACAATTAACATACTATGAGGCAAGGTGAGCTTTTTTGGGGCGTTAGTTTTAATTAGCAAAGGAGTTCGATCTCCACGTCGTAACAACAGTGATGTGCATGATTCTTTAACTACAGTCACAAATCAGCTGGACATCGAGGAAATTCAACTTTTTTTTCTGGTTCTAGCATGGGTTAGAATTAATATCTGAAACTAAAACAGCAAAGTTTTTGTGGCTAATAGTTTAGGCCATGATAAATCCTCCCATCCTCACAAAGCCATGTACTCACTCCTGCTTGAGCCTATCAAAGGAAAATAGAATATAGATAGCTCTCTAACAAAAGAGAGCCTCAGTGGCTTCCCTTGTGTAATAGTGAGTAGTAAATTAAGAGGTGTTACAAATATTTTCAGGTACCAGTCTGGAAGATTCTAGAAAGATAAAACTCAAAACTGTCATCACCTTCATAAGTATTGATAATGGAGACCCTGCAAAGCTAAGATTGTGGTTTCAGCAGCAGTAAGTGGCAGATTTCAATGACATTGAATGGAACCTTTTACAGTTTCCATCAGAAAGGACGTGAGCATAATAGGTGTGACTAGTCCAAATAGTGGAGGTACTCAGGTCATATTCAGGTACATGGACAATGTTACTGGTTTCTGCTCAGATCCACTGTCAGTGCACAAACTGGTTATTACTGCAAACAGTTCAAACTAAGGCTGTATTCTTTGGAAATTATGTTAAACAATCCCTTTCCCTCTTCTTTGCCAAATCAGATCACCTGAACATACCGGGATTATGGTTCAGAGGGGCCAAAATCTGGAAGTAGCAAGCAATCATGAACCAAATAACCAGGCAGAAGTGGGTACTACAGATGTTGGAGATTAGAGTCATGATTAAAGTGGTGCTGGAAAAGCACAGCAGGTCAGGCAGCATCTGAGGAGCAGGAAAATCGACATTTCGGGCAAAAGTCTGAGGCTGGGAACCAAATAACCAGACCATGTTTGATTGATGTCCCTTGTCCATTATGGGTGAGAATCTGGAGATCAGGTATGAAATGCTCTTATTTTCTATAATGGATTCAGGACTGGCCCATACTCCTCTCCTCACCATGGTGATCATTCAAGCCATCTTCAACTCAATCTGGAGGCTGTATCTGCAGTAACAGGATGTACAAACTTTCAGATAAAGAGGTTAAACACTCTCAGCATCACTCTCATCCTGATGGCCACCTTTTGTGTCTCACTGTATTTAGTTTTGATAGACCCTGAAAAAGAGCTTTGGCCCAAAACATTGACTTCCTTGCTATGCTTTTCCAGCTTCACATCTATTGACTCTGACTTCCAGCACTTGCAATCCTTACTGTCTCTATATGCAATCACTTATGCACATTTACCACATTTATAACTGTCTCCAATGTTGTGAAGGATGGAACTGGCAACACTTCTATAAAATGCTCCAAGTAATTCAGTCATGCCATAGCACTTTTCCCTCATGAGAAAAACACATGAAAAAAAAATCTTTGACCACAAGTCAAACAGCAGTAGTTAGCACACAACATCTTCAAGGCCCTGAGGCAAAAGGAGTTGATGAACCTGTCAAATGGTTCCCTGAGCAGACTGTCAAAGTCCTTTGAAAGAATGCCTCGCTACCACCATTTACAAATGATGAACAAGACAGTGGAGAATACAATTTATGGTCTGAAGTTGTTCAACTCAGTGATGAGTCCAAAAGCTGTAAAGTGTGGAAGATCGAAAGCTGTTTCTCCAGACTGCATTCAATATCACTGGAACCAGGCTAAGATCAGAAATGTGAGCAAGGGAGCAGGATAGTGTATTGAAATATCAAGTGACTGGAAAGTTGCACTCATGTTTTTGGACTAAGTGAAAATCATCATCACCCAGTGTGCATTTTGTCTCTCCAGCATTGTGAGCAGTAGATTAGATTAGATTACTTACAGAGTGGAAACAGGCCCTTCGGCCCAACAAGTCCACACCGACCCGCCGAAGCACAACCCACCCATTCCCCTACATTTACCCCTTTACCTAACACTATGGGCAATTTACCTGACCTGCACATCTTTGGACTGTGGGAGGAAACCGGAGCACCCAGAGGAAACCCACGCAGGCACTGGGAGAATGTGCAAACTCCACACAGTCAGTCGACTGAGTCAGGAATTGAACCCAGGTCTCTGGCGCTGTGAGGCAGCACTGTGCCACCATGCCGCCCCAGTAGATGCAATAGACTCGACTGAAAGTACAAGTAAATCATTGCTTTGACTGCAAGGTATGTTTGAACCCTTGAAAAGTAATGAAGAAAGAGGTAAGGAGGCTAGTGACACCTTGTTGCATGTTCGGAAATTGCAGGGATGATGCTGTGGGCAGAGAAGGGATGGTTGTCAGATGGTGAAATGGTATTGAGTGTAACATGAAGTAGACCATTGAATCATATAGAGAAGATGGGGAGAGGATGATGCATTTGTTGGTAATATCCTGCTGGACATGATGCAAATGGTAGAATATGATCATTTGAATATGAAGACTGAGGACAAGGGAACACTGTTGTTGTTTTGGGATGGACAAGAAGGAGTGAGGATAGGAATGTGGGAAATGGGTCAATGTGGCTAAAGGCCTTCTCATCCATGGTTGGGTAGGAAAGTGAGGAGGAAGAGGAGAGATTCTTCGGTTGAGGAAGAAGGAAGACATGGCAAAAGTGCTATTTTGAAAACTGCCACCATTGGAACAGATGTCGTGCAGAGTAGAGGTTGGTACACCAGATGACAACAGCATTACACTTGTCAGTGCTTGACAATAAATTCAGAGTTATCTGAGGAAACTGAGTGCAGCAAGTTCATAGGGAAGCAGATTACGCTATGTGAGGGTAATAGAGAAATTCAGACAGCTGATGTCACACTAACATTTCTCAATAGAAGGATCAAGGACAGATAAGAAGTGAGAGAGAGAGAGAGGTTTGGGTGGAGGGAGACTATTAGAAATGCATGAAAAGACTCATTAGGCAGGAACCCTCTCTTTGCTCAAAGAAGTTGCCATAGATGTGAAGGTGATGGAAGAAGAGTTTAACATTACCATGTATTTGTTTGAGGTGGAAGCATATGGGGATAAAACAAAATCCTCTGCTAAGCACAAATCATTGAGTTAGAGTGGGTATAGTGAATATACAATGAAGTGGTGAGGTTTGAAGGAGATATAGAGTCAGAAAACAAGATCTAGATGACAATGAGTTGTTAGAGTTTGCATTCTTAGTGCCTGAAAAGAAGTTAAAATATTCCTGGGATTAAGATATCAGATAATTTGAAGAATGAAATGGAGTTTAGGATTGGACAGGCTTAAGGATGGATCTGGTTTTAATTTAGAGGAAGATGATGTGGCTGTGTATGGTGCTGAAGGCGGAACTCCGGATGAAACAAGAACAATTGAACTGAGGAATATTCTTGTGAAGGAGATGCTTGAAATCCTGAGTAAATTCAAAACAATAAGGATAGAGTTTCAGTTGGAATCTTTGATGGATACAGTAGAGTCAGAATAAGTGACTCTGGAAGGCATTTTGGCTATGAAAGCAAGTTATGGTAAACACTTTATCAAACAATCAGAAGGAAATGGAAAACAACAAAGATGAAAGAAGTAGAGATCTCATTGAAGGGATGAGCAGAACTTAAAGATAGAAAAGTGTCAGAAAATTAACACTAAAGTAAAGACAAAACTTTGCAGATAATAAATCTGAAATGTACACAAAGTGCTTGAAAACTCAATAGGTCTGGCAGCATCTGTAGAAAGAAACCAAGTTAATGTATTAAGTCTAGTGCAACTCTAATTTGGAACTGTATCTATCTATTTAGTTTTCTTGGCTTTTTTTTAGTCAGAGATCATCTCTTCTGTTACTAGCACCCGATCTGAATCTATGCCTTGTCTTTTCTACATCCGTTACTATCTCCTCTATGATACTTTTTATCACCCTTATTCTAACCTGATTTGCTCACTTTTCCACTGGTCCCCTCTTTTCAACAGCTAAAAACCTCTCTCTCATTTTTCTTCAGTTCTAAAGATGAGCCATTTGAATGTGAAACATTTAACTCTGTAAACTCTCTCCATCCAAAGAAAATTCTCGTCTTCTCATGGTGGTAGTGTAACTTTGATGTTAAACACACATATCTCTAAAGTTGAAAGCTCAAGTAGATACAGAATGGGGATTGTATTTGAGCTAATAATGCTCTTTGTCTGTAACTTCACCAGAAGTGTGGGATAGTGCCAATTTAGAGCTGAAAATGTGTTGCTGGAAAAGCGCAGCAGGTCAGGCAACATCCAGGGAACAGGAGAATCGACGTTTCAGGCATAAGCCCTTCTTCATTCCTGAAGAAGGGCTTATGCCCGAAACGTCGATTCTCCTGTTCCCTGGATGCTGCCTGACCTGCTGCGCTTTTCCAGCAACACATTTTCAGCTCTGATCTCCAGCATCTGCAGTCCTCACTTTCTCCCCTGGTGCCAATTTAGAACCTTAGAATGATATAATACATTAGAAACCCTTTGACCCATCAAATCTGTGCTGCTCCACTACACTAAATTTACAGCAGCCCCACCTTTGAGCACTAAGTCTGTAACCTTGAATGTTATGTAATTTCAAATGCTTATTCAAGTTGTTTTTAAAAGTCGTGAAGTTATCCACCTCAATCAACCTTGCAGGTAGTGCATTCCAGATACCCACAACCTAGGTGGCAAATAAATCCTCAAATCTTGTCAACCTTAAAATTCTGACCCCATATTATTGACCCTTTAAATTAAAGAGAACATCTGCCGTCCATTCACCCTGTGCATTCCTGTCATAACTTTTACACAGCTCTATTAGGTTCCCCCGACTCTGAACCACCAACTTCTCTGCACCAAAGTAAACAACTTGAATTTATCCAGCATCTGTTCACAATTGCTTTCAGGTAATGTCCTTGTGATTCTCCTCTGCACTCACTCCAGTGAATTAAAACATCATTACCATGGTCTTCAAGAGAAGAACTGCACATAGTGCTTCGGTTGTGGCCTAACCACACTCTTATACAACTTCAATTTATTCTCTCAAAATCAATATACACTTCCACTCCACAGTGTTGTTTTCTACAATATATGGCGTTATCACCTATGTATGCATTTTGTTGCTTTCTATATGTATCTTTATTACCCAATTTACCATATCTACAGTTATCTTTAACTGATTTCTCTTCACCGAATCTGCCAGACCTGCTGGGCTTTTTCCAGCAAGTTCTGCTTTTGTTTTTGACTTCCAGCATCCGCAGTTCTTTCAGGTTTTATTTACCGTATCTGCAATATTTGGTATTATCAAATACTGAGATTTCCTTAAATTTTAAGTAAAAATTTGAAAAGTGCAACACTGACCTCTGAGGAAGTCTACTCATCTCAACCTTCCCATTGTAAAAAGGGTAAATTCAAGCATAGGTTCTTACAGGAGAGAGAAATTGCAGAGAGGATCTGCCAGGGATCACTGGCTGAAACATGGAACCTCTTTTTTTCCCCCAACAGCTTCTTTGGGTTCCCATCTAAAACTAAACCAAACTAGAAAAATCCCTGAACTGAGAGGACTGGCCAAACAACTTTCATTTCACAAAGTCTTTTGCAAAAAACCTAAAAGCCCTTTTCCCTGACTGTTGCCTTAGGCAATATCTATTAGCAATAATCAAAGTGGCCTAATCCCAGATAAATCGGAACCTCTGCCTTTTACAACCCCTTTTGGGGAAAAAAAACAAGAACAGCATAACCCTATTAAAGGAGCAGCATTGTCACACCTCCCCCCTTAAAAAAATGAACTATCAATATCCAAAGATGGCTTCATTTTAAAACCCCTTAATCTTACACTGTTAATACTCTACAATATATATAATATCACTTTGACTATAACCATGCAAACACTTACTACTGCATTTTATTTCAGACCATTTACTCCTCCCTCAAAACACCTCCATTTAGAACATAGGAAAATGCAGCGCAGTACAGGCCCTTTGGCCCTCGATGTTGCGCCGATCCAAGGCCACCGAACCTACACTAGCCCACTATCCTCCATATGCCTATCCAATGCCCGTTTAAATGCCCATAAAGAGGGGGAGTCCACCACTGCTACTGGCAGGACATTCCATGAACTCACGACTTGTTGAGTAAAGAATCTACCCCTAACATCTGTCCTATACCTACCACCCCTTAATTTAAAGCTATGCCCCCTCGTAATAGCTGACTCCATACATGGAAAAAGGTTCTCATGGTCAACCCTATCTAAACCCCTAATCATCTTGTACACCTCTATCAAGTCACCCCTAAACCTTCTTTTCTCCAATGAAAACAACCCCAAGTGCCTCAGCCTTTCCTAATACGATCTTTCTACCATACCAGGCAACATCCTGGTAAAACTCCTCTGCACCCGTTCCAGTGCCTCCACATCCTTCCTATAGTATGGCAACCAAAACTGCACACAATACCTTACTTTAAAGCTATGCCCCCTTGTAATACCCGCCTCCATACGCGGGAAAAGGTTCACACTTTCAACCCTATCTAACCCCCTAATCATCTTGTACACCTCAATCAAGTCACCCTTAAACCTTCTTTTCTCTAATGAAAACAGCCCGAAGTGCCTCAGTCTTTCCTCATACGATTTTCCTTCCATACCAGGCAACATCCTGGTAAACCTCCTCTGCACCCGTTCCAGTGCCTCCACATCCTTCCTATAGTATGGCGACCAAAACTGCACACAATATTCCAGATGCGGCCGCACCAGAGTTTTATACAACTGCATCATGACCTCAGGATTCCGGAACTCAATTCCTCTACCAATAAAAGCCAGTACGCCATATGCCTTCCTCACCGCACTATTTACCTGGGTGGCAACTTTCAGAGATCTGTGTACATGGACACCAAGATCCCTCTGCTCATCCACACTACCAAGTATCCGACCATTAGCCCAGTACCCCATCTTTTTGTTATTCTTCCCAAAGTGAATCACCTCCCACTTAGCTACATTGAATTCCATTTGCCACCTTTCTGCCCAGCTCTGCAGCTTCTCTATATCGTGCTGTAACCTGCCACATCCTTCCTCACTGTCAACAACTCCACCGACTTTCGTATTATCCGCAAACTTGCTCACCCAACCTTCTAACCCCTCTTCCAGGTCATTTATAAAAATGACAAACAGCAATGGTCCCAAAACAGATCCTTGCGAAACACCGCTAGTAATTGCACTCCAAGATGAACCTTTACCATCAACTACTACCCTCTGTCTTCTTCCAGCCAGCCAATTCCTAATCCAAACCTCCAACTCACCCTCAATGCCATACCTCCGTATTTTTTGCAGTAGCCTCCTATGGGGAACCTTATCAAACGCCTTACCATATACACCACATCTACCACTTTACCCTCGTCTACCTCCTTAGTTACCTTCTCAAAGAATTCAATAAGGTTTGTGAGGCATGACGTGCCCTTCACAAAACCATGCTGACTATCCTTGATTACATTATTCCAATCCAGGAATATTTCTCATCGAAGTCTCAACATTGCATTGGCAATTATATCTTCTCATCCTGCCACACTCAGAATTTTCAAATTGAATGACTGCAATAACAAGCTTCATCTAAACAGTCTGGAATTTTTGTCCTTAAATTTCTCCAAAAACATCAATGTGTTATGATTTATGGGCACTGCTGCCTCATAGCGCTAGGGACCTAGTTCAAATCTCGTCTCAGGTGACTGTGTATGGAGCTCATACATTCTTTCCATGTCTCTCTGGGTGTTTACTCTGGGTATTCTGGTTTCCTTCCACTGCCCAAAGATGTGCAGGTTAGGTGAATCGGCCGTACTAAATTGCTCATAGTGTACAGGGATATGTAGGTTAGATGTATTAGTCAGGGGACATGTGGAGTAATAGGGTAAGGGAATAGGTCTGATGGGTTACTCTTCGGAGGGATGGTGTGGACTTGTTGGGCCAAGTGGCCTGTTTCTATACTGTAGGGATTCTATGAAATGAAATCAGTTTATATGATTGTCTCAGATACATTACTGGTAACATAAATGTTAAAATGTAATGCCAAAACTAAGCTCAAAGTCTCCTTCTCAACTGTTGTCTATAGACATAGAAAAAACATAGAAAAATACAGTGCAGTACAGGCCCTTTGGCCCTCGATGTTGCACCGATCCAAGCCCACCTAACCTACACTAGCCCACTATCCTCCATATGCCTATCCAATGCCCGTTTAAATGCCCATAAAGAGGGAGAGTCCACCACTGCTACTGACAGGGCATTCCATGAACTCACGACTCGCTGAGTAAAGAATCTACCCCTAACATCTGTCCTACCACCCCTTAATTTAAAGCTATGCCCCCTCGTAATAGCTGACTCCAAACGTGGAAAAAGGTTCTCATGGTCAACCCTATCTAAACCCCTAATCATCTTGTGCACCTCTCTCAAGTCACCCCTAAACCTTCTTTTCTCCAATGAAAACAGCCCCAAGTGCCTCAGCCTTTCCTCATACGATCTTCCTACCATACCAGGCAACATCCTGGTAAACTTCCTCTGCACCCGTTCCAGTGCCTCCACATCCTTCCTATAGTATGGCGACCAAACCTGCACACAATACTCCAGATGCGGCCGCACCGAGTCTTATACAACTGCAACATGACCTCAGGGCTCCGGAACTCAATTCCTCTACCAATAAAAGCCAGTATGCCATATGCCTTCTTCACCGCACTATTTACCTGGGTGGCAACTTTCAGAGATCTGTGTACATGGACACCAAGATCCCGCTGCTCATCCCTCTGCTATTTCTAGGACAAAGTGAGGACTGCAGATGCTGGAGACAGAGTCAACACGTGTGGTGCTGGAAAAGCGCAACTGGTCAGGCAGCATCCAAGGAGCAAGAGAGTTGATGTTTCAAGCATAAGCTCATGTCAACTCTCCTCTTCTCAGATGCTGCCTGACCGGCTGTGCTTTTCCAGCACCACACTGTTTGACTCTGTTGAATATTTCTGCTGATGAATGTTCAATTTCCTAGAAAAAATACCCAATAGCTCTTTCTATCTTCTCATTGTCTTCTGATAAGATCAGGCCACTGATGCCCACATCACTCACATCGATAGCCAACATAATTAGCCGTGGCTAACACTAGTGGTTAACTTGGTTTTCCGGCTCTCCATTGCCTTCTGACAGTCCACTGTCCACTGAAATGTCATGCCCTCTTTACTAATTCAGTGCGTGGAACAGCCACACTGCTAAAACGTGGTACGAATTTGCAATAAAACCCATTCAATCCCAGGAATCACAGCATTGCTCTTTTTGTTGTTGGTATGGAAACTCCCCAATAACATTTGATTGTGCATTCTGAGGGGCCATTTGTCAATGCCCAATAACATGGTCCACGAAGGTGACTTGGGCGTTTGGCAAATTCACTCTTAGCCTTATTTATCACTAAGCCTGCCGCTCAAAGTCTACCAAATAATTCTGATAAATGCTGCAAGCGTTCTTTCCATGTGACTAAAAATCAACAGGTCAGCAATATAAACTACACAATTAGTTAACCTGGAAATTACTTTATTGTTTAGTCTTTGAAATATGGTTGGCATATTGTTCATACAAAATGGCATGATTTTAAATTGATCTCGTCCATTTGGCATTATGAAAGCCAAAATTGTCTTTACAGTCTCGGACAAAGGTAACTGCCTGTATCATCTGAGCAAGTCCAACTAATAATTCGAAGTTGCTTTTTACACCTTTTGAATACAATCTTCCAAATGTGGAATCGGATATGAATCAGACTTTATAACTGCATTGACTTTGCGATAGTACACCATCTGGTTTTGACACTATTGCTATGCGTGAGCTCCAGTCACTGCAACTCACTTTGATTATGTCGTCTTGGAGCATGTGTTCAATCTCCTTTGCCAATTTGTGAGGGTTAAGCCTATAAGGGTATTGCTTAATCAGAACAGCATTTTTAATATCTACATCATGCATAATTAGGTTAGTACTCTGCAGCTTATTTCCACATATCTCTCCATGCAATAGTAATAAATCTTTCAGGTCATTTCAATTTTCCTCTGGGAGGTAACTCAATAACCTATCCCAATTTTTGACAACTTCTTCATTGTCCAATTTAATTTATGGAATGTCCAATTCAGAATCTTCTGAACTTTGTTCTTCACTCTGTTGTAACCTGTTAACACGGGCTCCTTTTGCTTTCCTTTGCTGTCAAAATACCTTTTGAGCATATTCACATGACACACTCTGTAATATTTCTTTCTGTCTGGAGTTATTATCAAATGGCTCACCTTACTCAATTTCCTTTTGATTTGGTAAGGTCCACTAAAACTTGTTTTAAAGGTTCAACTATCACTGAAAGTAACACGAACACTTTACCTCCATTAGCAACATTGCATGTTTTTGATTTCTTGTCGACTTCCTGTTTCATCATATGCTGTGATATTTTTAGATGCTGTCTAGCTCAACTCCCCCACTCTATTTAATCACTCCCTAAACTCTGACACATAGTCCAAATATTTGGTCTATGAAGTCTGACTCACCAATTACTCCTTAATTTTATTGGTCCTGTCACTTCATGCCCCAAAACTAATTCAAATGGACTGAATTTGTTTGATTTATTTGGTACATCTCTGATTGCAAAAAGTATAAAAGGAATTACTTCTTTCCCAATTATCTGGATAGTCTTGACTGTAAGCCCTTAACATGGTCTTTCATGTTTAATGCCATCGTTCTAGCATTCCCTACAATTCTGGATGGTAGGCAGTAGATTAGGTTCCCTACAGCGTGGAAACAGGCCCTTCGACCCAACTAGTACACACTGACTCTCTGAAGAGTAACCCACCCAGACCCATCTCCCCTAACTAATGCACCTAATGCTATGGGCAATTTAGCATGATCAATTCACCTAACCTGCACATCTTTGGACTGTGGTAGGAAGCCCACGCAGACATGGGGAGAATGTGCAAATTCCACACAGACAGTCACCCAAAGTTGGAATTGAACCCAGGTCCCTGGTGCTTTGAGGCAGCAGTGCTAACCACTGAGCCACCATGCCGCAGTAGATTTAAATGTTTTATTCCTAAATTGTCCATAGCTTCCTTGAATAGTTTTGATGTAAAACTTGACCCTTGATCTGATTACATCTCTGTAGGTAATCCATATCTAGTGAAAATCCTTTTAGCTGTGATATTGTACAATGGAATGATCTCGAGAAATCTTGTGGACACATCCATTCTTGTTAACAAACACTGACTCCCACTTTTTGTTTGAGATAGGTGTCCTAAGCAATCAATTACGTCTCTTGTAAAAGGTTCTTCAAATATATTCTTCAAATATACTAAAGGGGAGAGTTTTATTGCTGCCTGTGGTTTTCCGATTACCTAACGGGTATGACATATCTGGCAAAATTCAACAATATCCTTATGCAGTCCAGGCCTGTAAAAATGTTCTCATATTTTAGTTTGAGATTTTCTTAGCCCTGATGACTTCCTACTGGTAAAATTCATGTACTACCCGCAACATCTACTTCCTATGATCCACTGGCAATATGACTTGATGAACTTCTGCCCATTTCCCATCTGCCTGAATATGTGATGGTCTCCAATTCCTCATTAAGACATCATTTTTGACATAATAGCACTCAGGGATACATTTAGATTCTTTTTTCTGTCTTTCCTTTTTCATACAATTGCTTCAAATTTTCATCTTTCTACTTTAACTCAGTTAATTTCTCTGAGCAAAAGAAATCTACTTTGTCATTCTTCTGTTCCGTTTTTGTCTCAACCTTCTGATCAACTAGGTTCTCGGATAACTCTACTTCAGCTTTCTTACCTGTAAACTTTGAGCTTTCCTGTTTCAACTGGTGACTTTGTGATCTCATTACTACAGTCAGGAAAATCCCAGGATATGCTTCCTGTATGAGCTCAGCTACCTGATTTTCCAATGCCTTTTCAACCACAGTAGACAGCACTCCTACCTATGACCCAGCTATGTTATTAGCAAGGATAAACTGTATTCCTGGAGCTGGCAGTTTTTCTAATAGTCCTGCCATCACTTCTGCATTTTTCACTGGAAACTAATCCCATTCTACGTAATCGAGCACTCAGAGTCATAGAGTCATAGAGATGTACAGCATGGAAACAGACCCTTCGGTCCAATCCGTCCATGCCGACCAGATATCCCAACCCAATCTAGTCCCACCTGCCAGCACCTGGCCCATATCCTTCCAAACCCTTCCTATTCATATACCCATCCAAATGCCTCTTAAATGTTGCAATT
>NC_057713.1:69393389-69441087 GCF_004010195.1 Chiloscyllium plagiosum
GCAATATTCCAAAAGTGGCCTAACCAATGTCCTGTACGGCCGCATCATGACCTCCCAACTCCTGTACTCAATACTCTGACCAATAAAGAAAAGCATATCAAACACCTTCTTCACTATCCTATCCACCTGCGACTCCACTTTTAAGGAGCTATGAACCTGCACTCTAAGGTCTCTTTGTTCAGCAACACTCCCTAGGACCTTACCATTAAGTGTATAAGTCCTGCTAAGATTTGCTTTCCCAAAATGCAGTACCTCGCATTTTATCTGAATTAAACTCCATCTGCCACTTATCAGCCCATTGGCCCTTCTGGTCCAGATCCTGTGTAATCTGAGGTAACCTTCTTCACTGTCCACTACACCTCTAATTTTGGTGTCATCTGCAAACTTACTAACTGTATCTCTTATGCTCCCATCCAAATCATTTATGTAAATGACTAAAAGTAGAGGGCCCAGCACCGATCCTTGTGGCACTCCACTGGTCACAGGCCTCCAGTCTGAAAAACAACCCTCCAACCCACCCTCTGTCTTCTACCTTTGAGCCAGTTCTGTATCCAAATGGCTAGTTCTCCTTGTATTCCGTGAGATCTAACCTTGCTAATCAGTCTCCCATGGGGAACCTTGTCGAATGCCTTACTGAAGTCCATATAGATCACATCTACTGCTCTGCCCTCATCAATCTTCTGTTACTTCTTCAAAAAATTCAATCAAGTTTGTGAGACATGATTTCCCACACACAAAGCAATGTTGACTATCCCGAATCAGTCCTTGCCTTTCCAAATACATGTACGTTCTGTCCCTCAGGGTTCCCTCCAACAACTTGCCCACCACCGAGGTCAGGCTCACCGGTCTATAGGTCCATGGCTTGTCTTTACCGCCCTTCTTAAACAGAGGCACCACGTTTGCCAACCTCCAGTCTTCCAGCACCTCACCTGTGACTATCGATGATACATATATCTCAGCAAGAGGCCCAGCAATCACTTCTCTAGCTTTCCACAGAGTTCTCGGGTACACCTGATCAGGTCCTGGGGATTTATCCACTTTTCACCGTTTCAAGACATCCAGGACTTCCTCCTCTGTAATCTGGACATTTTGCAAGATGTCACCATCTATTTCCCTACAGTCTATATCTTCCATATCCTTTTCCACAGTAAGTACTAATGCAAAATATTCATTTAGTATCTCACCCATTTTCTTTGGCTCCACACAAAGGTCACCTTGCTGATCTTTGAGGGTCCCTATTCTCTCCCTAGTTACCCTTTTAGCCTTAATATATTTGTAAAAACCCTTTGGATTCTCCTTAATTCTATTTGCCAAAGCTATCTCATGTCCCCGTTTTGCCCACCTGATTTCCCTCTTTCCTACTTTCTTTATACTCTTCTAAGGATTCACTGTCTATACCTGACATATGCTTCCTTCTTTTTCTTAACCAGACCCTCAATTTCTTTAGTCATCCACCATTCCCTATCCCTACCAGCCTTTCCTTTCACCCTGACAGGAATATATCTCACCATGAATTCAACTTTCTAACACTTCTTATGGCAGTCATTCTGAGGTACATATCTCCTCACCTTTCATCAAAGATTGACATGATCCTGTGTCTCTTAATATCGTAACCTCTTTACCTGGTGCTGCTGGCCTTGGGGATTAAACCTTACCTTCGCAAGCATGTGGTTCCAGAAGTTCAGGCACTTCCTCTTTAACCAACCTCAACCAGGTTGTACATTCTGCTCCAGCTTTTTATTTCTGAAATTCGAACTCCCTCTCTTCTTGTTGTTCTGTTTCTAAGCCAAACTAGAAAAATCCCTGACTTGGAAGAACTGGCCACTCTCCTTTCATTGCACAACTGTTGTTAAAAAAAATCTAAAAGCCTTTTTTCCTGATCGTTGTCTTCAGCAGTATCTGTTAGCCATAATCAAAGTGGCCTAATCCCAGTCAAATCAAAACTTCTACCTTTTAGGACCCTTTTTGAAAAATACTAATGACAACATAACTTTGGAGGTGATTTCCTTGAATTCTAGGAGCCGCAATTACTCTTTTATATGCTGTTGCATTGTTGTGGAACTTTGGATTAAAAAAAAGTCAAAACACTTTTCAAAGGGAAAGGAATAGACAAAGACAGCACATGATAAGATCAGTGCAGGAGGGAGAGAGAGAAAGAGAAAGAAACCCTTACTGCTAACTGACACAGCAGTGAACCTTAGCAGTTACTGCTTTTGCTGTTGAATTCATGTATTGTTGAACATCGGAGTGCATCGGGGAAAATTAACATCAATGAAATTCACAACTGATCTTGGAGGAGCCTGTTTGGGAGAGGTCACAGTACAGACACTGATAAGTGAATAGTTTTAAGTGTGGCCTTGGGCCTTGCTGTAAATCTGTAGTAGTGAATAGAGTGGATTCTTTCTTAATTATTTGTTTTATTGAGATATGTTTCTTGACTGAATTTAAAAATATAAGCCATAAATATTAAGTTAACCTGGAGAAGTGTTTTATAGAGGTATAAGATGGTGCTACTTTCTAGGTCTGCAGATTGGAAGAAGCAAAAAAATGGGCCTTAGTAGTGTGATATTATTTTCTTGTTGGATGTGGGAGTTTAGGGAGAGTTTACATGTAACTGAGGATTATATCTACAATAAATGCCATTAGTTACGAGTCCTATCAAATTGAACGGAACAGCTGGAGGCAATAAGAAATTTACAAGAGCAAAGGGGTGTGATGGATGACAGTTATAGGAAGGGAGAAAAGTCGCAGATGCAGTAACATAGATGGGTTAACTCTAAGAAACATAAGAGAGGTAGGCGGGTAGTCCAGGAGTCTTCTGTGACTATCCCCATTTCAAACAAGTATGCTATTTTGAAAAATGGAGGAGGTTATGGATTCTCTGGGGAATATAGCATGAACTGCCAAGTTTCTGGTATTGCAACTGGCTCGAATGCAATGAGGGGTATGTCGGGTTCCAAGGGATTGATTGTGTTAGAGGACTCTCTAGTCCAAGGCACAGACAGTTGATTCTGTGGCCAGCAGAGAAAAATCAGACTGTGTTGCCTCGCTGATGCCAGGATCAAGGACCAGACCACATGCCGACTAGATATCCCAACACAATTTAGTCCCACCTGCCAGCACCTGGCTCATATCCCTTCAAACCCATCCTATTCATATAC
The DNA here is from genome assembly GCF_004010195.1 of Chiloscyllium plagiosum. NCBI lineage: Eukaryota > Metazoa > Chordata > Chondrichthyes > Orectolobiformes > Hemiscylliidae > Chiloscyllium > Chiloscyllium plagiosum. The sequence goes on from NC_057713.1 coordinate 69,396,551, forward strand.
TCTTTCAAATGTTGCAATTGTACTCATATCCACCACTTCCTCTGGCAGCCCATTCCACACATACACCACTTTCTGTGTGAAAACGTTGCCCCTTTGGTCCCTTTTATATCTTCCCCTCTCACCCTGAGCCTATGTGCTCTACCTCTGGTCTCCCCCACCACAAGGAAAAGACATTGTCTACTTATCCTATGGGCCTTTCATGATTTTATAAACCACAATAAGGTCACCCCTCAGCCTCCAATGCTCCAGGGAAAACAGTCCCAGCCTATTCAACCTTTCCCTATAACTCAAATCACCCAACCCTGGCAATATTCTAAATCTTTTCTGAGCCCTTTCAAGTTTCACAACATCCTTCCGATAGGAAGGAGACCACAATTGCATGCAATATTCCAACACTGGCCTAACAATGTCCTGTACAATCACAACATGACCTCACAACTCCTGTACTCAATACTCTGACCAATAAAGGAAAGCATACCAAATGCTGCCTTCACTATCCTAACTATCTGCAACTCTACTTTCAAGGAACTATGAATCTGCACTCCAAGATTTCTTTATTCAGCAACACTCCCTAGGATCTTAGCATTAAGTGGCTGAGCTACAAATCTTCTCAAAACTTGCTTACCATTATGTGTATTAGTCCTGCTAAGATTTGCTTTCTCAAAGTGCAGCAGCTTGCATTTATCTAAATTAAACTCCATCTGTCACTTTTCAACCCATTGGCCCATCTGATCAAGATCCCACTGTAATTGGAGATAGCCTTTTTTGTTGTCCACTGCACTTCCAATTTTGGTGTCATCTGCAAACTCACTATTATACCTCTTATGCTCACATCCAAATCATTTATATAAATGACAAAAAGTACCGATCCTGTGGCACTCCATTGGTCACAGGCCTCCAGTCTGAAAAGCAACCCTCCACCACAATCATAAGAGGTCTTCTACCTTTGAGCAAGTTCTGTATCCAAATAGCTATTTCTCCCTATATTCCATGAGATCTAACCTTGCTAATCACTCTCCCATGGGGAACCTCGTCAAATGCCTTACTGAACTCTATATAGATCATGTTTACCACTCTGACCTCATCAATCCTCTTTGTTACTTATTCAAAGTACTCAATCAAATTTGTGAGACATGATTTCCCATGCACAAAGCTATGTTGACTATCCCTAATCAGTCCTTACCTTTCCAAATACATGTACATCCTGTCCCTCAAGATTCCCTCCAATAACTTGCCCATCACCGACGTCAGGCTCTCTGGTCTATAGTTCCCTGGTTTGTCCTTACCACGTTTCTTAAACAGTGGCACCACGTTAGCCAACCTCCAGTCTTCTGGCACCTCACCTGTGACTATTGATGATACAAATATGTCAACAAGAGGCCCAGTAATCACTTCCCTGTCTTCTCAGAGTTCTAGGGTACACCTGCTCAGGTCCTGGGGATTTATTCACTTTTATGCATTTCAAAACACCCAGCACTTCCTCCTCTGTAATATGGACATTTTTCAGGATGTCACCACCTATCTCCCTGCATTCTATATCTTCCATGTCCTTCGCCATAGTAAGCACTGATGCAAAATACTTGTTTACTGTTTCCCCCCATCTCCTGCAGCTCCACACAAAGGCCACCTTGCTGATCTTTAAGGGAGCAGAAAATGTGTTGCTGGAACAGCGCAGCAGGTCAGGCAGCATCCAAGGAACAGGAGAATCGACGTTTCGGGCATAAACCCGAAGGGACCCTATTCTCTCCCAGGTTACCTTTTTGTCCTTAATGTATTAATGTGTATTAATGTCCTTAATGTGGGTGGTACAGTGATACAGTGGTTAGCACTGCTGCCTCACAGCACCAGGTCAATTCCCGCCTCGGGCAACTGTCTGTGTAGAGTTTGCACATTCTCCCTGTGTCTGTGTGGGTTTCCCTTGGGTGCTCCGGTTTCCTCCCACAGTTCAAAGATGTGCAGGTTAGGTGAATTGGCCATGCTAAATTGCCCGTAGTGTTAGGTGAAGGGGTAAATGTAGGGGAATGGGTCTGGGTGGATTGCTCTTCAGAGGGTCGGTGTGGACTTGTTGGGCCGAAGGGCCTGTTTCCACACTGTAAGTAATCTAATCTAAAAACCCTTTGGATTCTCGTTAACTCTATTTGTCAAAGTTATCTCATGTCCCCTTTTTGCCCTCCTGATTTTCCTCTTAAGTATACTCCTACTGCCTTTATACTGTTCTAAGGATTCACTCGATCTATCCTGTCTATACCTGACATATGCTTCCTTCTTTTTCTTCATGAAACCCTTAATTTCTTTTGTCATCCAGCATTCCCTGCATCTACCAGCCTTTCCTTTAACCCTAACAGGAAAATACTGTCTCTGAACTCTCGTTATCTAATTTCTGAAGGCTTCCCATTTTCCAGTCATCCCTTTACCTGTGAAATCTGCTCCCAATCAGCCTTTGAAGGTTCTTGCCTAATACCTTCAAAATTAGCCTTTCTCCAATTTAGAACTTCAACTTTTAGATGTGTTCTACTCTTTTTCATCATTATTGTAAAACTAATAGAATTATGGTCGCTGCCCCAAAGTGCTCCCCCACTGACTCCTCAGTCACCTGCCCTGCCTTATTTCCCAAGATCAGATCAAGTTTTGCACCTTCTCTACATCCACATACTGAATCAGAACAATTTTTTTTACATGCTTAACAAATTCCTCTCCATCTAAACCCTGAACATTTTAGCACCCCAATCTATGTTTGGAAGGTTAAAATCCCCTACCATTACCATCCTTTTATTCTTACAGATAACTGACATTTCCTCACAATATGTGGCTCAATTTCTTGCTGACATTTAAGGGGGGTCTATATATAATCCCAATATGGTGATCATCCCTTTCTTATTTCTCAGTTCCATCCAAATAACTTGCCTAGATGTATTTCCGGGAATATTCTCCCTCAGTACAGCTGTAATGCTCTCCCTTATCAAAAACGCGACTCCCCCTCCTCTCTTGCCTCTCTTTCTGTCCTTCCTGTCACATTTGTATCCTGGAACATTAAGCTGCCAGTCCTGTCCACCCCTGTGCTATGTTTCTGTAATTGCTATGATATCCCAGTCCCATATTCCTAACCATGCCTTGAGTTCATCTGCCTTCCCTGTTTGGTCTCTTGCATTGAAGTAAATGCAGTTTAACTTATCAGTCCTACCTTGTTCTCTGTTTTGTCCCTGCCTTCCCAGACTGTTTGACTCGCTTCTTTTCTCAACTGTACCAGTGTCAGAATGATCTCTTTCTTCACTATCTCCCTGGGTCCCACCTCCCCCACCTTACTCATTTACATCCTACTGAGCAGCTCTAGCAATTCTCCCTGCCAGTATATTAGTCCTCTTCCAATTTAAGTGCAATCCGTCCTTCTTGTACATGTCATTTTTACCCCGGATGAGATTCGAAATGACCAAAAAGTGTGAATTCTTCTCCCATTCACCAGTTCCTCAGCTAAGCATTCATTTGCTCTCACCTCCTATTCCTACCCTCACTAGCTTGTAGCACTACGAGTAATCTAGATATTACTACTCTCGACCTTTCCAAATTCCTGCCTAACTCTCTGTAATATGTTGTGGTTCTGTTCGCCGAGCTGGAAGTTTTTGTTGCAAACGTTTGGTCCCCTGGCTAGGCGACATCATCAGTGCAGGTCGACCTGGACCCAATATACCAACCACTACAGCGGACAGCTGAAACTGACAACCGGAAGCGGCAGGGACAGACCACTATAAACACCGGAGGAAACATCAAAGAAGCGCTTCGCAGGAAGCTCCCAAGCACTGATGATGTCGCCTAGCCAGGGGACCAAACGTTTGCAACAAAAACTTCCAGCTCGGCGAACAGAACCACAACAATGAGCACCCAAGCTACAAATCTTCGCACAAACTTTGATCTCTGGGTAATATCCCTTCAGATTCTAATCTTTTTCCCTTCCTATGTCATTGGTCCCAATGTGTGCAATAACCTTCTGCTGGGCCCTCTCCCCTCTGAGAACATTCTGCACCGTGTCTGAGACACCCCTTGATCCTGGAACCAGTGAGGCAACACACCATTCTGATTTTTCGCTGCTGGCCACAGAAATGTCTATCTGTGCCTCAGACTAGAGAGTCCCTTAACACAAATGAAATCTTGAAAACTGACATATCCGTCATCACATTAGAGCCAGTCTCAATAGCAGAAACTTGACTGTTCGTGCTACATTCCCCTGAAAATCCATCATCCAAAACAGTATACTTGTTTGAAATGGGATTAACCACAGAAGACTTCTGCACTACCTGCCTACCTCTCTTAACTTACCTGGAGTTAAACCATCTATGTAACTGTACCTGTGACTTTTCTCCCTTCCTATAACTGCAATCCATCTCGTTGCTCTTGCAAATTCCTCATTGCCTTTGTCACTCCAACTGATCCATTTCATCTGATAGGATTTGCAACCAATGGCATTTATTGTAGATATAATCCTCAATAACATGTAAACGCTCCTTAATCTCCTACATCCAACAAGAAGAGCATATCACTCTACTAAGGGCCATTTTTGCTTCTTCCAATCTGCAGATGCAGAAAATAGCTCTACAAAACACCGCTCCAGGTTAACTTAATAATTATGGCTTATATTTTTAAGCTTAGTCAAGAGGCATATCTCAGTAAAACATATAATCAAGAAAGAACCCACTCTACTCGCCACTGCAGACTTGCAGGAAAGCTATAATTAAAAGTATTCATTTAAGTGTTTTTGTGCTGTGACTCTCCGAAATAAGTTCCTCCAAGATCAGGTGTGAATTTTGCTGTTTGTTAATTTTCCTAGATGCAATCCGATATCCAATGATACATGAATTCAACAGCAAAGGCAGTAACTGCGATGGTTCACTGCTTTGTCAGTTAGCACTGTGGGTTATGTTCTCACCAAGCATGTTTACGTGTAATAATACAAAATAAAAACTTATTAAAAAAACGCTGCTTACGTACACCATCACATAGTACAAGAAATCTCAATCAATTTAAGATGTTCAGCTTATTTTAGTACTAGGGTTATATATACACTATTATTACCCTGTTAATAATATGAGAAACCAAGGAAAGTTTCATTGTTCTGAGTTGGATTGTTTGTACATAGAAAGTAGCAGAAAATCAGGTGGCTTAAAGCTAAAGTATTTGAGTTGTAGTCAAATATGTTTTGTTTGTGCCACAAGCGTTAGTTGAATTTCTCGAGAAAACTTACACTTTTGATTTCGTTAAATTTTTACTTTCATTATTCTTCTCCAATATTCCCATCTAAAAAGCACTACACTAAGGGACAAGAATGGAAATCCCTTTGAAGGTAACCATTGAACTGCATAATCTGAAGACGACAATTTCATATGTAGACAGAAATCAGGTATTATTACCCTTCTTCTGTCCCCCATCACTACTCAGGTCCTGTAATTCTAAACTGTCCATGTACTTTGCAATTTCAGAAGTGACCTTTCTTTTGCTGCATTTCATCAAATAAGTTGGTACAATGGCTTACCATCTGATGCAGAGTGACCGTATAGGGAAAATATTTGAAAGAAAAGTATGAAGGATTTGCATTTATTTAGCTGTTTCAATAACCACAGCATGTCCTAAAGCACTTTACAGTCATGAAGTACAGTCACAGTTATGTTGCAAACACAGCAGCCTATTCCCACAAACAGACATTATTAGTTTGTGATATTGATCAAGGAAGTTGTTTTTAGAATTCCTGCAGTGTGGAAACAGGCCCTTTGGACCAACAAGCCCTCACTGACCATCTGAAGTGTATCCCACCCAGAATACATTTCCCTGATGAGTGCACCTAACCTACCTGACCACTATGAACAATTTAACATCTTTGGAGTGTGGGAAGAAACCAGAGCATCGGGAGGAAGCCCATACAGACACAGGGAGAATGTGCAAACTCCGCACAGACAGTTGCCTGAGGCTTGAATCAAACCCAGGTCCCTGGCGCTGTGAGGCAACAGTGCTAACCACTGAGCTACTGTACCACCCTGTTGTTTCATAATAGTAATTATTATCCAGAACACTAAGAATGTCTCCCTAACTGTTCTTCAAAATATTGTAATGGATTTTCATGCCACTGGTATAGAGCATACAGTTGAACATTTCATTTCAAATCAAGGCATTTGACATCAGACATAACACAAGACAGGTATTTCAGGTGCTAAATGATCACTTTGTTGAGCTAATTGGAAGGTCATTAAGGTGACTTTACCTCTCGTGTTAGAATTTCTATTGTCATATGACTAGTTAACTGTAAAAGGATAACCATTTCTTTTCAGTATCATTTTTGCTCTTTTCCAGAGAAGGCTGGAAGCAGATAGCTGGTCTCTAACTTCTTTGCATCACCAGGGGTGCTGGAGTTCAAAGGTTTCTGGAAATGCAATCATGTGATAAGCCTTCTCCATTTGAGTCTAGCAAAGTTGTTTATTTTTAAAATAACAAAACTTAAGTACAAAAATACAGAAGAAAATATCAATTTTCCTTGGGATTTCCATTCATGTCCTATGGCCACGATACTACAATACTAAATCTTGTTTGTAATTTCTAAAGTTTGGAATATTTCAAACTTTTGATTACTTTGGTTTATCATATGGGATACATAACAAATGATATCTTGGTATAAATAGAGTGATGCACCAAACAATAAAGCGGCACGGTAGCACAGTGGTTTGCACTGCTGCCTCACAGCGCCAGAGACCCGGGTTCAATTCCCGCCTCAGGCGACTGACTGTGTGGAGTTTGCACGTTCTCCCCGTGTCTGCGTGGGTTTCCTCCGGGTGCTCCGGTTTCCTCCCACAGTCCAAAGATGTGCAGGTCAGGTGAATTGGCCATGCTAAAATTGCCCGTAGTGTTAGGTAAGAGGTAAATGTAGGGGTATGGGTGGGTTGCGCTTCGGCGGGTCGGTGTGGACTTGTTGGGCTGAAGGGCCTGTTTCCACACTCTAAGTAATCTAATCTATCCTTCCTGACCACATTAATTTCTACTTGCAGACTACCTGAGCAGAAGATTGATTCTCATGAAAGAATTAAGCAATTCAGTGAGATCCATGAAGATGCAAACAAAAAACAGAAATTGCTATAGAAATTAGATAAAATAGAGTTCAGGTTTCAAGTCCAGTGACGTTCCTTCAGGTTCATGAAGACATTTGTTCATAGTTCGTTCTATGAGGCAGTGATTTCAGAAGACAAAGAAAATTGGATAAAAACTGATAAGATTGGATGCAAAGTGATAAGAAAGAAAGGTGGACAAGAGAAATGTTCTTGCTAAAAATTCCAAATGAAATCACATTAATGCATTGAATTAAATGTGGTCCCGAGGGGAAACCCTGATTGTGAACAAATCAAATTGACAGAAAGACCATGGATTTTCAGCCAGCTTTCTTATTTTACTCATTAGTTATGTAATATTAATACAATGTAATTATCATCTTCCTAAGGCAGGAAGTGTACCATCATCCACTAATGAACAAACTGTTAACAATTACCCTGGTGTTCAAACAGATTAACTTGTGTTTCTGACCATTTACTATCAAAGTATCCCTTTACACTAGCAACATAGCTTTTTCTGATTACTGAAAAAGTAGCATTGTTTTATTATCCCAGTCCATCCATACAGGCAAGGCATGAGACACAGAGTAAATATAGTACAGCTAACATTGTGTAGCAAATAAATATTTGGCCATCTGTGACAAAGTTGTGAATTGTTGCTTGCCAGATATTTCTCCATCTGTCGCTGGGCCCTGTGGATATCGAATCCCTTCACTGTGTTAAATATCTTGATGACATTATTTCCCAGCTTTCTAAACATCAGAGGAATATTTGATAATTATATGAAATCTTTCAACTTAATTTAACTCTTTAAGCCTGGTTTTGTTCTGGTAAATCTGCCCAGTATCGCTTCCAAGTCCAAGATTCTCTTGATGCACCAAGTCACAAAGACAATATTCGTATTAGTTTTCATTAGTGCGATGTAAGTAGAAAAGTAAAAGGTTGAGAGCTGGTGTATATAGAAATTGAGAAGAACATGTTGTTTTTGCCTGTAACACCTGCAACAGTTCACAAAACCTTGAGACATTGTGAGTTTGTGTGCCCTACTGTTAACATCCTGAGGGTTTCCATTAATGAACTGAATGGACCAGCAATATAAATACTGTCAGTACTAGAGCAGGTCAGAGTCTAGGAATCCTGCAGCAACTAATTTACCTCCTGATGTTCAAAAGTCTGTCCATCCTCTAAAAAGCACAAGATTAGAGTAGTGCTGGAAAAGCATTGCAGATCAGGCAGCATCCAAGGAGCAGGAAAATCGGCGATTCAGGCCAAAGCCCTTCAACAGGAATGGGAGGTGGGGTGGCCTCCTTCTATAAAGATCGCAATTGCCCCTCCCACCTGGTTGAAGATGCCCTCCAATGCCTCTCATCCACGTTCCGCTCTTCTGCCCTTGAATTCAATCCCTCCAACCGCAACAAGGACAGAACCCCTCTGGTCCTCACCTTCCACCCTACCAATCTCCGTATACATTGCATCATCCGCTGACATTTCCGCCACCTACAAACAGACCCCTCCACCAGAGATATACTTCCCTCCCCACTCCTATCTGCTTTCCACAGAAACCTTTCCCTCCTCAACTACCTGATGAGGTCCACGCTCCCTAACAGCCCACCCTCCCCTCTCTGCAGGAATTGTAAAACCTGCACCCACAGCTTTCCCTCCAACCTCCGTCCAAGGCCCCAAAGGAGCCTTGCACATCCATCAAAGTTTCACCTGCATTTTCATGCATGTCATTTACTGTATCCATTGCTCTCAATGCGGCCTCCTTTACATTGGGGAGACCGGATGCCTACTCGCAGAGCGCTTCAGAAAACATCTCCGGGACACCTGCACCAATTAACCCCACCGTCCTGTGGCCGAACATTTCAACTCCCCCTCCCACTCTGCTGAGGACATGCAGGTCTTGAACCTCCTCCATTGCCACTCCCTTACCACCCAACGCCGGGCGAAAGAACGCCTCATCTTCCGCCTTGGAACCCTTTGACCCCATGTCATCAATGTAGACTTCACCAGTTTCCTAATTTCTCCTCCCCTTACTTTACCCCAGTTCCAACTTTCCAGTTCAGCACCACCCTCATGAACCGTCCCATCTGTCAATCTTCCTTCCCACCTATCCGCTCCACCCTCCTCTCCGACCTATCATCTTCACCACTACCTCCATCCATCCATTGCACTCTCAGCTATCTTCTTCCCAGCCCCACCCCCACACCCCTCCCATTTACCTCTTCACTCCAGAGGCTCCCAGCCTAATTCCTTATGAAGGACTTTGGCTTGAAACATCAATTTTCCACTCCTCAAATGTTGCCTGACCTGCTGTGCTTTTTCCAGCACTACTCTAATCTCGACTCAAGTCTCCAGCATCTGCAGTACTCACTTTTGCCTAGTCTAAAAAAGCACAAGTCAGAAGTGTGATGGAACACTCACCATTTGTCTGGATGAGTGCAATTCCAACAACATTCAGGATGCTCAGCACAATTCAGGACAAGGAAGCCCACTTGATTGGCATCACATCCACAACCATTTACTCCCACCACCACCAATAATCAGTAGTGGCAGTGCGTACCATCTACCACTCAAAGCTCATTGGATAACATCTTCCAAATCCACAACCTCTACTACTTAAAAGGACGAAAGCCGATGATCTATGAGAAAACCATGATGTGAAAGTTCTCTTCTAAGCCACTCATCATCCTGGTTTGGGAATATATTATTGTTCCTTCACTGCTTTGGGTCAAAATCCTGGAACACTCTCTCTGATGATATTATGAGTCTATCTATACCCAAAAAACTGCAGGATTTAAAAAGACAGATCACCACTTCTCAAGGACGTTTGGATCAGAAATAATTACTAGTATACCCTTCAATGTCCACAACCTTTAACTGATTTAAAAAGAGAAACTAGAACTTACCTACATCGCAAACATATTTAAGTCAGGGTAAGTAAATTAGGGAGCTGAGCATGTGTATGAAAAAATGATGTGTGAGAGCAGTTGCATTTCACAGGACAGTGGCATCAGTATTGGAACAGGAAGGAACTGCAACACAGGGACTAGCTCCATCAAAATCTGTTTGTGACCATTGCCATAATGAAATAAGACATAGGAGCGGAAGTAAGTCCATTCGGCCCATCGAGTCCACTCCGCCATTCAATCATGGCGGATGGGCATTTCAACTCCACTCAAATGAACAGACTTTGCAAATGATTAGTGAGAGCTAACCTAACTTGAAGCAATCATTAGTTAACAACATTGTTTTAGTACTTGGTATATCTAAAGGCATTTGAAAAGAAAGATACTGAATACATATACAGTTCTAGACCTGGAAATGCTTGCAGATATGTCTCCACAAGGGAGTTGATAAAGTTCCTCTATGGAGACCAATAGTTTAAATTGAAGCCCATGGAATTGAAAACAAATTATTGATCTGATTCCTAGGAAATGAAGAGTTGGGGGATAATGGGTGGAATGTAACGAATGGTGCACTGGAAAGATCTGAACTGGGGCCTCAGCTATTCAACTTACTTATTATGGAATGTGAATCAGAAGAACTCTGGCAGAATGGTTTCCACACTTGAGCACTTCTAAGTGCAGTTCCCTTTGTAGTCTTGTGGCAGGTGAAGGCAGCTTATTTGTTTGTTTCAGCTTATGGCTGAAATGCATGTGATAGTTATACTAGTCGCAGATGTGTCCATGGAAGCATCTCCAGTGTCCACTGCAAATGTAATTGTGCAAAGGAGGCTATTACAACCAATCCATGGGTGAGTGTCCCCAATATACTGTGATCATGAGTAAGGAATGTGGAATGGGCTTCTTTATTCAACCCCTTTCCTCTGTTGTTCTCAACAAGGTTAACCTAAAACCGCTAGTGATTCTGATAGTGTTGACTCTGGCAATTGAGTAGTTGGTTTGGAGATTCTGGATTCTGCAGATTACCTTAAATGAATTGGATTGTTTCATGTTTGATTGTTGCTTTTGACTTGCTTCTAGGGAGATTTCTGGTTTTTTACCGTATGTACATAGGTCCCTTGCAGATTTTTTACTGGAACAGCACAGCAGGTCAGGCAGCATCCAGGGAACAGGAGATTCGACGTTTCGGGCACAGGCCCTTCCTGAAGAAGGGCCTGTGCCCGAAACGTCGAATCTCCTGTTCCCTGGATGCTGCCTGACCTGCTGTGCTGTTCCAGCAATAAAGTTTCAACTTTGATCTCCAGCATCTGCAGACCTCACTTTCTCCCCTTGCAGATTTTCACATGTAGTCTTCACGGTGCACTGCAGATTAATAACACTAGGATGTGAGACTAGTACACAGAAGTGTAATTTTTTTTCATGGGGGCGGGGGGCGCGAATGCGTGTCAGGTTTTGTGGATGCATTTGGGAGATTTGAAGGGGAGCGATATCAAGTGTTTGTGGGAAGTCTGGTGTAGTCTTGATATGGATGAAAGAAAAAGAATGATTAGAGCATTAAATTTCCTACCACAAATTAAAGTAAAAGTTTATAACCACTTGCAAACTGGAATTATTCAAGTTGCATTCATTATAGGTATGGGGAATGAATAGGAGAATGGGACTCCACTTGATAGTCATGCAAAGAAAAATACTGGTACAGAGGTAGGACTCAGTGATCTGTTTCTATGCTCAAACTCTGACTTTGTAATGCTTAATGTTAGTATTTTTTCCATTGTTTACTTCCAGATTTTTAGTTATGCCAGTTCAAGAATGTCTTGTTCAAATTCAACATGCAGTTAACCTTAGTTCCTAAAGAAACTTAGTAACATTAGTATAAATGTGCTAGCTCTTCAAAATAATGTGGAAAACAAGCACATACATAGAATTAGATTTGGTTAACAATTTTGTCATCAGTCTGTATTATAAGTTTTGGGCATAGAGTCATAGAGATTTACAACATGAAAACAGACCTTTCAGTCCAACTCGTCCATGCCGACCAGATATCCCAACCCAAATCTAGTCCCACCTGCCAGCACCCGGCCCATATCCATCTAAACCCTTCCTATTCATATACCCATCCAGATGCCTTTTAAATGCTGCAATTGTACCAGCCTCCACCACTTCCTCTGGCAGCTCACTTCATACACATGCCACCCTCTGTGTGAAAATGTTGCCCCTTAGATTTCTTTTATACCTTTACTCTCTCACCCTAAACCTGTACCCTCTAGTTCTGGACTCCCCCACCACATGGAAAAGACTTTGTGACTATTTTATCCTATCCATGCCTCCCATAATTTGATAGACCTCTATAAGAACAAAGAATAAAGAAAATTTACAGCCCAGGAACAGGCCCTTCAGCCCTCCAAGCCTGAGCCGATCCAAATGTACTCTCTAAACAGATGCTTAGTCAATTCCTAAGCATCTGTATCCCTCTGCTCAAAATTTACTCATGCATCTGTCCAGACGCATCTTAAATGAATCTACCATGCCTGCCTCTACCACTTCTGCTGGCATCATATTCCAAACGCCCACCACCCTCTGTGTGAAGTACTTACCGTGTGTATCCCCCCTAAACTTTCCACCTCTCACTTTTAAAGCATGACCTCTCGTTATTGAATCCTTCACCCTGGGAAAAACCTTGTCTCTATCCACCCTGTCTATACCCTTCATGATTTTGTAAACCTCAATCAGGTCCCCCCTCAATCTCCTTTTTTCTAGTGAAAATAAACCTAACCTATTCAACCTCTCTTCCATACCAGGCAACATCCTCGTAAACCTTCTCTGCGCCCTCGCCAAAGCGTCCACATCCTTTTAGTAAAGCCCAGAACGGTACACAGTATTCTAAATGCGGCCAAACAATTTTAACATGACTTGCCAGCTCTTATACTCAATACCCCATCCGATGAAGGCAAGCATACTATATGCTATCTTGACCACTCTATCCACCTGTGCAGCAACCTTCAGGGTACAATGGACCTACACTGCCAGATCTCTCTGCCCATCAGCTTTTCCCAAGGCTCTTCCATTCATTGTATAATAAGGTCACCCCTCAGCCTCCAATGCTTCAGGGAAAACAGCCCCAGCCTATTAAATCTCTCCCAATAGCTCAAATCCTCCAATCCTGACAACACCCTTGTAAATCTTTTCTGAACCCTTCCAAGTTTCGCATCATCCTTCTGATAGGCCTGCATGGAGTGTCCTGAATTAGAGTATTTTGGAAGCCCATTAACAGTGCCTCACTCATCATTTCATATCTTTTAAAGAAAAATATTAGTCAGAAACCACTTCCATTTTCACTACCTAATAGAAAACATCATATTGTGTGTGAACTATACATAAGTCCTCATGCATCATTTCTCCCCATCAGTTGCAATTGTCAGATGATAATAAAAGACATCAGATACTTCAGTACTGTGTTCATATAATGCAACTAGAGCCTTTAATTTTCTGACCTACTCTGAAGCTACTGGAAAGAAATCAACACCATTTCCTTTTATATTAATGTCAATCCAACAATTACAACTAAAGACAACATATTGAGAACGCTAGAAATCTGAAATAAAAACAGGAGCTTTAAAAGAAATCTCAGTAGCTCCTGGAGTATCTATGGAGAGGAAGATGGAGACTGAGGGGGGCGACCTGATAGAGTTCTGCAAAATTGAGAGGTAAGTGGTACTTTGAGCCTTCTGGTTCACAGGCAATGCTGGATAAATACGTCTTTCACAAAGCAGATAGAGTCATAGAGTAGTAGAGATATACAGCATGGAAACAGACCCTTCGGTCCAACCTGTCCATGCCGACCAGATATCCCAACTCCATCTAGTCCCACCTGCCAGCACCCGGCCCATATCCCTCCAAACCCTTCCTATTCATATACCCATCCAAATGCCTCTTAATTGTTGCAATTGTACCAGCCTCCACCACATCCTCTGGCAGCTTATTCCATACACGTACCACCCTCTGAGTGAAAAGGTTGCCTCTTTTATATCTTTCCCCTCTCACCCTAAACCTATGCCCTCTAGTTCTGGACTCCTCGACCCCAGGGAAAAGACTTTGTCTATTTATTCTATCCATGCCCCTCATAATTTTGTAAACCTCTATAAGGTCACTCCTCAGCCTCACACACTCCAGGGAAAACAGCCCCAGCCTCTCCCTATAGCTCAAATCCTCCAACCCTGGCAACATCCCTGTAAATCTTTTCTGAACCCTTTCAAGTTTCACAGCATCTTTCTGATAGGAAGGAGACCAGAATTGCATGCAACATTCCAACAGTGGCCTAACCAATGTCCTGTACAGCTGCAACATGACCTCCCAACTCCTGTACTCAATACTCTGACCAATGAAGGAAAGCATACCAAACGCCTTCTTCACTATCCTATCTACCTGCGACTCCACTTTCAAGGAGCTATGAACCTGCACTCTAAGGTCTCTTTGTTCAGCAACACTCCCTTACCATTAAGTGTATAAGTCCTGCTAAGATTTGCTTTCCCAAAATGCAGCACCTCGCATTTATCTGAATTAAACTTCATCTGCCACTTCTCAGCCCATTGGCCCATCTGGTCAAGATGCTGTTGTAATCTGAGGTTTATCTCTTCGCAGTCCACTACACCTCCAATTTTGGTGTCATCTGCAAACTTACTAACTGTACCTCTTATGCTCACATCCAAATCATTTATGTAAATGACAAAAATCACGTCTAGCTAGAGCTTTACTGCAGCCGAGCAAACCTTGTCAGTATTAAATTTGGAAGGTAGATTAAATTCATGCACATACATCATCATAGGTTCTAAATGTCCAACCCACCTCTTAGGATGGTGTTTATGCCCCTATCCCATCTCCATTAAAACCAGTAGTTTGGTGTCAGGTTTGACAGTTTTTCACCTGACTTAAATGCATCCAGTTTTGCGGTTAGAAGTGTCTGTAATGCATCAACAGTTTACATTTATCTGAAACCTTTAAAATAGGAAAGAATCATAATATTTCACAGATGTTATAGAAACATGATCACCAAGCCAAAGAAGAACATAGTAAGTAAGTTGATCACAAACCTATTCAGAGATGGGCTGTGAAAGAGGATCTTTAAGCAAGAATGCTGAAATGAAGATGTTTAGAAAGGGAATTCAGATCAAGCGTGCCTAGTAGTTGAAGTATTGTCATTGATGGTGGGACAAAAAGAGAGAACTGCAAAGTCAAATGCCTTGGGGGTTGAAGGGAATTTATTAGAACAGAGAAAGCAAAAACAGAAAAATAAGATTGAAGCCAGGAAGGGATTGAAATCATTTTTCCTCCAGTGTTTCAATGCTCTAATGTGTACATATAAAAACTGCTTGCAAAATACTATGGAAACAAAGGATGCATGGTACAATAAAAGTAAATTCATAATAAATGGCAGATTGGTATTTTCTTTAATTTTAATGAACTGGATTATATAAATTACATCTGGATTATATAAATTTTAAATAATTAGACTGGTTATCTTAGGCATTATTTCATTATTATGTAATCAACTTGGGATGCAAATGTCATTTGGTGTTATACTATAAGGCTTTGGAACCTGAATTAAACGATTAATGACATGAATCCACACTACCTAGAAACTTAAATCATCATTCATGTACAAGGAAATGTTTGCCAATTGTATTTGTTGAAGCTTTATCCAGTAATAATATAGTCATATATGAGCAGCCAGAAATATTAATCATTTGTGTCATTCTTCATTTCTATATTCATTAAATGGAATATTTAAAGTCATCAGTACTCATGGTGTTGCTCATGACAACACTGGAACTCCTACACATTCAATGCCTTGTTAGACCATGCCGGCTATTGTAAGTGGATCATGCATTTTAAATGGAACATTAGTAACTGTTTAGGATTAAAGTTCATTGTATTTTAAATTTAATAACATCACTTTCTTTGGAGTTTTTTTTTCCTGTCAGGAGGACCAGAGGATGTTATCTCTATTACCAGTTAAGTGGAGAAATATTGGTGGAGACGGGTTGCCTGAAATAGAGGAACTGGAGGTTTGACAAGAGCACAATAAGAATAAGGAGCAGTTGTTGTGAGTGACGCACGAATTTGTTCCTCTGAGACAGGAAACAAGGGGTAAGATTAAGGAACCTTGGATGACGAGAATAGAGGAGCATCTCGTCAAAAGGAAGAAGGCAGCTTATGTAAGGTGGAGAAAGCGAGGATCTAGCACAGCTTTAGAGGATTACAGGCTTACTAGAAAGGAGCTCAGAAATAGATTGAGGACAGCCAGAGGGGGCATAAGAAAGGCTTGTCAGAAAGGATTAGGGAGAACCCAAAGGCATTTTACTCATACATGAGGAATAAGACAATGATCAGGGAAAAGGTAGGGCCAATCAGGGATAGTGTAGGGAACTTGTGAGTGGAGTCTGAGCAGATAGGGAAAGCCCTAAATAAGTTTTTTGCTTCAGTTTTCACTAAGGAAAGGGACCTTGTTGTGAATGAGAACTTTGATGAGCTGGGATACAGGCTTGAACAGATCAAGATTGATGAAGTTGATCTGCTGAACATTTTGGCAAACATTAAGTTGGTAAGTCCCCAGGGCCAGATCAAATTATTCCTAGGCTGCTCCAAGAAGCGAGAAAGGAGGTTGCTAAGCCACTGGCTTAGCAACAGGAGTTATACTGGAGGATTGAAAGGAGACGAATGTTGTCCCTCTTTTCAAGAAGAGAAATAGGGAAACCCCTGACAATTACAGATCAGTGAGTCTTACATCTGTGGTCAGCAAGGTTTTGGAAAGAATTCTGGGGGATAGGATTTATGACTATTTGGAAAAGCATAGCGTGATTAAAGGGGTGGGTTAGTAAATTTGCAGATGCCGTTGATAGTAGTGAGGCTATTGCAAGCTGCAGCACAACATAGACAGGATGCAGAGCTGGGCTGAGAAATGGCAGATGGAGTTCAACCTGGATAATTACGAATGATGCATTTTGGAAGGTCAAACTTAAATGCTGAATATAAGGTTAAAGACAGGATTCTTGGCATGTGGAGGAACAGAAGCATCTTGGTGTTCAAGTATATAGATTCCTCAAAGGTACCACTCAAAGGTAGAGTTGTTAAAAAAGCATGTGGTATTTTGGCTTTCATTAACAAGGGGATCGAGTTTAAGAGCCGCGAGATTTTGGTACAGCGCTACAAGGCCCTGGTGAGACCACACTTGCAATATTGTGTCCAGTTCTGGTCACCCTACTATAGGAAAGATACAGAGGCTTTGGAGAGGATGCAAAGAAAGTTTACCAGGATGCTGCTGGGCTGGAGAGGTTGCCTTATGAAGAAAGGTTGAATAAGCTCGGGCTTTTATCTCTGGAGAGAAGGAGGAAGAAAGGCGACCTGATCGAGGAATCCAAGGTAATGAGAGGCATGGATAGAGTCAATAGCCAGAGACAGGGCAGGATTGGCTGGCATGAGTCGTCATAGTTTTAAGATATTAGGAGAAAGGTATTGAGGTGACGTCAGAGGAAGGCTCTTTATGCAAAGAGTTGTGAATGTATGGAATGCGTTGCCAGCAGTGGTGGTGGAAGCAAAGTCATTAGGGACATTTTAGTGACTGCTGGACATGCACATGGACAGCAGTGAATTGTGGAGTGCGTAGGTTAAGTCATGTTATTTTTATTTTAGATTAGGATTAATCCTCGGCACAACATCGTGGGCCAAAAGGCCTGTTCTGTGCTGTACTTTTCTATGTTCTATGACATTATTGTTTACTCCACTGCCAAGATGTGGAATTGTCTTTTCAGACGTTCACACACCCCACCTTGCTCCAGAAATGCTGGAGCAAACAGCAGGGAAACAAATGGCGCAGCTTGGCACCAGAGAGATACCAACCTGTTCCTATCACCTCAGATATCAGTTTCTGGGTGGAAAGAACCACACTCTCTGACCCATTTTCTGGCAATGCATTTCATCATAAATTATAAATGATTGAAAGAAACATTTGGTGTCTCTAATAATTGCAGCAACAAAATATCAATAAGGCAGCAAGTATTATGCAGGAGTTGCAATATGGATTTCTTCAGATTTTTTTTTCCTGCTGACCAATTTTGTTAAAAAGAGAAAGTCAGCATATGTGAAGTTTAGTAAACATGCATTTTTGTTTTAGCAGCAGGAAGAGTGTTGACTGGGAGCTGACATGAAGGTGAATCACTGATTGAAAAACTTACCTTCTGAATAGGCAGAGTGCACGCTGAGCAGGAGCAGACATGGGACTGCTGAGTAAGTGAAATAATATAATTAGGTGGTTCAGTTACCCAAAACACGATTTAGGTAGTGTCTCCTAGCCATCCTCGTCCTCTCACCAAAAACAAAACTATCGATGCACTGGATTGGTAAGGTAACTAGTTTTTTAAAATTCTTTATTTTTTCTACAGTCTCTTTGGGAATTTAGAATAGTGGGAATGGTGGTCAAGGCAGTTGAATGTTCCTTGTGCAGAAGATGGGAGTGCAAGGGTCACCACTAGTGTCCCCGCTGACCCCATCTGCGGGAAGTGCACCCAACTCCAGCTCCTCAAAAATCATGTTAGGGAACTGGAAGTGGAGCTGGATGAACTTCAGATCATTTGGGAGGTGGAGGGGCTTGTTGAGAGGAGTTACAGGAAGGTAGTCATACCTCAGATACAAGAAAAAGGCAGGGGAGTTACAGTGGGGGGACAGAAATGCAGGTAGTGCAGGGCCTGTGGCCATTCCTCTCAGTAACAAGTATATCATTTTGGATACTGTTGGAGGGGATGACTTACCAAGGTTAAGCCATGGAGTACAGATCTTTGGCACAGAGTCTGCCCGTGTTTCTCAAGAAGGAAGGGGAGAGAGGAGCAGAGTGTTAGTCACTGGGGATTCAATAGCTAGGGGGACTCATTAGAGGTTCTGTGGGAATGAGAAAGACTTATAGTTTGTGTGTTGCCCCCCCCCCCCCCCCCCCAGGTGCAAGAATTTGTTATGTCTTAGATCGTGTTTTCGGGATCCTTGAGGAGGAGACCCAAGTCATGTTCCACGTAAACACTAACGACATATTAAGGAAAAGGGATGGGGATTTAAGGTAGAAATTCAGGGAGCTAGGGTGGAAGCTTAGTGCTATAACAAACAGAGCTGTTATCTTTGGTTAGTTGCCCGTGCCACATGCTCACGAGGTGAGGAATTAGGCGAGAGAGGAGTTGAACACGTGGCTACAGGGATGGTGCAGGAGGAAGAGTTTCTGATACCTGGATAATTGGGGCTCATTCTGGGGTAGGTGGGACCTCGACAAACAGGATGGTCTACACCTGAACCAGCGGGGTACCAATATCCTGGGGTGGGGAGGGGGGGGGTGGATATCATGTCCTTTGGGATGATTTAAACTAATTTAGCCGTTGGGGGGGGGTGGGAACCTAAGTTGTAGTTCCAGTGTCCAGGAGGTTGAGAGTAGTGAGGTCAGAAATATGGTTTCAACGTTACAAGCGTTTTCTGGCAGGAAAGTGGTTTGAAGTTCTATCTGTTATCCTTGAGTGGTCCTACCTTCTCCCTAGTTATCATCTTGTTTTTAATGTATGAATAGAATGTCTTGGCAATCTCCTTAACACTCAAAGTCATTTCATGGCGCGTTCTTGCTTCTTAATTCCCTGCTTTAGGGCTTTCCTGGTTTCTTTATATTTCTTATGGGTCCTGTCAGATTTTATCATCTTAAACATGGAACTGGATGAACTTTGGATCATCCAGGAGGTTGAGGGGGTGATAGAGAGGAGTTGTAGGGAGGCCATCACACCTAAGTTCAGGGAAAAGATTAGAGGATAAAGGTAGTTGGGTGACCATCAGAAGAAGGAAAGGGAATAGGCAGACAGTGCAGGGATCCCATATGACTGTTTCCCTCAATAATAAATATACCGTTTTGGATACTGTTAGTGGAGATGACCTACCAGGGGAAAGCCTCAGTGGCCAGATCTCCAGCACTGAGCCTGCTCTGTGGCTGAGAAGGGAAGAGATGAGAATAGGAGAATGATAGTGATAAGAGATTCAATGGTGAGAGGAACAGACAAGAGATTCTGTAGTCACAAACAAGAATCCCGGATGATATGTTGCCTCCTGGGTGCTAGGGTCAGGAAAGTCTTGGAACGAGTGGATAAGATTCTTAAGGGGGAGGGAGATTCTTAAGGAGGAAGTTGTAGTACACATCAGTATCAATGACATAGCTAGGAAAAGGGATGAGGACCTCAAAAGAGAATATAGGGTGTGAGGTTGGAACCTAAAACGCAAGACGAGCAAAGTGGTAATCTCAGGATTGCTATCAGTGTCACATGCTAGTGAGGCTAGGAACAGAGAACGAGTGTAGATGAACACATGGTTGCAGGAGGGAGGGCCTGTGTGACCTATACAAGAAGGCCTGGTTGCACCTGAACTGGAGGAGCACCAATATTCTTGGCGTAAGTTTTGCTAGAGCTCTTTGGAAGGGTTTAAACTAGTTTGGCAGGGGTTGGGAACTGGAACTACAGATCTGAGGATGGAGTGACTAATGAACAGCCAGATACTACATGCAGAGAGTGTGTGAGAAGGGATAGACACTTGATAGGGCAATGTTGCAGTCAGTGTGCTGGGTTGAAGTACATCTATTTTAACGCAAGAAGTATCAGTAATAAGGGTGACGAACTCAGAGCATGGATCAGTACACAGAACTATGATGTTGTGGCCTTTACGGAGACTTGGATATCACAGGGGCAAGGATGGTTGTTGGATGCTCCAGGGTTTAGGTGTTTCAAAAAAAATATACAGGTGGAGGAGTGGGATTGCTAATCAGGGACAGTATCACAGCTGAAGAAAAGGAGGCTATCATGGAGGAGTTGTCTACAGAGTCAGTAAGGATGGAAGTTAGAAACAGGAAAGGAGCAGTCACTTTATTGGGAGTTTTCTACAAACTCCCCAATAGCAACAGAGATCCAGAAGAGCAGATTAGGAGGCAAATTTTGGAAAGAAACAAATGTAAGAGGGTTGTTGTCATGGGTGACTTTAACTTCATAGTATTGATTGGAACCTCCTTAGTTCAGATAGTTTAGATGGAGCAGTTTTTGTTAGGTATGTTCAGGAAGGATTCCTGATTCAATATGTCGATGGACCAACTAGAAAGGAGGCCATATTGGATTTGATGATTGGCAACGAACCAGGCCAGGTGTGAAATCTTTTGGTGAGAGAGCATTTCAGTGAAAGTGATCACAACTCCCTGACCTTTACTATCGTCATGGAGAGGGATAGGAGCAGACGGCATGGGAAAGTGTTTAATTGGGGGAGAGGAAATTACAATGCTATTAGGCAGGAACTGGGGTGCCTAAACTGGGAACGGTTGTTCTCAGGGAGATGCATGATAGAAATGTGGATGTTGTTAAGGGATCACTTGCTGATAGTGCTGGATAGGTTTGTCCCACTGAGACAAGGAATGGATGGTTGGGTGACAAGGGATGTGGAATATCCAGTCAAGAGGAAGAAGGAAGCTTACTTAAAGGTTGAGGAGGCAAGGGTCAAACAGGGCTCGAGAAGGTTACAAGGTAGCCAGGAAGGAACTGAAGAATGGACTTAGGAGAGCAAAACGGGGTCATGAAAAGGTTTTAGCAGGTAGGATTAAGAAAAAACCCTAAGGCTTTCTACACTTCTGTGAGGAACAAGAGAATGGCCAGAGTGAGGATAGGACCGATCAGGGATAGTGGAAGGAACTTGTGCCTGGGCTCAGAGTTGATTGGGGAGATCCTTAATGAATACTTTGCTTCAATATTCACAACTGAGAGGGACTTGACATTTGTGATGACAAATGTGAAACAGGCTGATATGCCCCAACATGCTGATGTTAAGAAGGAGGATATGCCGAAAATTTTGAGAAACATAAGAATAGAGAAGTCCTCTGCACCAGGTGGGATATAGGAGAAAGTGAGGACTGCAGATGCTGGAGATCAGAGCTGAAAATATGTTGCTGGAAAAGCATCCAAGGAGCAGGAGATTCGACGTTTCGGGCATGAGCCCTTCTTCAGGAATGAGGAAAGGCTCATTCTCCTGCGCCTTGGATGCTGCCTGACCTGCTTCGCTTTTCCAGCAACACATTTTCAGACCAGGTGGGATATACCCTAGGTTACTACAGAAAGCAAGGGAAGAGATTGCTGTGCCTTTGGTGATGATCTTTGCATCCTCACTGTCCACAGGGGTAGTGCCAGATGATTAGAGGGTGGAAAAAGTTATTCCCTTTATCAAGACAGGGAATAGGGATAATCCTGAGAATTACAGACAGCTCAGTCTTACATGTGTGTTGGGTAAATTATTGGGGTGGATACTGAGAGACAGGATTTACGATAATTTGGAAAACCATAGTTTGATTAGTGATAGTCGTCATGGCTTTATGAGGGGTAGGGAGAAAGTGAGCACTGCAGATGCTGGAGATCAGAGTTAAAAAGTGTGGCACTGGAAAAGCACAGCCAGTCAGGCAGCATCTGAGCAGCAGGAAAGTCGATGTTTCAAGCATTAGCTCTTCATCAGGATAGTTGGTGGGGCCCAACGGGGCTGACAGATAAATGAGAGAAGGGTGAAGCTGGGGGTAAGGTAGCTAGGAATGAGAAGGTGCGGGGTGATGGTGATAGGTCAGAGTGGAGGGTGGAGAAGATTGGTGGGAAGGAAGATGGATGGGTTGGACAGTTCAAGAGGGCAATGCTGAGTTGAAGGGTTGCATCTGAGATGAAGTGGAGGGAGGGGAGATGAGGAAACTGGTGAAATCAACATTAATTCTATGTGGTGGCAATTCCCAAGGTGGACAATGAGGTGTTCTTCCTCCAGTCATCAGGTGGCTAGGATTTGGCAGTGGAGGAGGCCCAGGACTTGCATGTTCTTGGCTGAGTGGGAGGGAGAGTTGAGGTAGTTGGCCACAGGGTGGTGGGGTTACTTAGTTCATGTGTCCTGGAGATGTTCTCTGAAACGTTGCACAAGTTGGCATCCTCAACTGGATTGGAATCAGAAAGTCAATCACACGTCTTCATTCCACAGACTTAATTGGAGCAGAAGTGGGTAGGTGGCACCTTGCTGCCATCTTCTTGCCTGATTAAATGCCCCTGAACATCATCAGATTCCACCCATTATATTTAAACATTGAGCGACTCAGGGTAGTGTTTCAGAACTGAGTTACAGTCAAATGACATTGCTCTGTAAGGAACACAATAGCTTTTTATTTATATTTCTCTTCTGCCATTTCTAATTTGTAAGTTTTATCATTTTACAGCTTTAGAGAACAAAAATGCAGATCATTGAATTGGGTCTGAGCTCTGCATGCCTGATTCATGGCACTCCAAATTTGCTAATTAAAGAACAAATATTTTCAGCTCCTCCTGCTATCCAACGCAAGACAAGTTGTGTTTCACAATTTGAAGCAAACACATCGTAATACATCCTTCCTTTGTCAATCCATTGTCAACCAAAATAAAGTTGATTTATACTCTCTGTTATTATCACAAAACCATACTGGAACTTATAGATCCAGTTGAAGCTTAGTACTTTGTATCCATCATTATCTTTGTTTTACTGCTTTACATTGTTAAGAGCTGATATTTAAAATTGGATGTCCAGGCCTATCATCATGGAAAGATCCTACAAAAAAAGGTAGCATTTGTTACTTTGGTGTTGCTAAGGAATACTTGCTGGCAGAGGTAAGTCACTGCTGTGTGTCGTGCTGCAGTTGCCTAAAGTATGTCTATGTAAGTGAATAAATGAGTGTAAATGTAGAGTGCGTGACAATTAAGTGTGTGGGTGGCATAACAAGAGTAATACGGAGAGGCTATTTGTTGTTCTGTAGGTTTAACTATGGAGTACCACTTGCTGCATGCATAAATAAAATATACTTTAAAAGAACAGCAATGCAGCCACTACTGAACCAAGCTCATACTTTGCTCTGCAAAAGCTGTAACTTCTTTGATGTTTCACTGTTATTTACAGACCTATTGTAAAGACTGAATTGTATCGTCAGAGCTTGGTCAATTTCAGGCAGACCTGCAATAATGTGGACAACAAAATGTGTGAAAGAGAATGATGATTGTCTTTGTGCTTTGTGTATTGTCTCAATGAAATGCACAGGGACATTAAGTGGGTACATGGCTCTCTTTAAATTTTCTGTTCTTATCCCTCTACCAAAAAAGACCCTTAAAACTTTGATCTTCCACCTATGCGAGTCGTGAGTTCATGGAATGCCCTGCCAGTAGCAGTGGTGGACTCTCCCTCTTTATGGGCATTTAAACAGGCATTGGATAGGCATATGGAGGATAGTGGGCTAGTGTAGGTTAAGTGGGCTTGGATTGGCGCAACATCGAGGGCCAAAGGGCCTGTACTGCGCTGTCTTTTTCTATGTTCTATGTTCTATGCCTCATCTCCAATCTTCCTTTCCTGTCAAAGAATTCAGGGCCTTGAGAGAAGGTACTAAATTGGGGAAAGGCAAATTATGTCAGTGTTTGGTGGGAGTATGGGGACTATTAGTTGGGAAGAGTTGTTATCAGGCAAGTCCACATTTGACATGTGGGAACTGTTTAAAGACCTGCTGGGGAGAGTTCAAGACCGGCATGATCCAGTAAGGAGGAAAGGAAAGGATGGCAAGCAAAGGAACTCTTAGAATATGAGGGATTTTGTGAATCTAGTGTAAAGCAAAAAAGAAGCATAGCTAAAATTGGATAGGACATGCGAGGAATATAAGAAAAGCAGGCAACTACTCAAGCAGGGAATTAGGACAACAAGAAAGGGGTCATGAAATGATGTTGGCATATAGGGTTAAAGAGAATCCCAAGCATTCTATATATACATAAAAAAACAAGATGATAACCAGAGAGAAGGTAGGACCACTCAAGGATAAAAGAGGGAACTTGTGTTTGAAGACAGAGGATGTGGATGAGATCCTAATGGAGTACTTTGCATTGGTAGAGCAGTGGAAACAGTTTACATAGATTTTTGTAAGACTTTCACAAGGTCCCTCATATTAGGCTTATCCAGAAGATTAAGATGCATGGAACTTTGGTTAGGTCACACTGAGAGTACTGCTTTCAATTACAGAAAGGATGCGGAGGCTTTGGAGAGGATGCAGAAGAGCTTTACCAAGATGCTGCCTGGATTATAAGGAGAGATTAGAAAAACTCAGGTTGTTTTCTTTTGAGTGACGGAGGCTGAGGGTAGACTTCATAGAAGTTTATAAAATAATGAGATGCATAAGATAGGATTGAAGGTCAGAATTTTTTTCCCAGAATTGTAATGTCTAAAATATGAATTTAAGGTGAGAGGGGGAAGGTCCAAAGGAGACATGAGTAGCAGTTATTTTTTACAGTGGTAGGAGTCTGGAATGTACTGTCAGGTGTGGTGCTGGAGACAGATATGATAAGGGCATCTAAGGAACTTTTAGATAAACATATAATCATGCAAGAAATGGAGGGATATGGGCCAAGGGCAGGCAGAAGGGATTAGTTTAATTTAGCGTCATGTTCTGCACATGTTCTGCCGATGTGCCCATTCCTGTGCTGTACAGTTCTACATTCTATGTTCTATGTGCTCAAATTATTTTCACCTATCAATCCATGTCCATTCTTCCTGCAATCCTATACTTGTGTTCCTTCAATCTTCCCCTGCCATAATTAACAGCTTGAAACTCAGTAAAATCACAAACAGTATCTTATTTGAATGTGACAAATGTTCATTCTTCTCAGGCTGGAGGATGGTTTGGAGTGGTGTTCTCAAGGGTCAGGAATCCCTACTTTTCCTAATCTTTACTCATGATCAAGACCATGGTATACAGAGAACAATTTTAAAATTTATGGATGATTTAAAAAACTTTGCAAGTATTGTGAACTATGAGGAGGATAATGTTGAACATTGACAAATTGTTGGAGGGGGTGGTTAGTTGGCAGCTGAAGTTAAATGTAGAGAAATGTGATGTGATACATCTTGAAAAAGGATATAGAGACAGTATAAAAAGTACAATTCTAAATATGGTTGGGGGAGAGAGAGCTAGGTTTATGTCTACAGAATATCTGCAGTGAGGAAATGGGCCCTTTGGTCCAACAAGTCCACATTGACCATCTGAAGAGTAACCCACCCAGACCCATTCCCCTATAGTTACCGTTGATTAATCCATCTAACCTAGGCATCCCTGAACACTTATGGGCAATTTAGCATGGCCAATTCACCGAACCTGCACATCTTTGGATTGTGGGAAGAAACCAGAGCACATGAAGGAAACCCACGCAGACACAGGGAGAATGTGCAAACCCCACACATACAGTTGCCTGAGGGTGAAATCAAACCCAGGCCTTGGCGCTGTGAGGCAGCAGTGCTAACTAATGAGCCACCGGGCCGCATGAATCATTAAAGATGATGAAGAGAACAAATTATAGAATGAACAGTGACCTGGGCTTTAGTAATAAGGACATAGTATATATATCAGGGGTTATGATGAACTTGTATGAGTCTCCAGTTAGACATCAGCTGGAACATTCTGTAAAGTATTGATTGCCACACTTGGAAAGGATGTGAACACATTGTGCAAGTCGCAGAAGAGGTTTCAGGATTGCTTCCAAGGATGCAAACCTCAATAAATTGGAATCCTTTTCCTTGGAGAGGTGAAAGTGAAGAGATTTGGTAGAAGTCTTGAAGAGGCTTGTTGTAAGCGTGATAATGAGGTGTCTGCTCCATGGAAAGCAGAGTAAATAGCTTTTTGCTAATAAAAAACGTACGACAAAAGAAGTTGGAGTGTTTTAGCTTTCAATCATAGAATCCCTACAGAATGAAACAGACCATTTGGCCCAACACGACCACGCCGACCCTCTGAAGAGTAACCTATCCAGACCCATTCCCCTACCCTATTACTCTATATTTCCTCCAACTAATACACCTAACCCACACATCCCTGAACACTAATGGCAATTTAGCACGGCCATTGATCTAACCTGCATTACTTTGGATTGTGAGAGGAAACCCATGCACCTGAAGGAAACCCATGCAGACACGGGTAGAATGTGCAAACTCCATACAGACAGTTCCCTGTGGCTGTCTCTGGAGCTGTGAGAGAGCAGTGCTACCACTGAGCTACTGTGCGACCCAAAGGCATTTCTCAGTTGTTGAAGTTGGGGGTTTTAGGATCGAAGCAGCTAGATAAGTTCTCTCTCTGCTGGGGCAAAGAGCATGAGTTATCTCTCTGCTGCTAGATTAATGCTTTCAATTGTTCTTTTCTTCTGGACTTGAAAAGATCACAAGTGAAGGAAATCTTTTTAGCTGAACTTGCCTTTACCAAGAGTATGTTTAAAGAATGCTGCTATATTGGAACAGTTGATGATTAATTAATAATAAATTATTTTAAGTGTTTTGATAGAGATAAAATTACACAAATTCTTCTTTTTTATTTGTTTGTATTTTTACTGTGGTTTAAGAATAAAGTATTTTTTTCTTAAAGCCTAGTATTTTAATCACTTCTGGAATGCAGCACCTTAAACTTGCTTTTAAGTAAGTTTTGGTCCAGGCTATCTCTTGATATGTTTTCAAGGGGTTTTCTCTCACCCATTATAAATCTATGCCCTCTAGTTTTGACTCCCCTATTCTGGGGAAACCATCTTGCCTATTTACCTTATCAGTGGTCCTCGTGATTTTATAAATCTCTATAAGGTCACCCCTCAGCTTCCAATGTTCCAGGGAAAAAGAAGTCCCAGCCTTTTTTCCTTATATTTGAAACCATCCAGTCTCAATAACAGCCTTGCAAACTTTTATTTTGTTGCACCCTTTCTAGTGTAATAACAGTCTTACTATAGTAGGTTGACCAGAATTATATGCAATTTTCCAAATGAGACCATACCAATATCTTGTACAGCAGTAACCTGACATCCCAATTTCTATACTGAATGCTCTGACTGCTGAAGGCAAGCCTTCTTTATGACCCTGTCAACCTGTGATGTCACTTTCATGAAACAATATAACTGTACCCCTATGTCTCACTGTTAAACAGCGCTCCCCAGGGCCCTACCATTAACTCTTGTTAGTCTTGTCCTGTTAGTTTTCCCAAATGCAACATCTCACATTTATATGCATTAAACTCCATCTGTCATTCCTCATCACACTGGCCCTGTTGATAGAGATCCCAATGTAATCTTGGGTAAACGTCTTAAGTGTCCATTATGCTAATAATTTTGGTATCATCCACAAACTTAATAACCATGCCGCCTATATTCTCATCCAAATTGATTATATATATGATGAACAACAGTGGATCTGATACCTATCCTTGTGGCATACCATTGGCCAAAGAGCTGAAAATCAATCCTCTACCACCACACTCTCTCCTTTCGTCAAGCCAATTTTGTATCCAATTGGCTAGGTCGCCATGTATCTTATGTGATCTAAAAATACTAACAAGTCTACCTTGCAGAACCTTGTCAAAGGCCTGACTAAAGCACATGTAGACAATATCTACCATATTGCCCTCATATATCTTTTGATCATCTCTTCGAAACAAAAGCAAATTTGTGACACATGATTTTCCACACACAATGCCATGCTTTTCCTTTCCAACTGCATGAGATCCTGTCTCTCAGAAGCCCCTCTAACAACTTACCCACCATCGAAGTTAGGCTTGCTAGTCTGTTGTTCCCTGGTTTTCCCTTGCAGCTTTTTTAAAATAATGGCATAACATCAGCCACCCTCCAGTCTTCTGGCACCTCACCTGTGGCTGTCGATAATACAAATATCTCTGCTTTATGGGCTCCACAATGTTTTCTCCAGCTTTCTACAATATACTGGGATGAACTTGATCAGGGAATTATCTACCTTTATGCATTTTAAGACCTCCAACACTTCATATTCTACCATGTGAACTTTTATTATCGCATCACTATTTATTTTCCCAAGTTCCCTAGCTTCCATGTCTTTCCCCATGGTAAATGCTGACAAGAAATAATGATTTAGGATCTCACCCATCTCCTGTAGTTCAACACACAGATGGCCTCATTGATATCTCTCCTTACTTACTTAATATACTTGTATACTCTCCTTTACCCTATACCCTATCTAATGTCCCCCTCGTGACCTCCCGATTTCTCTCTGAAATACCCCAATACTTCTCAAGGGAGTTACTTGATCCCTGACATATGCCTCAATATTTTTCTTGACCAGAACCTCAATATTTCTAGTCATCCAGTGTCCTAACAGATACACACTGGCCGTAAACTCTTAAGCCTCTCACTTGCAAGGCACCTTTTTACTTCCAAACGGCTTTCTCCAATCAATTTTTGAAAGTTTCTATCTAATGCCATCAAAATTGGCCTTGCCCCAATTTAGAATTTTAACTTGTGGA
Source organism: Chiloscyllium plagiosum (assembly GCF_004010195.1). Lineage (NCBI taxonomy): Eukaryota > Metazoa > Chordata > Chondrichthyes > Orectolobiformes > Hemiscylliidae > Chiloscyllium > Chiloscyllium plagiosum. The sequence continues at coordinate 69,425,902 of NC_057713.1, forward strand.
CAAGATCTCACCTTTTCAATGAGTATTTGAAATAGAATTATAGTCACCGGTCCCCAAGTCTATCCCACTAACACATCAGTCACTGCCCTGCCTTATTTCCCAAATGGAGGTTAAGATTGCCCCATCTCAAGTATGCCTATCTACATGTTAATAAATAAAGTATTAGAGTCATAGAGATGTACAGCATGGAAACTGACCCTTCGGTCCAACCCATCCATTGCCGACCAGATATCCCAACCCAATCTAGTCCCACCTGCCAGCACTTGGCCCATATCCCTCCAAACTCGTCCTATTCATATACCATCCAGATGCCTTTTAAATGTTGCAATTGTACCAGCCTCCGGCTGCTCATTTCAGACATGTACCACCCTCTGCATGAAAAGGATGCCCCTTAGGTCTCTTTTATATCTTTCCCCACTCACGCTAAACCTATGCCCTCTAGTTCTGGACTCCCCCACCATAGGGAAAAGACTTTGGCTATTTATCCTATCCATGCCCCTCATACTTTTGTAAACCTCTATAAGGGTCACCCCTCAGCCTCCAACACTCTAGGGAAAACAGCCCCAGCCTGTTCAGCCTCTCTCTATTGCTCAATTCCTCCAAACCTGGCAACATCCTTGTAAATCTTTTCTGAACCCTTTCAAGTTTCACAACATCTTTCCAATAGGAAAGAGACCAGAATTACATGCAATATTCCAACAGTGGCCTAACCAATGTCCTGTATAGCCGCAACATAACCTCCTAACTCATGTACTCAATACTCTGACCAATAAAGGAAAGCATACCAAATGCCGCCTTCACTATCCTATCTATCTATGACTCCACTTTCAAGAAGCTATGAATCCGCACTCCAAGGTCTCTTTGTTCAGCAACATTCCCTCGGACCTTACCATTAAGTGTATAAGTCCTGCTATGATTTGCTTTCCCAAAATGCTGCACTTTGCATTTATCTGAATAAAACTCCAACTGCCACTTCTCTGCCCATTGGCCCATCTGATCAAGATCCCGTTGTAACCTTCTTCGCTGTCCACTGCACCTCCAATTTTGGTGTCATCTACAAACTTACTAACTATACCGCTTATGCTCACATCCAAATCATTAATTTTAAATGATGAAAAGTAGCGGACCCAGCACCGATCCTTGTGGCACTCCACTGGTCACAGGCCTCCAGTCTGAAAAACAAACCTCCACCACCACCCTCTGTCTTCTACCTTTGAGCTTGGGTGTTCGTTGTTGTGGTTCTGTTCGCCGAGCTGGAAGTTTTTGTTGCAAACGTTTCGTCCCCTGGCTAGGCGACATCATCAGTGCTAGGGATAGCTGGTCGTGTCGTTTCGTGGCTAGTTGATGTTCATGTATGCGGATTGTTAGCTGTCTTCCTGTTTGTCCTATGTAGTGTTTTGTGCAGTCCTTGCATGGGATTTTGTACACTACATTTGTTTTGCTCATGTTGGGTATCGGGTCCTTTGTTCTGGTGAGTTGTTGTCTGAGCGTGGCTGTTGGTTTGTGTGCCGTTATGAGTCCTCGGGGTCGCAGTAGTCTGGCTGTCAGTTCTGAGATGCTCCTGATGGATGGTAGTTTGGCTAGTCCTTTTGGTTGTGGTATGTCTTCGTTCCGTGGTCTTTCTCTTAGGCATCTGTTGATGAAGTTGCGCGGGTATCCGTTTTTGGTGAATACCTTGTATAGGTGTTCCTCTTCTTCTTTTTTCAGTTCTGGTGTACTGCAGTGTGTTGTGGCCCTTTTGAAGTGTCCTGATGCAGCTTCGTTTGTGTGTGTTGGGGTGGTTACTTTCATAGTTTAGGACTTGGTCTGTGTGTGTGGCTTTCCTGTATACCCTTGTAGTGAATTCTCTGTTCGGTGTTCTCTGTACCATCACGTCTAGGAATGGGAGTTGGCTAATTTCTGACCATTCCATCTGCCTAGCCAATTTCTCAAGTGAAATAAAGAAGATTTTTGAAGTCTTTCTCATCAAAATTTGGCAGTGTTTTAACATATTTGTGTATATCACTACCTACTCTCTTCAGCTCCATCCTATTAACTTGACTTTCCTGAGTAATTTGCAACATCTGAAGTTCAAATTCTCTCTCTCTCTGTTTCTTCTCTCTCTCTCTTTGCTCAGCTAAAGACCTTTTCTCCCTTTCTTTTTCCCCTCTCTCTTCCTTCTCTCTCTTTCTTTCATTCTCTTCTAACTCATTTTGCCTCAATTTAGATTTAAGCTTTTCTAACTGTACTGCACTTGTCTGTTTCTCTGACACACTTAAGTGCTTGACCAACGCCATTACAATTTCAACGTTCCTTTTGTCCCTGGTTAAACCCAATTCTAAAGTCTTTGCTAATTATAAAAGTATGTCCTCCTTCTGTCTTTCTAAGCTTTCTTAGTGAATTTGGGAGTCATCTTCAAACCCCAGAACCTCTTTTGCGATCTTAAGAGCCATTTCTCTCACTTTTAATTTGACCAACCAAGTTACAGAAATTAAACAAATTGTCTGTCTTACATTTTATTTAAAGATCTAGGGCACTAATTGGTATTTAAATCTGTTGGGATCTTTTGTACCCCAAATTTGTTTAAATCTGTCCAAATGGGCAGCATGGTGGCACAGTGGTTAGCACTGCCACCTCACGGCGCCAGAGACCCGGGTTCAATTCCCGCCTCAGGCAACTGTCTGTGTGGAGTTTGCACATTCTCCCCGTGTCTGCGTGGGTTTCCTCCGGGTGCTCCGGTTTCTTTTTATTTAGATTACTTACAGTGTGGAAACAGGCCCTTCGGCCCAACAAGTCCACACCGCCCCGCCGAAGCGCAACCCACCCATACCCCTACATTTACTCCTTACCTAACACTACGGGCAATTTACCATGGCCAATTCACCTGACCTGCACATCTTTGGACTGTGGGAGGAAACCGGAGCACCCGGAGGAAACCCACGCAGACACGGAGAGAATGTGCAAACTCCACACAGTCAGTCACCTGACAGTCCCACAGTCCAAAAATGTGCAGGTTAAGGTGAATTGGCTATGCTAAATTGCCTGTAGTGTTAGGTGAAGGGGTAAATGTAGGGGAATGGGTCTGGGTGGGTTGCTCTTCGGAGGGTCGGTGTGGACTTGTTGGGCCGAAGGGCCTGTTTCCATACTGTAAGTAATCTAATGTAAAAAAAAATCTCAGACTGGATCTGTCTAAACCTGTCCAAATCACGGACCTGAGTCCTGAAAATGTTACGACACTGTGATGAACCCTTCTGACAATTAGACCAAACACCCAGAAAAGCTCACCTTGCCTCATAATCTGTTAAAGTATGACTGATAGAGAACTCCAAAATTCCACTATTCTAAAAAAACAATTTATTCTTAACTCTAAAAGTGAATTTAAGTAACAACTTTTTACAATTCTAAGCCTCCTTTCCTGGGGCATAATTTAAACTGATTGGTTACATTTGAATTGTTATGAAAACAACAACCAAAACTCAGATATTTGTTTCACAGCCAAATGCTACATATTTCCAATTTTCCAGTACTCTCTGAGACAGCTAGCTAGTCATATGACAGGTGCTTGTAAGCTCTTCATGCAAAACAGCATTCTTAAAAGGTATGAAGTTGTTATGCATTCAACTTCATAACAAAAAAAAACATTTAATTTAGGTAAGTGTGAGGTGCTGCACTTAGGGAAATCAAAGGTTAAGGAAAAGTATACAGTTAATGGCAGGACATGGAACAGCATTGATGTACATAGGGATCTCGGGGTTCAAGTCCACAGCTCCCTGAAAGTGGCCACTCAAGTAGGTAGGGTAGTAAAGAAAGCACTTGGCATGCGTACCTTTGGTTGGGGAATGGCATACAAGAGACAAGTCGTCACATTGCAGCTTTAAGGACTTTGGTTGGGCCACACTTAAAGTACTGCTTTCAATTTTGGTCAACATATTATAGGAAGGATGAGGAATCTTTGGAAAGGGTGGCGAAGAGGTTTATTAGGATGCTGCCTGAATTAGATGGTATGGACTCTAAAAAGGGGCTAGAAAAAAAACTCTGGTTGTTTTTCTGGAGTTGCAGAGGCTGAGGGGAGACTTGATAGAACTCTATAAAATTATGAGAAACACAGGGTTAATGGTTAGAATCTTTTTTCCTAGAGTTGCAAAGTCGAAAATAAGGGGCATGCATTTAAGATGAAAGGGGAAAGTTCAAAGTAGATGTGATTGTCAAGTTTTTTACATAGTGGTAGGTCTTTGGACTGTGCTGCAAAGGATGGTGGTGGAGGCAGATACGATAGGGCCATTTGAGAGATTCTTAGATAGTATGTGAATATGGAAGGATATGGATCAAGGGCAGGTAGAAGGGATTAGTTTGCAGTTCTATGCTCTATTTCGAGGCAAGGTTTGATCAGGGATATAGTCCACATGGTTTTGTCAAATCTGATGCCATTTTTCAAGGAGTTCACTAAGTGCTTGGATGAGAGTAGGGCAGTTCATGTAGTTCATCTGGATTTCAACAAGACATTTGACAAAATCCTACACAGAAAACTGATAAAGAAACTAAAATTCATGAGATCGAGGGTAATTTGGCAAGTTGGATCTGAAGTTAGGAGGCTATTTGTGAGACTTGAATGCAGTGGCATACCAGAGGGATCAGTACAGAGTCCTTTATTGTTTGTGTTATTCATAAATGATTAAATGAAAATGTGGAGGGATGTGGAAGGTAAGTAACTTTGCAGATTTCACAAATATTGGCCAGGTGATTGACAGTGAGAAGGTAGATATTAGATTACAGTTGCATACCAATGAATTGACCACTTGGGCAAATTGGTGGCAGATGGAATTTAAACCTGATAAATGTGAGGTAAACCACTTAGAAAGATTGAAGAATACAAGGTCGTACTCATTGAATAATAAGACACTACGAAGCTCAGAGCGATAATGGGATCTTGGGGTGCTTGTCCACAGATCATTAAAGGTTATTATGTTAGTTGAGAAGTCATGGAGGATGCTTGTGTTTATCAATCGTGGCTCAGATTAAAAGAACAGGAAAATCAGATTGAAACTGTACAGAACTTTGGTTAGGCCACAGCTAGCATACTATGTGTTGTTCTGGTCACCACGCTACAGAAGGATGTGGTTGCACCACAAGGGTGGAAAGGATGTTGCCTGAGATGGAGCTGTGAAGAGAGGTTAAATAAGCTTAAGTTGTTTTCTTTGGAGCAGAGGACGTTGAGGAGGATCTGATAGAGGCATATACATTTATGAGGGGCATAGATATAGTGAATGGACAGCAGCTGTTCCCCTTAGTTGAAGGTTCAAAAACAAGGAGGTGTAATGTTCAAGTGAAAGGCAGGAGGTTTGAGGGGATTTGTGGAAGAGCATTTTCATTCAAGACTCTCGCAATGCAGGAGTCTGAAATGCACTGCCTTGGATGGGAAACTTCACCTTTTAAAAGTGTTAGGATGAGCACTCAAAGGAGGAGATGATGTCCTGGGATATTACTGCTGAATTGTAAATCCAGTGATCCGGGTAATGTTCGAGGAACCCGGGTTTGAGTCCAGCCACAATAAATGATGGAATTTATATTTAATCAGAATTAACAATCTGATTATGACCATGAAACCATTGCTGATTATTGGTTCACTAATGTCTTTTAGGGAAAGAAGATGGTCTGGACTACATGTGACTCCAGACTCTCAGCAATGTGGTTGTGGGTGATTCTTAACTGCCCTCTGGGTTGGGCTAGCCAGTGACACTCTTATTCCATTAATGAATAAAAAAGAGCTCGAAGTGTTATAACATTCAATGCTATAGGCTGAGAATGGAAGAGTGGGACTTGTGTCAGTAATAGCGTATTTTTAGAAGTACAGTCCAAATTGGCCAAAGAGTCTCTACTGTATGATTCTATGAGTACAACTTTTCCTTCCCAGTACTGGTGCCACAACACAATGAAAGCCATTTGACCCTGCAATCATTTTGATTTTACCTCTCCTATGCTATTTTGCTTATGGCTCAGGTTTTAATCCAGACAATATTAATTTTGTGATATAGTCCCTAGCTGTTCATACTTCCTCAGAAGAACCTATATTGATGGTATTCATGTGGACCATAACATCCCCTTTTCATTCTACTCATAGTTCTTCTCAATCCCTGAAGGGACACTGAGCAGCCAACATGCTCTTAGAACTTATACTGTTGGCTGAAGAGTTCAGTTTCTAACCTCCAAGACACATATTTCCTCTTTATTCCCTCCACTTGATTGGCTCTTTGCATTACAATACCATAGTCAGTTTGCTTATCGTAATGCAGTCACTGCCCTCATCCAAGTTACAATAAATGTATACTTATTGTAATGTACTAATAGTGTGGCTTTGTGACTTTGTTACAACACATTTGGGAAAAATCCTGAGATATGTTTCCTGTAACACCTCAGTTGTCTGATTTTCCACTGGCTTTTCAACCACAGTAGGTATCATTTCTACCTGTGATCCAGCTAAATAATTACCAAGGATAAACCATATTTCCAGAACCAAGAATTTTCTATTACTCCTTTCAAGTTGTAATTCATGCTGGAAGTCAACTTTGATTTATGAGTCAACTCAGAATTGTCAGCCATTTCCATGACTAATCTTGCAGTCTGAACTCTCTGCTCTGCTACATGAGTCCTCAACTTCAGGAAATTACTTTTTGAAATAATTAACTCTAAGAATGTTATATGTTTGATCTATTTTCAATGCCATTATCTTTTGATTCATAGAACATAGAACATAGAAGAATACAGCGCAGTACAGGCCCTTCAGCCCTCGATGTTGCGCCGATTCAAGCCCACCTAACCTACACTAGCCCACTATCCTCCATATGTCTATTCAATGCCCGCTTAAATGCCCATAATGAGGGAGAATCCACCACTGCTACTGGCAGGGCATTCCATGAATTCACGACTCGCTGAGTAAAGAACCTACCCCTAACATCTGTCCTATACCTACCCCCCCTTAATTTAAAGCTATGCCCCCTTCTTTCAAACTCAATGTATATTTGACCAGGTTCACGCCTTAGATTCTAAATTCATTGTCTGTAGGCTTCTGGCATTGGTTCATATGTACTTAAAATGGCTTTGTTCATCACGTCATATTCCTCAGAAATCTCCTCTCTACCTACTATTTTTGTTTGAATCAACAAGACCCACATGGTCACCAGCAATTTCATTTGTTTAATCACCTTCTCAATTGAAATGAGAAGGACTTTTACATCCTTCTTGCCGATCTTAGGCAATGCTTGGATATATCTAAACAGATTCCACCAGGCTTCTCCATCAGTGTTCTCATCACAACTCTTAACCTTTCTCTCTACCTTCTCCATTTTCAGTCAACTTTGAGTTTTAAGTTCTAACCTCTGAAGTTCTCTTTCCACTGCTTTTAATCATAATTCAAATGGTTTTATTTCTTTTCTCTCTTTTTTAATGCCAAACCTATTATTTCTTTTTCTTTTTATCTCGCCATTGCCTCTAATTCAAGTTGCTTCATTTGCAATTCAGTTTAGCCATTTCCAAAGATTCTAAGTGCATTTCTGGCAATTATTACTGTCAAGCTTTTTTGCAATTATTTCCCCTTTCCACACAGACAAAGGCAACCAGCTTGTCTGCCAATTCTGAAAACTTTGCCTTGCTTACTTCCTGTTAAACTCCTGGAGTGAATTTTTCCACCCCCAGGATACACATAATGACTCATTACTACACAAGACATACCCTATTTAAACCAACTGAATGCAACACCTGAAAAGCAAACACTCACTGTCTTTGAGTCCAATAATTCTCAATAAACCTGAGATTTTGATCCCAACAAGAGCCTCCAATTGTTATGGACCAGACCAAACACCCTCAAAATATTTTTTAAAAAAAGACCTTGACCTCAACTTTTTCATATTTTTAAAGGAAGTGTAAGTCACTGTGTTCTGGACACAATTCGATTGGTCAAACTACCAAGCTTGAGAAAAACACACTTTATTTTTACACTATAGTTAAAATACAAATGAAAGAAAGAAGAACTGGAAAACTTAACTGTATTAGAAAGCTTGATAGAATAATAGATAATTTAACTACTAAACAGCAACTGTTCCAATAATGTAACATCCCATAAGTACACCCTTGACAAAGGCAAATTCAGTAAAATAGATTGTCTCACATGCAACTCTAGCAGCTGTAACCCAAGCTTTAGCTGTAACAGTGACAAGAATAACAGCTTCCATATCTAGCTTCAAAATCCCAGCAACTACTGAAAACTAATACTAAAATCCTGGTTCTATAGGAGGTTGATCCTAGCCCTTCATGCTGTTTCTATTGTTGATAAAAAACCAAGTGAGGTTGGCTAAAAGCAGTCAGCTCATCTCCAAGTTTGCTTTTAAAGCAACAAGATAGAACAAGTTCTCTTATAGGTATATCTTGTAAAATAGGGCTTCTAAAATGTTGTGCTATACTTTGAGTATAGCGTAGAACAGTTGAGGGAATGCAAACCAAGCCTGCTTTCTCACAGCAGTCAATTGCTGAGTTCTATGATTTAAAAGTCCAGGATCACGGACAATCACTTTTGAATGCTTTTATAAAATGTAAGTATGTAAGGTAAGTGTGAGATTGGGTAAGTATGGTTCAGCAATGTGAATAGGTAGGGTGCCTGATGGGCAAGGAGCTAGATATCTTCGGGAAGTAGTGTGGGAGATTGAAAGGGTGCCAAAGCACAACGTGGAAGGAGGCCAAGCAAATGATGGAGTATTTAGGATACGTCAGGTTGGGAGGGAGAAATCAAATCCACTGGGAGGCAGAGGGTGCATGGTTGAAACAAAGTTTCAGGTCCTGGGATGTATTGTTAACTTTGCTGGTGGGGAAGGAAGGGTTCATCAGGTCCCTCAGTAGGGGTGAAGGAGAGGAGGAGTGAGGATGTCAGTTCCAGCAGTTGGGGTGTGGAGTGTTGGGTCTGGGCTAGGGAATGGCATATCTGGTCTTTAAAATGAGGTGATCAGTCCAGGTATAGAAGGATGGTGTCAGATTTGGTGGCTGGAGGGTTTTGGGTTCTACGGAAGAGAGTGAGATGTTCAGTCAGGATCTGGGAGCATAAGGGGAATTCAAGTTGTGTGGGCTTGTGATAAGTTAAGAGTTCAGTTCAGTTATTGCTCAGGCGTTGGGCTACGCAATTATTGTCTATTTTTTCCTGAGTAGCTACTTACTTAAATGCAGCAGAGTCCTCCAAATACTCTTTGGGAAACTTATATCAGGAATTTCAGAGGAGCTCACGTGCAACTGCCATTTACACTGAAGGAGTGACTACATACCCAGCAGAAAATGTATCATATTTATATCCTTTATTTTACTGTAAAATGATACTGGAATTCAAAATATGAAATAAAACCATATAATGCCAGAAATATTTTGCAGATGAGGCAGTATCTAGAGTGAGAAATGATGTTTCTGTTTTGAATTGAATACTCTTTTTATTGAGAAGTGATACAGGGTAAAAATGTGATTGGTTATATTTTGGCAAATTTATAAGGAAAAGAAACATGGAAACTCTCCAGTCATCTACCTGCACACCTATTTAATGTTTCCAAGTTTCAGCTCTTTATTCTTGTTGTGTCCGGCCCCTCTGCTTAGGCCGTTCTTTTTGCTGTAAAACACTTTCTCCCTCACTGCATTGAATTCCCAATATTCGGCACGCAATCTCCTGATCTTTAGTCTCCTGCTGCACCTTTGTGTAACATTTTTGCTTTAACATAGACTCTGCACCCAGAAAGGATTGAATCAAATTCTTTAAATTTCTTTCATGTGATGTTTGTAGCTTGCAGAAAGTGAATTCAATCCATTGAGAACAGAATCAAAATTGTTTGAGTAAAATTGTTTCCATTTTTTATACCAAATATACTACTGCTTATATTGTGAATACTTATTAAATGGAACAACCACCTGCATGGAATATTAAGTAATGTCAATTTGAGTAGATGTTTTGGACAATGTTCATACCCAAAATAATGAAAGTTCAAAGTGTACCAGTTGCAGTACAAAATGCTTTTGTTACAAGTAGCTAACTATGTAAAAGTAGTTTTGTGCAAGCACTGTAATTAACAATCAGATGTAAGATTAAGATAACAGCAGGAAACTTACATTGAGTAATTTTGCAGTTCAGTTGTTTTTATCTGAGGTTTTCACAAATTAAAATGACTCAGAAGAACAACATGGGCTTTTTGCAACTTTTCAACAATGTAATAAACTTAACATAATTGTCAGAAACACCAAAAAGAAAAAACTTGAAGAGCAGTTTGTTTGCACCCAGGACTGAAGCGAGGGCTGTTGGGAAGGGTGAGTTTTCTCGCATAAAAAGGGACTTATCTCGGGGGTCGGCCTCCATTTTGCCAGAGCGGCGAGGAGAGAAGGAGGAGTGAAACTGCCAGGAAGGTAAGGGCTTAACTTATATTTGGGTAGTGGAGGTGTCCCCTGTGGTCATCTCCCTCCAAAATAGATATACCATTTTGGATGCTGTTGGGGGAGATGGCTCACGAGGGGACGGCAGCAGTTGTCAAGATAATGGCACCGTGGCAGGCACTGCTGTTCAGAAGGATGGGAAAAAGACTCGTAGGGCCATAGTCACAGGGATTCTAGTGTGAGGGGAATAGACAGGCAGTTCTGTGGCCAGGTGCTCAGGTCAGGGATGTCACCAATCGGTGCAGAGCATTCTAAAAGGGGAGGGTGAACAGCCTGTTGTCTTGGTGCATATAGGCACCAACAATATAAGTAGAAAGCGAGATGAGGTCCTGAAAGAAGAATTCAGGGAACTAGAAGGCAAGTTAAAAGGGAGGACCTCAAAGGTAGTGATCTCGGGATTACTACCAGTGCCACGTGCTAGCCAGTGTAGAAATGAAAAAATAGGCAGGATGAACACGTGGCTTGAGAGATAGTGTAGGAGGGAGGGGTTCAGATTTGTTGGACATTGGGACTGGTTCTGAGGAAGGTGGGGACGGTCTACATCTGAACCAGACCGGAACCAATGTCATTGGGGGAGTTTTTGCTACTGCTGTTGGGGAGGTTTTAAACTAATGTGGCAGGGGACTGGGAACCAGAAGAAAAAAACAAGTAGGCAGTGAGGTGGAGACTGTAAGAATTATGAAGATAGCATTAATAAAGTGAAGAATAGGCAGAGAGTCGGTGAGCGCAAAAGAACTGGTGGCCTGAAATGCATCTACGTTAATGCAAGGAAATAGTGTGCAAGGCAGATGAACTTAGGTCTTGGACTGGTGCCTGGGAGTATGACATTGTTGCCATCACAGAGACTTGGTTGAAGGAAGAGCAAGATGATTGGCAACTGAATGTTTCAGGATGTAGACGTTTCAGACAGGACAGGGAGGGAAGTAAAAGAGGAGGTGGAGTTGCATTGCTGGTCAGGGACAATATCACGGCTGTGCTAAAGGAGGACACTATGGCCGTCTTGGGTAGTGAGGAATTATGGGAGGAGTTGAGAAATAAGAAGGTTGCAGTTGCATTGTTGAGGCTGTATTAAGACCTCCCAACAGTGAGCATGAGGTAGAAGAACAAATAGGTAAACAGATTATGAATAGATGTAAAGGCAATAGGATAGTGGTGATGGGAGATTTTAATTTTCCCAACATTGACTGGGATACACTTAGCGTCAGAGTTCAGGATGGAGTAGAATTTGTACGAAGCATCCAGGAGAGTTTTCTAGAGCAGTATGTCAATAGTCCAAAGAGGGAAGGGGCCATATTGGACCTGATACTGAGGAACGAGGCAGGACAAGTGGTAGAAGTTGCCGTAGGGGAATTCTTTGGAAACAGTGACCACAATTCTGTAAGTTTTATAATACTCATGGATAAAGAAAAGAGTGGTCCCGAGGGAAGAGTGCTAAACTGGGCCAAGACCAATTATATCAAAATTAGGCAGGAGCTGGGAAATGTGGATTGGACACAGCTATTTGAAGGGAAGCCAACATTTGAGATGTGGGAGGCTTTCAAAGATAGGTTAAGGATATTGCAGGATAGGCATGTCCCGTTCAAGGAAAAGGATAGGAAGGGCAAGATTCATGAACCGTGGATGACAGAAGAAATTGTACGACTAGCCAAGAGGAAAAGGGAAGTGTACCTAAGGTCTAGGCAGCTGAGAACAGAACGGGCCCTGGAGGAATACTGGAAGAGTAGGACAAGTCTTAAACAAGGAATCAAGCAGGCTAAAAGGGGTCATGAAATAGTTTTAGCTAGCAGAATTAAGGAAAATGCCAAAGCATTTTATTCTTATATAAGAAGCAAGCGGGTAACTAGAGAAAGGATTGGTCCACTAAAAGATAATGAAGGAAGGCTGTGTGCCGAACCTGAGAGAATGGGTGAGATTCTGAATGATTACTTTGCATCAGTGTTCACTGAGGAGAGGAACATGATGAATCTTGAGATTAGAGATAGAAGTTTGATTAGTCTGGATCACATTGGCATAAGTTGGGAAGATGTGTTGGGTATGCTAGAGGTTATTAAGGTGGACAAATCCCCAGCACCAGATGGGATCTATCCCAGGTTGCTGAGGGAGGCGAGAGAGGAAATAGCTGGGGCCCTGACAGATAGCTTTGTGCATCCTTAAATACGGGTGAGGTGCCAGAGGACTGGAAGATTGCTCACATTGTCCCCTGTACAAGAAGTGTAGTAGGGATATTCCGGGCAACTACAGACCAGTGTCGGTGGTGGGAAAATTGCTGGAGAGGGTACTGAGGGATAGGATCTATTTATATTTGGAAAGGAATGAGCTTATTGGTGGTGGGCAACATGGTTTTGTGCAGGGGAGATCCTGCCTTACCAACTTGATAGAGTTCTTCGAGGAAGTGACCAAGTTGTTAGATAAAGGAAGGGCTGTTGATGTCATATACATGGACTTTAGCAAGATGTTTGATAAGGTTCCCCATTGTAGAGTAATGGAGAAAGTGAAGTCACATGGTTTGCAAGGTGTTCTAGCTAGGTGGATAAAGAACTGGTTGAGCAACAGTAGTAGTTGAAGGGAGTTTCTCGAAATGGGGAAAGATGACCAGTGGTGTTCCACAGGGGTCAGTGTTGGGGCCACTGTTGTTTGTAATATACATAAATGATCCAGAAGAGGGCACTGTTGGTATGACCTGCAAGTTTTCAGATGACACAAAGATTGGTGGAGTAGCAGAAAGCATAAGGGACTGTCAGAGATTACAGGAGGATATACATAGACTGGAGAGTTGAGCGGAGACGTGGCAGATAGCTTTCGATCCAGACAAATGTGAGGTGATGCATTTAGGCAGGTCGAATTTTAAAGTGAATGGAAGAGCCTTGGGAAAAGTTGATGGGCAGAGAGATCTGGGAGTGCAGGTCCATTGTACCCAGAAAATTGCTGCACAGGTGGATAGAGTGGTCAAGTAGGCATATAGTATGCTTGTCTTCATTGGACGGGGTATTGAGTATAAGGGCTGGCAAGTCATGTTAAAATTGTACAAGACATTGGTTTGGCCGCAGTGTTAATGACGCTGCGTGTGAAAGAAGCAGGATCACAGTGATTGTTAATGGTGTTCAGTTTGAAAGAGGCAAGATCACAGTGAGTGTTAGTGATATTCAGTTTGAATGAAGCTGGAACACAGTGAGTGTTAATGGTGTTCAGTGTGAATGAATCTGGAACACAGTGAGTGTTAAAGGTGTTCAGTGCGAATGAAGCTGGAACGCAGTGAGTGTTAATGGAGTGCAGTCCGAATGAAACAAGAATATAGTGAGTGTTCATGGTGTTCAGTGTGAATGAAGCAGGAACACAGTGAGTGTTAATGGTGTTCAGTGTGAATTGAGCCAGAACACAGTATGAATGAAGCTGGAACACAGTAAGTGTTAATGGTGTTTCGTGTGAATTGAGCCAGAACACAGTGAGTGTTAACGGTGTTCAGTGTGAATGAAGCAGGAATACAGGAAGTGTTAATGGTGTACAGTGTGACTGTTGCAGGAACACAGTGTGTATTAATGATGTTCAGTTTGAATGAAGCAGGAACACTGATTGTTAATGGTTTTCAGTGTGAATGAAGCTGAATACTGTGTACAGTTCTGGGTACCACATTACCGAAAGGACGTGGATGCTTTGCAGAGGGTGCAGAGAAGGTTTACAACGAGGTTGTATGGAAGGGAGGTTGAGTAGGTTAGGTATATTTTCACTAGAAAAAAGGAGATTGAGGGGGGACCTGATTGAGGTTTACAAAATCATGAAGGCTGGATAGAGACAAGCTTTTTCCCAGGGTGAAGGATTCAGTAACGAAAGGTTATGCTTTCAAAGTGAGAGGTGGAAATTTTAAGGGCGATTCACGCAGTAAGTACTTCACACAGAGGGTGGTGGGCGTTTGGAACACGTTGCCAGGCACAGTAGATTCATTTAAGATGCATCTGGACAGATGCATGAGTAGGTGGAGAGCAGAGGGATACAGATGCTTAGGAATTGACTGACAGGTTTAGACAGTACATTTGGATCGGCTCAGGCTTGGAGGGCTGAAGGGCCTGCTCTTGGGCTGTAAATTTTCTTTGTTCTTTGTACAAAACATTATTAGCCCTATCTTGGACTAATAAGAATTTAGCCAATTTTGCAATACTGAAACTGGAAATATTTGCATGTAACAAGTTGCTGTCAGTAATAAATTGTTCACAATTGCTTGGTGTTCAGATTTTAAAATGAAATGCTATGAAATCATAATATCCAATAAACAGTACCAATCCCTATTCCCAGTTCTCTCGTCTGCGATGTGATGTCCTATGACAATAGACAATAGACAATAGGTGCAGGAGTAGGCCATTCAGCCCTTCGAGCCTGCACCGCCATTCAACATGATCATGGCTGATCATTCCTAATCAGTATCCTGTTCCTGCCTTATCTCCATAACCCTTGATTCCACTATCTTTGAGAGCTCTATCCAACTCTTTCTTAAATGAATCCAGAGACTGGGCCTCCACTGCCCTCTGGGGCAGAGCATTCCACACAGCCACCACTCTCTGGGTGAAGACGTTTCTCCTCATCTCTGTCCTAAATGGTCTACCCCGTATTTTTAAGCTGTGTCCTCTGGTTCGGACTCACCCATCAGCAGAAACATGTTTCCTGCTGCCAGAGTGTCCAATCCTTTAATAATCCTATATGTCTCAATCAGATCCCCTCTCAGACTTTTAAACTCAAAGGTATACAAGCCCACTCGCTCCAGTCTTTCAG
>NC_057713.1:69446616-69461090 GCF_004010195.1 Chiloscyllium plagiosum
CCCCTTTACCATCAACTCTGTCTTCTTCCAGCCAGCCAATTCCTAATCCAAACCTCCAACTCACCCTCAATGCCATACCTCCGTATTTTTTGAAGTAGCCTACCATGGGGAACCTTATCAAACGCCTTACTAAAATCCATATACACCACATCTACCGCTTTCCCCTTGTCCACCTCCTTAGTCACCTTCTCAAAGAATTCAATTAGGTTTGTGAGGCACAACCTGCTCTTCACAAAACCATGCTGACTATCCTTGATCACATTATTCCTATCCAAATGTTCATAAATCCTATCCCTTACAATTCTCTCTAAGACTTTGCCCACAACGGAAGTGAGACTTACCGGCCTATAGTTACTAGGGTTATCCCTACTCCCCTTCTTGAACAAGGGAACCATACTTGCTATCCTCCAGTCTTCTGGCACTATTCCTGTAGACAATGAGGACATAAAAATCAAAGCCAATGGCTCTGCAATCTCCTCCCTTGCTTCCCAGAGAATCCTAGGATAAATGCCATCAGGCCCAGGGGACTTATCTATTTTCACCCTTTCCAGAATTTCCAACACCTCTTCCCTACATACCTCAATTCATTCTACTTAATTGTGACTCAATATTCACATCGGCAACAATGTCCTGTTCCTGAGTGAATACTGACGAAAAGTATTCATTCAGTGTCTCCCCAATCTCTTCAGCCTCCACACACAGCTTCCCACTACTATCCTTGACTGGACCTATTCCTACCCTAGTCATTCTTTTATTCCTGACATACCTATAGAAAGCCTTAGGGTTTTCCCTAATGCTACCAACTAAGGACTTTTCATGTCCCCTCCTTGCTGCTCTTAGTTCTCTCTTCAGATCCTTCCTGGCTACCTTATAACTCTCAATCGCCCCAATTGAACCTTCACGCCTCATCTTTACTTGTTAAATGGAAGAGGCCGCCCTCTTCCATTTAACAAGTCTTTTCTTATTATAGACAGGAGCACCTTTCCAATGACATGATGACAGTTAATGACTAACAATGAAGATTTCTGGCAATGAAAATTAACTACTTACCATCTCATTTCTTCAATTTAAAACTTTTCAAGCAAATTTCAGAACTGACAATTTTTAATTTGTTCTTTGTTCCTGCCTATCTCTTTTTACTTTTAATCTTAACTTAATTCAATCCAATCCAATCTAATAATTATCCTTTTTTTTGTAATTGATTTGACTTTGGGCTGGATTTTATGTTTTCAAACCAGCCCAATGTTCCTTCTGCTCCCATGAAAAATACATTGTGAAAGTTTCAGTAATCTGACAGAGTGCTAGCTGCAGAGAGTGAAACACTGGGAATTGAGATGAGTGTTGGAGTTTAAGTGTATAAATATTTTGTGTTCTTAAAATGTAACGAGTGCAGATAAGCGAAGGCTAGATGTTTAAGGTTTTCTTTCTATCTCAGGCCGAAGGAAAGTTGGAAGGAACTCTCCTAGTGCTGCGACTAAGATGATTAAACTAATCAAGTAAACTGGTCAAAGTTTATTTTTGAAGCAGGTTAGGCCAGGACTATAAAAGCAAGGCCTGAAGTTCTACAAGCCTGGAGTGCTAGTTGCAGAGTGTGATGCACTGGGAGGTCCTTTTTTCCCTTACTACTTTCACAGATCCAGTGGGGGCGGGTGAGGACAAGACTCTGAGAGTTGAGAAAGTGAAAGAGACCAAGGGAAGCAGCTTGTTGGCAAGTAAGTTCTGGTGAATATTTCCAAACTATCCAAGATATCAGCAGTGAGCCCAATGAGACAACTAGTGAACTGGAACTGTTGACAGAGACATCTGGGATGGAGCGGCTAAAGAAGAAATTCCACTGGACCCCACCAAAGGGTCACTGCCTGAAGCTTAACATGTATGGTCAAGCTGTAAGGACACACATGAGCACGAGATTCATTAGCCACAAGCACAAGGGGGTGTAAAATATCATTCAAGCATAATGCATGGCCATCCAGGTTCTCAAGACCAATTGGAACATCATCAACAAACCAGCAGACAAGAGAGGAGCTATCATCATACAGAATAGAATAGACTATTGCAAAGAAGTGTACCAACAACTGATTAACCAGGGGCACTATTGACAACTATCTGCTGAATCACACCTCTGAACTAAACATACTGATCAGGACTTTGGATTCAGTCCTTCGAAGTATGCTACACATACTCATCTTGTGTACTTCTCACATAGGAGACTTCTACTGCCTGCCAAAAATTAATAAAGCCAATACACCTGGCTGTCTCACTGTATCAGGTAATGGGACCCTGCGTGACAATGTCTCTGGCTATGTTTATGACATCTTGAAACTCATTGTACAAAGAACCCCTAGTTTCTGTCATGACACAACAGATTTCCTAGAGAAACTCAGCATCCACAGACCCTTCGAACCAGGAATACTCCTCGTCACAACAAACATTTTGGTTCTCTACATCAGCATCCCCCATGATGGTGGCATCGCAGCTTTCAGGACAACATCAACCACAACACCACACAACCCTGCCATGGAGACAGCTGCAGGACATGTCAGATCACTGACATGGTTACTACCATCACACGTTGGAACACCACCCACCATGAACAACTGCTAACTTCCAGACTCCGTCCTACAACTTATTGGCTTCATTCTTGACCACAATGTCTTCACCTTTGACAACTAGTTCTTCATTTAGACATGTGGAACAGCCCATGGGGATGAAATTCATATCCCAATATGCTAACATTTTTATGCACAAGTTCGAACAATACTTCTTTGTTATGTAGGACCTCCAAACAGCATTTTACACCAGATACATTGATGACATTTTCTTCCTTGGGTCTCATGGCGAGGAATCACTGAAACAACTGCATAGTGATATCAACGAGTTTCAACCCACCATCAGACTTACCATGGACTACCTCTTTAGAATCAGTGTCCTTCTTGGATACATGCATTTCCATCAAAGATGGTAACCTCAGCACCACACTGTACAACAAGCCTATAGATACGGCACGGTGGCACAATGGTTAGCACTACTGCCTCACAGCCCCAGAGACCCGCGGTCAATGCCCGCCTCAGGCGACTGACTGTGTGGAGTTTGCACGTTCTCCCCGTGTCTGCGTGGGTTTCCTCCAGGTGCTCCGGTTTCCTCCCACAGTCCAAAGATGTGCAGGTAAGGTGAATTGGCCATGCTAAATTGCCCGTAGTGTTAGGTAAGGGGTAAATGTAGGGGTTGCGCTTCGGCGGGTCAGTGTGGACTTGTTGGGCCGAACAGCCTGTTTCCAAACTGTAATGTAATCTAATCTAATCTAAAATAACCTCACGATGCTGCAGATCTGAAGCTTCTACCATAAATATATTAAAACAGCCATCCCCAATGGACAAGCCCTCTGCATACACAGGATCTGCTCGGATGAGGGGAAAGCAAGTGACACTTGAAGATGTTGAAAGATGCCTCATAAGAACAGGATATGATGCTCAGTTCATTGATTGCCAATTCTGTTGTGCCACAATGAGAAATTGTAATGACCTCATCAGAAGACAGACATGGGATATGACTGATAGGGCACCCTTCATTGTCCAGTACTTTCTTGGAGTAGACGAACTTTACCACGTTCTTCGCAGCCTTCAACACATCATCGATGAATACCTCGCCATGATCTTCAGTACACCCCCACTTCTCACCTTCAAACAAACGCCTAAAATTTAAATAGAACATTGTTTTAAGCAAGCTACCCAGCTTTCAGGACAACATCAACCACAACACCACACAACCCTGCCATGGAGACAGCTGCAGGACATGTCAGATCACTGACATGGTAACTACCATCACACGTTGGAACACCACCCACCATGTACACGGAATGTATTCATGTGTCATAGATTTTATATAATGCAGGCAAGGATGCCCCGAGGCCTGGTACATTGGCGAGACCGTGCATGTGCTATGACAACAGATGACAGGACACCGTACAATGATCACAGTGGGGATTACTCCCTGTGAGGGAACGCTTCAGCAGTTCAGGACATTCAGCCTCTGCTCTTCGGGTGAGCATCTTCCAAGGCTGACATCAAGATATACAACAATGCAACATTGCTGGACAGAGGCTGATAGCTAAGCTCTTTACCCATGAGGATAGCCTCAACTATGATATTGTTTTTGTCACACTACAGACACACACACACATTCATTCAAGATTCCTTTCTGTCAAAAAAAAACCTCATCTTAGCTGTAGACATAGATTCGAAGCAGGACCTCACACCTAAAGTGTATTGTCTAACATGAGATATCAACTCTTGTACATTAATAAAATCTTTACTTATCCAGGGACAAAGACTTGAAAGGAAGCTGGATTTTCCATTTTAATCAGCAATCTACTTTCTAATTGATTAAAGGTTTCAACAAGGGCAGCTAGTTTAAAGTTGTTAACGTTTTGCTTATAAATACTGCATCAGCTTATACTTTGACTCTTTGACTCTCCTGCTCCTTGAATGCTGCCTGACCTGCTGAGCTTTCCCAGCACCATAGTTTTCAAGTCTTACACATGTCATACCACCCCTGAGGAAAGAGCTGAGTGTGAAAGCTTGAAATTTCAAATAAATCTGTTGGACCATAAACTGGTGTTGTTTGATTTTTGATTTTAGTTCACCCAGTCCATCTCTGGCATCTCCACATCATAAGTCTTGGTTTAATCAGTGGTAGGGTCTGATTTGTTTACTCTTTGAAAGAAAAGTTTTTGAAAGTTTTTTAAAACTTTAATATATTCAATGGTGTGGTATGCTCCTCCTGATAGGAATCAGAAATCAGGGAGCATTTGAGAATCCCTGAAGATGATGTCTACAAGAAGTGTGTCTGGCTGCAGCTCCTCTCAGACTGCATGGAGCAAGTGGAGTGGCAATTGAATGTACTGACAAGCATTCAGGAATCAGAAAGTGTGATTGATAATAGGTTCAGGGAAGTGGTCATACCATGGGTCACTGCCAGGAAAGGTAGGCACTAGTGCAGCCCTCTCAAACAACTATACTTTTTGATATAGGTGGAGGGACAGTCTCTCAGGGATAATAGCAGCAGTAGTCTGTGGCACCATAACTGGCTCTGCTGTATTGCAGGGTAAGACAAAGTTCAAGTGAGCAATTCTGATTGGGGACTCTCTAGTCAGGGGCACAGACAGACATTGCTGTGGTTATGGCTGAGACTCGAGGATGGTGCGTTGCCTCCCTGATGGCAGGGTCAAGGACATCTTGTAGCATTCATAGCAATTTCTCAAAGGCCAGCATGAGCAGCCAGAAATCATTATACACATTGGTACCGATGATATAGCGAGAAAAAAACTGGATAAGGTCTGGCAGAGTGAATATAGGGAGTTAGGCCAGAGGTTAAAGAGCAGGAGCTCAAGGGTAGTAATCTCTGGATTACTACCAATGCCACATGCTGTTGAGAATAGGAATAGGAGGACAGGCCAAATAAATACAAGGCTAAGGAGCTGGTTCAGGGGGTAAGGATTCAAATTTTCTTATCTCTGGGATCTCTTCTAGGGCAGAGGTAACCTGTACATGAGGCTGCAGCTGAACTGGAGGGGAACTAGTAGCCTAGCACAGAGATTTGCTAGAGCTACTTGGGAGGGTTTAAAATAGTCTGGGAAGGATGTGGAACATCATTTGAGACAAAATACAAGATTGAGGCTAGTACAAAAGTTAAGGCCAGCAAATTGAATAGGCAAGAGGATGAGCAGAGAATAAGGGAAGACCAATGAATTAATGTGCATTTATTTCAAAGCAAGATGCCTGATGGGTAAGTCAGATGAACTGAGGGCATTGATGGAAACATGGGACTGAGATATCTATAACAGAAACAAAGATGAGGGAGGGACAGGACTGGTAGCTCAATGATCTGGGGCACAGATTCTACAGGAAGGATAGAAGGGGAGATGACAGGTGAGGAGAAGTGGCATTTTTGATTAGGAAAAATATCACGGTAGTACTTAGAGCATCACCAGTGAGGCTATATGGGTGAAACTGAGAAATAACAAGGGGTGATCACTTTGATGGGATTGCATTACAGGCCCGTCCATCAGTCAGTGGGAAATTGAGGAGCAAATATATAGGGAGATAACACATCACAGTAAGAATAATTGTAGTGAATATTAACTTTCCAAACCTCCACTGGGACTGTCCAGTGTTATTTAACTGGGGAGCAATTTAAGTGTGTTCAAGAAAAATTGCTCAATCGATATGTACCTGGCCCTTCTCGAGAAGGGACAACACTCGACCTCCTCTTGGGAAATATGGCTGGGTAAATGACTGAGGAGTTAGAGAGAAAGCACTTTGAGAGCAATGAATTTAATTCTATTTTTTTGTAAATATGAAAAAGTATAGGTTTGATCCACAAGGAAAAGTTCTAAATTGGGGCAAGGTCAATTTTGATGGTATGAGACAGGAACTTTCAAAAGTTGATTGGGTCAGCCTGTTTGCAGGTAAAGGGAGGTCTGGTAAGTGGGAAACTTGAGAGATCAAGGCCAGAGTGTTCCTGTTAGTATAAAGAGCAAGGCTAGCTGGAGTAAGAACACTGGATGACGAGAGATATCGAGGCTCTGGTATAGAAAAATAATTAGGCATATGTCAGCTATAGACAGCTGGGATCAAATGAATCCCTTGGAGTGTAGGGGATGTAATAGTATACTTAAGAGGGAAATCGGGGGGGCAGAAATGGGACTTTGGCAGATAAGGTAAAGGAGAATTCAAAGAGATTTGACAACAGTATTAAGGGAAAAGAATAACCAGGGAGAGAATAGGGTTTTTTAAAGATCAATGAGGTCACATACGTCTGGAGCCACAGGAGATTAGTGAAATCCTAAACAAATATTTCTCACCAAAATTTACCATGGAGAAATACATGAAAGCTACGGAACTCTGAAGTAAATAACGATGTCCTGAAAATAATCCATATCACAGAAGAGGAAGCACTGGAGATCTTAAAATATGTAAAGGTAGATAAATAATTGGAACCTGTTCAAATGTATCCTAGGATATTGTAGGAAGGTAAGGAAGAAATTGCAGTGCCACTAACAGAGATATTTGTATCATCAACAGGTGAGGTGCTGGAATATTAGAGGTAGCTGATATTGCCATTATTTAAGAAGGCTGCAAAGAAAAGTCAGAAACCACAGTGAGTTATTTGAAGAGGTGACCAAGAAGATATATGAGGACAGTGCTCATATGAGTGATATATGAGTTCCTGTAAACAGCATATGATATGCTGTTTACAGGAACTTTAGCAAAGTCTTCAACAAGGTACCAAGTGGTCGACTGGTTAGTAAAGTCAAATCACGTGGGATCCAGGGACAGCTAGCCAGTTGGGTACATCATTGGCTTGATGTTTGGAGACAGATGGTGGTGATAGGGAATTACTTTTCAGACTGGAAGCCTATGACCAATGTTGTTCATCATTTCTTTAAATAATGTGGAAAGAAAATAGAGATAGTAGGTTTGTGATTGCATAAAAAAATTGGTCATGATGAGGAGGTGACGGTGTTGGACAGGGGGTGAACAAAAGTTAGAAATCACACAATACCAGGTTATAGCCCAACAGTATTATTTGGAAGTATTAGCTTTTGGAACACTGCTTCTTCATCAGGTTTAGTGGACAGTGAGAAAGGTTATCATAAAACTACAATGTTATTTTGATCAGCTAGGCCAATGGGCTGAGAAATGGTAGATGGAGTTCAATTAAGATAACTGTGAAGGGTTGCATTTTTGTAAGATCAACTAGGACATAAATTACACAGTTAGAATAGAATCCCTACAGTGTGGAAACAGGCCCTTCAGCCCAACAAGTCCACACCAATCCTTCGAAGAGTAATCCACTCAGAAACATTCCCCTACTCTACAATTACCCCAGCCTAATGCACCTAACTTACATATCCCTGAACACTACAGGCAATTTAGCATGGCTAATTCACCTAACCTGTACATCATTGGATTGGGGGTGGAAACCAAAGCACCCGGAGGAAGCCCACACAGACACAGGGAGAATGCGCAAACTCCACACAGACAGTCACCTAAGGCTGGAATCAAAGCCGGATTTCTGCCACTGTGAGGCAGCAGTGCAAACCACTGAGCCACTGTGCTGCCCTTAACATAGAACATTACAGCGCAGTACAGGGCCTTCAGCCCTCGATGTTGCGCCAACCCGTGGAATCAAAATGAAACCCATCTTACCTACACTATTCTATTCTCACCCATATGCTTATCCAATGACCATTTAAATGCCCTTAAAGTTGGCGAGTCTACTACTGTTGCAGGCAGTGAATTCCATGCTTCTACTACTCTCAGAGTAAAGAAACTACCTCTGACATCTGTCCTATCACCCCTCAATTTAAAGCTATGTCCCCTTGTGCTAGCTGACTCCATCCAAGGAAAAAGACTCTCACCGTCCAAACCTATCTAACCCTCTGATTATCTTATATGTCTCAATTAAGTTGCCTCTCAACCTTCTCCTCTCTAACGAAAACCTCCTTAGCCTTTTCTTGTAAGACCTTCCATCCATACCAGGCAACATCCTAGTAAAGTGCCTTTGAGCCCTTTCCAAAGCTTCCACATCCTTCCTATAATACGGTGACAGAACTGTACGTAATCCTCCAAATGTAGCGAGACCAGAGTTTTGTACAGCTGCAGCATGACCTCATGGTTCTGAAACTCGATCCCTCTACCAATAAAAGCTAATGCACTGTATGCCTTCTTAACAACCCTTTCAACCTGGGTGGCAACTTTCAAGGTTCTATGTACCTGTACACCAAGATCTCTCTGCTCATCCACACTACCAAGAATTTTACCATTAGCCTCGTACTCTTTATTCCTGTTACTCCTTCCAAAATAAATCATCTCACGCTGTTCCACATAAAATTCCATTTGATACCACTCAGCCCAGCTCTGCAGCTTATCTATGTCTCTCTGCAACCTACAACATCCTTCATCACTATCCACAACTCTACCGAACATAATGTTATCCACAAATTCACTAACCCATACTTCTTTGCCCTCATCCAGGTCATTTATATAAATGACAAACAACAGTGGACCCTAAACAGATCCTTGCGGTACCCCACTAGTAACTGAACTCCAATATGAATATTTCCCATCAACCACCATCCAAACTGCAAAATCACTCCTAATCCCATGCCTCTGTATTTTGTGCAATAGCCTGCTGTGGGGAACCTTATCAAATGCCTTACTGAAATCCATACACACCACATCAATTGCTTTACCCTCATCCACCTATTTGGTCACCTTCTCAAAGAACTCAGTAAGGTTTGTGAGGCGTGACCAACCCTTCACAAAACTGTGTTGACTATCCCTAATTAACTTATTCCTCTCCAGATGATTATAAATCTTTTCCAACCTTTTCCAACACTTTACCTACAACCGAAGTAAGGCTCAGAGGTCTATAATTTCCAGGGTTGTCTCTACTTCCTTTCTTCAAAAAGGGAACAACATTTGCTATCCTCCAGTCTTCTGGCATTATTCCTGTTGACAATGACGACATAAAGATGAAAGCCAAAGGCTCAGCAATCTCCTCCTGGCTTTCCAGAGAATCAGAGGATAAATCCCATTCGGCCCAGGGGACTTACCTATTTTTACACTTTACAGAATTACTAACAAATCCTCCTTGTGAATCTCCATTCCATCTTGTCCAGTAGCCTGTATCTCAATATTCTTCTCGACTATATTGTCTTTTTCTACTGTGAATACTAACGAAAAGCATTCATTTAGCTTTTCCTCTATCTCCTCTGACCCCATGCACAACTTCCCACTCGTATACAGTAAAATGACTATTTTACTGTAGTCATTTTTTTTATTCCTGATATACCAAGAGAAAGCCTTAGCATTTTCCTTGATCCTTTCCGCCAATGACTTCTCATGTCCCTCCTGGCTCTTCTAAGCTCTCTCTTTAAGTCTCTCCTGGCTAACTTGTAATTCTCAGG
The DNA here is from genome assembly GCF_004010195.1 of Chiloscyllium plagiosum. Classification (NCBI taxonomy): domain Eukaryota; kingdom Metazoa; phylum Chordata; class Chondrichthyes; order Orectolobiformes; family Hemiscylliidae; genus Chiloscyllium; species Chiloscyllium plagiosum. The sequence continues at coordinate 69,456,590 of NC_057713.1, forward strand.
TGCCCTAACTGAGCCATCACATGTCATCCTTACATAAGTCTTCTTCTTCCTCTTGACAAGCAATTCAACTTTCTGAGTAAACCACGGCTCCCGCACTCGACAACTTCCTCCCTGCCTGACCTGCAGTAGCTGGTCCTTGAATAAGCTCCATATTTCAATTGTGCCCATCCCCTGCAGTTTCCTTCCCCATCTCATGCATCCTGAATCTTGCCTAATTGCATCATAATTGCCTTTCCCCCAGCTATAACTCTTGCCCATCACTAACCTAAACATAACTGAATTGTGGTCACTATCACCAAAGTGCTCACCTCCCTCCAAATCTAATACCTGGCCGGGTTCATTACCCAGTACCAAATCTAATGTAGCCTCGCCCCTTGTTGGCCTGTCTACATATGGTGTCAGGAAACACTCCTGCACACATTGGACAAAAACTGACCCATCTAAAGTACTTGAACTAAAGTATTCCCAGTCAGTATTTCGAAAGTTAAAGACCCCATAACAACTGCCATGTCACTCTCACTCCTTTCGAGGATCGTCTTTGCTATCTCTGGAGTAGCTTTACATCTCTGGAACTATTTGGAGGCCTGTAGTAAACTCCAAATAGGGTAACCTCTCCTTTCCTGTTACTAATCTCGACCCATTCTACCTCAGTACATGAGTCCTCAAATGTCCTTTCTGCAACTGTAATAATTCCATGACTAACAATGCACACCACCCCTCTTTTACAATTTTCTCTGTTCTTACTGAAACACCTAAATCCTGGAACCTGCAATAACCATTCCAGTCCCTGCTCTACCCATGTCTCTGAAATGGCCACAGCATTGGAATCCCAAGTACCAACCCATGCTGCAAGTTCACCCAACTTTTTTCCAGATGTTCCTGGCGTTGATGTAGGCACATTTGAAACCAACTTCTTGCGATCTTGAAGTCTTAGTTCTGACTTCACTACTCTGATCCTCCCATATACTCGAACTACAATTTCTCATCCTCCTATTGAATTAGTTTAAACCTACCCCATGAGCATTAGCAAATTTCCCTCCCAGGATATTGGTAGCCTTCTGGTTCAGGTGAAGACCATCCTGTTTGTAGAGGTCCCACCTAATCCAGAATGAGCCCTACTTATCCAGGAATCCAAAACCCCTCTCACCTGCACCATTCCTGTAGCCATGTGTTCAACTCGTCTCTCCCTCTCTCTCTTACTCTCTCTCTATTCCTTGCCTCGCAGGCATGTGGCACGGCAACAAAAGTGGTTGTTCTAGCTCTAAGCTTCCACCCTAGCTCCCTGAATTTCTGCTTTCAATCCCCATCTCCTTTCCTCCCTATGTCGTTGGTGCCTATGTGGGCCAAGACTTGGAGCTCCTCCCTCTCCCCCTCAACAATCCCCAAAACTTGATCAGAGACACCATGAACCCTGGCACCTGAGAGGCAACACACCAACAATGAGTCTCGCTTGTTCCCATAGAACCACCTATCTGTCCTCTTAACTATGGAGTCCCCAATGATTAATGCTCTGCTTCTCTTTCCTCGCTCCTTCTGAACAACAGGGACGTGTGCCAGAGACCTGCACCCCATTTGCTTATCGCTTGTCAGTCCCCCCCCCCCCCAATAGTATCCAAAACGGTATACTTGTTGTTGAGGGGAACGGTCACAGGGGATCCCTTCTCTGCCTGCTGGTTCCCTTTCTGTCCCTGACGGTAACTCATCTACCTTCTTCTTTTACCTGAGGTGTGACTACCTCACTGCAACTCCTCTCAATTATCCCCTCTGCCTCCTGAATGATCCAAAGTTCACCCAGCTCCAGCTCCAGTTCCCTAATGCAGTTTTCGCTGAGATGGGTGCACTTCCCACTGATGCAATCAGCAGGGACACGACTGGTGACTCTTACCTCCTGCAGTGCAGGAGGAACATTCAACATCCATTCCCACTATTCTAAATTCCCACTATTGAAAAACAAAAAAAAGATACCAGTCACCTTACCAATCAGTGCACAGGGCCTTTTTTGTTGGTTAGAGGAGGAAGATGGGTGAGAGACACTACCTGAGTAATGTTTTGGGTAAAGCAACCACCCAAATATAAAGCCTCACTTCCCCAGCAGTGCAGTGTTTGGTTCTGCTCAGTCTGTGCTCTGCCTGGACACGAAACAAACCTTTATATCTTTTAAAATTTACCTTCCCGTCGGGTGTCTGGCCTTCGCTGTCGCTCCATCCACTCCAACTGCCGCTGAAAATAAAAATGCAGAATGCTGAAGTCCTGAAGTAAGCTTTTAATATCTTTTACAATTTACCCTCCCGTTGGGCCTCTGGTCTTCCTGTCACTCCTCCTACTCGAACTGCCACCGAAAAGAAAATGAATAATGATAGGACCCTGGGTAGTTTTGTCAAACAGAGACACAGAGATGTCATAGTGTCAAAAAGTGCAGAAAAGGCCCTTCAGCCCCACAGATCTACATTGACTAAAAGAGTGCCAATTTTCTGCACATCCCATATCCCTGAATGTTCTGGCATTTTAAGTGTTCAGCCTAATATTTTTTAAGGGTTGTAAGGCTTCCAGCCTCCTGTATCTTCCCAGACAGTGGATAAGAGATTCCCACCATCCCTTGAGTGAAAATGTTTCTTTCTCAAATCCCCTCTGATTCTCTTGCCCTTTACCATAAAACTATGCCCCTTTATGATTGACACCTCAACCAAGGGGAACAGCTACTCTCCTTTGACATGGCCATAGCACTCATAATCTTACACACCTCAATCATATCTCCCCCTCAAGTCTTTGTTACTCTAAAGAAAACAATTGAAGCCTTATAGCCCAAGCAATATCCTGGTGGAGTTCCTCTAGTGCAATCCAATTCTTCCTGAAGTGTGGTGACCAGAATTGCAGACAGTACTCCCGCTGTGGCTGACCAATGCCCTGTACAACTCCAACATTGTAATTGCATACTCTATGCCACGACTGATGAAAGAAAGTGAACCATGTGTCCTCTTAATTATCTTATTCATCAGCAAGGCTGCCTATGTGTAGAATCTTAGAAAATGCAGGGGAGATACTAAATGAATATTTTGCATCAGTATTTACTGTGGAGAAGGATATGGAAGCTAGAGAACTTGAAACATGTCCATGTTATAGAAGAGGTGGTGCTGGACATCTTAAAACATGTAAAGGTGGATAAATCCCTAGGACCTGATCAAGTGTACCTAAAGCTTTGTGGGAAGATATTGCTGTGCCCCTTGCTGAAATATTTGTAGCATCGATAGCACAGGCAAGGTGCCAGAAGACTTGAGATTGGCTAATGCATTCTCAATATTTAAGAAGGATGGTAAGGAAAAGCAAGGGAACTATAGATCAGTGATGGGCCAGTTGTTGGAGGGAACTCTGAGGGAAGGATTAGCATGAATTTGGAAAGGCAAGGACTGATTAAGGATAGTCGAAATGGCTTTGTGCATGGAAAATAGTTTAGATCAGAGTGGTGCTGGAAAACCAGCAGGTCAGACAGCATCTGAGGAGCAGGGAAATTGACGCTTCGGGCAAAAACCCTTCTCACATGGAAAATAGTGTCTCATTAACTTGATTGAGTTTTTTGAACTCAAATATTTAAAAGGGACTTACAGTGCAGCTTTTTCAAGCAGACGGTGGTACTTCTTAAATATTGGCAATGCATTAGCCAACCTCAAGTCTTCTAGCACCTCGCCTGTGGCTATTGATGAAATGAGGTGCAAGAGGAAGTGAAAGAGGCTGGTAAAATTGCAACATTTAAAAGGCATCTGGATGGGTATATGAATAGGAAGGGTTTAGAGGGATATGGGCCAAGTGTTGGCAAATAGGACTAGATTAATTTAGAATATCTGATTGGCATGGATGAGTTGGACCGAAGGGTCTGTTTCCATGCAGTACATCTCTGACTCTATGTGCTCTGTTGACTTCAGGGATCTGTGAATAATTACCCTGAAGTCTCTCTGTTCCTTAAGTTACTCAGTGTCCTCCTTCTCATTAAATATTCCGTCATCTTGTTTCTTTCAAAATGTATCACCTCACACTTACCAGGGTTAAGTACCATCTACCACTCCTCTGCCCATGTGACCAACCCATCTATACCTTCCTGCAGCCTACAACCATCTTCATTATTAACCATCCTACAAATCATGGTGTCATCTGCAAGTTTGCTTAACATTGCCCCCAACATTTTCATCAGTATCATCTATGTATTTATCCTAGGATTCTCTGGGAAGCTATCCTAGGATTCTCTGGGAAGCAAGGGAGGAGATTGCAGAGCCATTGGCCTTGATTTTTATGTCCTCGTTGTCTACAGTAGTGCCAGAAGACTGGAGGCCAGCAAATGTGGTTCCCTTGTTCAAGAAGGGGAGTAGGGATAACCCTAGTAACTATAGGCCGGTGAGTCTCACTTCTGTTGTGGGCAAAGTCTTAGAGAGAATTGTAAGGGATAGGATTTATGAACATCTGGACAGGAATAATGTGATCAAGGATAGTCAGCAAGGTTTTGTGAAGGGCA
>NC_057713.1:69461735-69473114 GCF_004010195.1 Chiloscyllium plagiosum
GCCGGAGTGGAGTGGGGGCGGAGAGGTCAGGAAGAAGATTGCAGGTTAGGAAGACGGTGCTGAGTTCGAGGAATTTGTTCATGGAATGCCCTGCCAGTAGCAGTGGTGGACTCTCCCTCTTTATGGGCATTTAAGCGGGCATTGGATAGGCATATGGAGGATAGTGGGCTAGTGTAGGTTAGGTGGGCTTGAATCGGCGCAACATCGAGGGCCAAAGGGCCTGTACTGCGCTGTATTCTTCTATGTTCTATGTTCTATGTTCAAACAAGACTCCCAACTTACAGTGCAGCACTTCCATTCACTCAAACAGCTTTCGACCACAAACCTTTGTATCCTATTACTAAGCCAGTTTCTAATCTATCTTGCCAAGTTTTCCTGAATTCCTTGTGCTTTAACCTTTTCAACCAGTCTCCCATGTCAAAAGCTTTGCTAAAATCCACATAAACTACATTAACTGAAGATTAGATTCCCTAGTGTGGAAACAGACCCTTCAGCCCAACAAGTCCACACCGACCCTCTGAAGAGTAACCTACCCAGACCCATTTCTCTCTGACTAATGCACCTAACACTGGAGGATAGTGGGATAGTGGCCACTATCCATGGCCAATTCACCTAAGCTGCACATCTTTAGACTGTGGGAGGAAACCAGAGTGCCCGGAGGAAACCCATGCAGACACGAGGAGAATGTGTAAACTCCACAAGATTGTCACCCGAGGCTGGAATCAAACCTGGGACCCTGGTGCTGTGAGGCAGCAGTGCTAACCACTGAGACACTGTGCCACCCCAGACACTTATCCAGACACTTGATCACATTTTTGAATAATTCTAACCGATTTGTTAGGCATGACCTCCATCTGATAAAGCTATTCTGACTATTCCGAATTAACCAAGTGGATATTAATTGTCTCCTTCAGAATTTTCTCCAGCAATTTCCCTACCACTGACATGAAACTTACCAGTTTGTAATTTCCTGGTTCATCAGTACCGCCTTTCTTGAAAAGTGAAACTACGTTAGCAATTTTCCAGTCTTCTGGCACTTACCCTGCAGCCAAAGAGGAATTAAGATAGTGTGTCAGAACATTCCTCAAAGTCCTGTCTGAAGCATCTATGTCCTGGAACATTTAGTTGTCAAATCATGCCCTTCCTTCAATGAAATCTCTACTCTTCCCCATACAGTCTCCAGTTTCACAAACTATCTGGTTCACAACCTGTTCCCAGTCCAGCCACATGTTTTGTTAGCTTTATGGTCAATGTTCTGACAGCAGCTACTAACTGGCTGAAACATCGGTGTACATAGGTGTCTTAATCGTTTTAATTCTCCCTCCTCCTCTTTCATTACCCAGTCCTGTTCTCGTGTTCGTTAATCTCATTGCTTAAGGAGAGTATCTGTTGGTCATTCTGTTAATTTGGATCCCAGAGGCTCTCTTGCCCTCACTGCACCTATCTCTCACCTTCTATAATTTAGTAAACCTATACATTTTGAACTGATGCTTGCAGAGGTAGCACAAGAGGACAATCTGCGTGCAAATATAAAAGTAAAAGTGATCTCAGCATGAATATCTAGAGTGTTCCTCTTGCACTAAACTAAGCCAGCAGCACTATAGTGTTTTATAAGGAAGATGCTCACAGCTACCACCACTTGCAGGTAGGCCTGGGCTATAACTGACCAGTCGAGTAAGACAACACTGCCAGTGGATAAGTAGGTGATCTTGGTCCTCAGTTTTCTCATGCCAGGATCCACCCAGGCTGCAATGGGCAGCACTCAAAAGAGTTTGCTGCCCACTACCTAAAAGGGAGGTGACTGACAGTCCTTGTCACCAAAGATCCTTTGACAGCACTTTCCAAACCCATAAAAACTTCTGTCTCAAAGGCAGTAGATCCATGAAAACACTACGATCCGCGAGTTCCTCTACAAGCCACTCACCATCCTGACTTGGAAAATCATTGCTGCTCCTTCACTGCCACTGAGTCAAAATACTTGAACTCCCTCCCTGAGACATTGTGAATTGAAAAGTGTGGTGCTGGAAAAGCACAGCAGTTCGGCAGCATCCGAAGAGCAGAAGAGACGACGTTTCGGGCATAAGCTCTTCATCAAGAATGCAATTTCTGATGGAGGACTTATGCCAGAAATGTTGACTTTCTTGCTCCTGCTCCTTTGATGCTGTGCTCTTCCAGCACCACACTTTTTGACTCTGGACTTCCAGCATCCCCATTGTGATTCAACTTATGGTACATGGACTGCAGCAATTCAAGAAAGCAGCTCACCACCAACTTCTCAAAAGCAACTAAAGATAGACAGTAAGTGCTGGCTACCCAAGAATGCCCGCGTTTCAGAAGTGAATTGAAAAAGAATCACTAGACCAGCAATCCTGAAACCGAGTTTATGTTCCAAACACAAGGATTCAAATCTCACATTGCAGATGGTGAAATGTGAATTCTGGAATGTACATGTAACTCCAGACCCACAGTAATGTGGTTGACTCTTAACTATCCTGTAGCTAAGGATAGGCAATACATACTCGAATGCTTATAAGCCATGAACAAATTTTCAAAAAAGACAAACAAATTAAAAGCAATTTGTACATTATGTTCTGTAAGACAGAGGACTTCCCTATGATAAGAGGTGCTACTGACTGCACACTAATGATAGTATGAGTATCTAAGTGAGATGTAGTCATTACAAATGGGCCCTACTCCCAAACATACAGACAGCACATGTACATTTACATTTCACCGTAAATTGAACACTGGTATACAAGCTCCTCAGTTCAAGAGAATTGAGGATGAGCACAAAACCCTGGCCTCGCCAGTGATGACTGCAACCCAAGAAAAAACAGATAAAGACAGACTGAAAAGAGGGGCCAGTACATTATGGGAGGATGCATCTTCAATGGTTTGGTCACACCATTGGCCATTGCCTCAATTGTGGCTGCTCTGATGATAGCCAGTGAATTTCCTTCATGGGATAAGGACATGCAACATTCTTATTCTCAATAGTTAAATGATCTCTCTCCAGTTACATTGTTCAACCAAGAGAAGAGAAAAATGCGTCAGTGAGCGTGGTGCATTTGTATGACACGCTTGTCTTTGGAGCTACTATATTAAGATGCATAAGAATTAGTTGAGGTTGTGGATTTTTAAAAAACATTCACAAGTTGGGTCAACCTCGGATGCTGCCTGAACTGCTGTGCTTTTCCAGCACCACTAACCCATTGCCCATCCCTTAATTAGTCAGAGGGCGGTTGAAAGTCAACCTCATTGTAGGTTTGGAGTCACATGTAAGCCAGACCAGGTGAAGATGGCAGGTTTCATTCCCGTTAATGAGCCAGATGGATTTTTAATGACAATCGACAATGGTTTGATAGTCATCAGTCAATTGTTAATTCGACACACTTTTTCTTGAATTTAAATTTTTTCATCTGCCGGGGTAAGATTCAAACCTGAATCTGGATCCCCAGAACATTAGTTGAGTTTCTGGATTCATATTCTAGCAATAAAACACTAGGCCAGCACCTCCTTATTAGATATGAATTGTGGTTAATAAGTAAAGGAACAGGGGATGGTGAATTAAGCATCTGTAGCTCATTGACTTTTGAAGCTATTATCACTGATTTTCACCACTTGTGTAAAGATATTGAATTTTTTACAACACTTAAAGGTGGCAGTCATGGCACCTACAAAAACCAAACCATTACAACATTAGTTTATGTTATGTTGTCAAATTTCTCGAGTGACACTTAAGTCTACAACCTTCTAACTCATGCAAGCGTGCCACCACTCATACCAAACTTAATTTTCACTATTGTCATTAATTATTGTGATACTTGATTGAACTGTAGTAATAAGCAAATGAATTGAAGGTTACAAATTATAGATGCTTATTAAAATAATGCAAATGCAATCTTGAATTCACTATTCTGTAGCAGTACCTTCCTGGAATTGACTAATTCATTTAATTTGCCATGCCAATATTCAAGTCTAAACTGGGAGCAATAAACTGGATTTTTACACTAAAGGCATAAACCACTATCTATTTGATGTGCATATTGTTTTCAAATGATCCATTACAATTTGTCATGGCAGTCAGTTTTTAATTTCATGTAATTAAGTTGCTGTCACAGATTAACTGATCATTTGGCTTTGATTTATCAGTTAGAAAAATGTAATTATTTATCCTATTTTAACCAATATGAAGTTTCTTTTTAAATAATTCTTGCCCTGATGATATTTGATAAACGTGTTTGTCCTTGAAAGATTGTTTCTTTGCAAGTGATTTTAGTTTAAAGCACAATTGACATCTCCATATTATCTTACTACACTTTAAATTAAACTGTTTTAAAATGTTATATTTTCCATTGTTAAGCAGCTGTTATTTGTGCAGAAATTATGATTTGAGTTTATCATCCATAGTCTGATCAACAGTCCTAACTACTGTCTCTGTGAAATCATCACAACTTTTTACAATATAATAATATAATTCATTACACATGAAATGTGACTTGGAGATCAGATGTCAGTCTATATTGGTTTATTTGCCTTGGGAGGGAGGAAAGTCCAACTTTAGGACAGCCTATAAATGCAAATAGGTCGAGCAAACTACTCTCAGTTGGTGTGTCAGCAATTTAAATACTTCGAATGAGTCTGGGTATTTCAGGAGCCTTTTATTTTTGCTGAAAGGGTTTCCATGGTTGAAAATATCCAATAATTAAGGGAATACCAGATTGATCAGATAGTGTCTCTTATGAAACAAATTATGAATCTGAAAGAGCAGAGGTAGGGTTCTGTGACCCTCATCTCTTCACCACATCTGCATGATCTGTCATCTTTTCTTAACTCCCTCCCATTATCCACCCCCGTTGTCCCCCCCCCACCCCACCCCACCCCCACCTCTCCTCTGCAGTGTAGGTCAGCAAGCATTGGGTGATGGCAAACAAGACAGAAGTAAAATGGCGTGGTGAAGTTCAGAAAGATTGGAGGCATGGATGAGGATTTGAACTGCAGATGAGATGATGTATGTTTGGAGTTGGATCATATTATAGAGGTGAAAACAGGTGATCTTAGAGATGGTACAGACATGTAGGCTTAATAGAAAGTTATCTTAGGGTCAAAGATGATAACATTATGCAGCAATTTGGGACAATTGCCAATAAGGGGATTGATGTTAGTACTGAGAACCAGAGTTCATAGCAGGAACTAAAGACAAGGACTTTTGTCTTCCCAATATTTAATGAGGGGAAATTTCTGCTTATCCTGGGTTGGACATTGTATTAGCATTCTTAAAAGTTTAGTGAGAATGTAAGAGTCAAGAGAGATAGAAGTGAAGTAGAGACAATTGCCATTAGTGTAGTTAAAAAAAACCTAATGGTTTGCTTTTATATGATGCTACTAAGAGGCAACATATACATCAAGAAGAAGAGGTGGTGATTGATAAATGCTTGCAGGCACCATTTTCATGTTATACTTTGGCTCTGATTAGGGAAGTGATAGGCAGAGGAGAGTGGGGTTGCTTTATTAGTAAGAAATGAAATTAAATCAACAGTAGGAAATGAAATAAGGCCAGGTAGAATAGAATCTGTGTGGGCAGAATTGAGGAACCACAAAGATACAAAAAACGATAGTTGGAGTTATGTACAGGCCTCCAAACATTAATCTGGAGCTGAAGCATAACATACAGCAGGAGATAGAAAAGATGTGTAGGAAAGGCAAAGTTATGGTTATCATGGGGGATTTCAATATGCAGTTGAAGTAGGAAAATTGTTTTGGTAGTGGATTGTAAGAAAAGAAATTTGTGGAATGTTCTTGAGATGGTTTTTTGGGCTGTTTGTGGTTGAGCCCATTGGGGAACACACAATAGTGAATTTAGTGTTGTGCAATAGGGCAGATTTGATAAGGGAACTTAAGGTGAATGAACTCTTTGGAGGCAGTGATCATAATATGATTGAATTTACTCCTCATTTGAGAGGGAGAAGGTAGAGTCAGAGATAACGGTATTACAAGTGAATAAAGGCAACTACAGAGGCATGAGAGAGGTGCTGGGTAGAATTGTCTGGGAGAGGAGCCTAGAAGGAAAGACAGTGGAACAGCAATATCAGGAGCTCCTGGGAGTAATTCAGGAGATACAGCAAAGATTCATCCTGAGGAAAAAGAAGCATGGTACAGGGAGAATGAGGTAACCATGGCTGACGAGGAAAGTCAGGGATAGCATAACAGCAAAAAAGTAAGCATGCAATGTGGCAAAGGGCAGTGGCAAAGGGTTGGGAAGTTTACAAAGACCAACAGAGGCCAACAAAAACAAAGAAATAAACAGGAAGAAGATTAAATATTAGAGTAAGCTAGCTAGGAGTATAAAGGAAGACTTTAGACATGTAAAGGGAGAAAGAGAGGCAAAAGTAGACTTTGGGCTGCTGGAAAATGACACTGGAAAATGGGGCATAAGGAAATGGCTGAGGAACTGAATAATTTCTTTGTATCAGTCTTCACAGTGGAAAACACGAGTAGTATCTTAAAAATTCAAGAGAGTGAATGGGCAGAGCTGAGTATGGTGGCTATCAACAAGGAGAAGGTGCTAGAAAAGCTGAATGGCCTGAAGGTGGATAAATCACCAGGACCAGATGGACTATACCCTAGAGTTCGAAGGGAGATACCTGAAGAGATGGTCGAAGCATTACTAATGATCTTTCAGAAATAAGTAGAATCATGGAGGGTCCCAGAGGACTGGAAAATTGCTAACGGACACCACTGTTTAAAAAGGCAGTAAGGCAAAAGATAGAAAATTATAGACCAATTATCCTAATCACAGTTGTGGGTAAGAACCTGGATTCCATTATAAGGATGATATTTCTGAATACTTGGAAGTGTATGGGCAAAGTCAACATGGTTTCATCAAGGGGTGGCCATGCTGACAAATTTTCTAGAATGCTTTGAGAAAGTAATGAGCAGCTTGGACCAAGGAGAGCCAATGGATGTTATCTACCTGGACTTCAAGAAGGCCTTTGACAAGGTGCTGCACAGGAGGCTACTGAGTAAGATAAGAGCCCATGGTGTCAGAGGCAAGGTGCTAGCATGAATAGAAGCTTGACCATCAGGCAGAAAACATAGAGTGAGGCTAGTTTTTGAAAACAGTAATGTAATTTCTCCCATATAGTTGGCAATTACTTTCTAATTTTGTGATCCATTAAACAGTGTCCAAATGCGAGAGGAAACTGAGTTTGATGGCCACTTGGTGCCACTTTGTGCATTTTTGTGCATTTAATTTTAGAGAAACAGGGCTAAGTTTATGGATTGGTTTTCAAATCCCTTTCTCACTTTGTATCAATCATCTACATAATCTATTTTGGAAATTTGGTGTGGTTTCTACTACAATCACTAATTCCACGAATACATTCTAAATTCTCACAGCCTGTTCAGGTTGAAATAAACATTTCTATCTCTCTCCTCTACCTTTCACATTCAATCCCACATTGATGTTCCCTAACTTTAATATCTTCAATTACTGTAAATAGTAGGGGAAAAATTCAACATCACTATCATTAAAGTTTGTAAAATGGGCAAATTAAGGACAGACTTTGCAATGCAATGGTCTAGTCAGAACTAAGCAAGCATTCAATGAATTCTTAATTTTCCTCGATTACTTTAAGGCAGCTTTCGTGACCATCATGGGTATTCACCACCTTGAACAATTAATATATCCTAAGTCCTACACTCTGAAATTTCTTTATAAACTCTTTAGAATATATCTTTCTCCTCAAATAAATTGTATTTTGTTAAATCTGCATCATCACATGGTGTTAAATTTTGTTTGATAATGCTCATGTGAAGTACAGCTGTTGTTCTCTCATATGAAAGATACAACATAAATGTGGTTTATTTTTTAAGTAACCCCTAGGAAAGTTGATTAGTGCTAATGAGGAACAGGCACAGGATTTCTTACCCTAACATTACCAACTTGAAGGACCAATGAGAGAATTCTTGATGGTCAGTCAAGTGTCGTGAAGTTGATGCACAATAGATGCTCCACAGGGACCAGCAACCAGTTCCTGCTGAAAAGCTGTGACAGCTGCATCACCTAAACACATTACCCTACAATAACTGACATACTTCTCTCTCTGTCTTGCAGGACAAGTTAGTTCATAACCAGGCGCACAGAGGGGGCACAGCACCTGACCAACACATCTGTACCTCTGAGGGCAGACGTTCGCATAATTGGAATTGCTATGACTAAACTCATGGCCAAAGGTATAACTGTCAAACATAAAAGTGCCTTCTTATGTCCAACTTACCCTTCATCTCACAAATCCTTTCAATTTGCAAGCTGCCAATGGTGTAAGTATGTATCTCCTATTCTACTTCCTTCTCCCAATCCAGCTCTGATTATTCACATAGAAGAAGAATTATCCCGACAGGTGTGGAAACAGGCCATTTGGCCCAACAAATCTATACCGAGCCTCCGATGAGTAACCCATCCATTCCACTATCCTATTTTTCCATATTTTCCCCAACAAATGCAACTAATTTACACATCCCTGAACACTATGGGCAATTTAGCATGGCCAATTCACCTAAGCTGCACATCTTTGGAAAGATTTTTTTCCTTTCCAATTACCAAGAAATGCAACCTGGTCCAGAAGTGCACGTGGTCCAACAGCAGGAAGATTTGGAGGAATATTTCAATGGAACAAGCTACAGAAAATATCTGAGGGATGTGCATAACTAAACTCCCTGTGCATTGGAAGGTCTGTGGTTAAAGGCAATGAATATATCAACCATTCCAGCATGGAATGATCAATTCCTCTAGCATGCTAACAGATTCAACCATGATGCAACATCTGATGCCTACTGTATCAATTCCATTGCAGCATAAGCAAAGGCTATCTAACATATGAATGAGGTCATAGAAACTCAGATTACTGCCATTTAAAATCAGAATTCTGTATCAATCACTCATATATAAGTGCTTAAAGAAGCTTGGAAAGCATCACAGCAATCCAGTTACCTGTCCATCAATATTCCCTGGTGGCAATGTGGCTCTGTGCAACCCAAACCAGTTTGACTACATTCGTCTTCCATTCCCTCCTAGAGCAGAACTGTACAAGTCATAGTGTGAGTACTTGTGATCTCCACCATTGAAAGTCACCTCGGTCCCGGGTTCAATTCCAGCCTTGGGTGACTGTCTGTATGGAGTTTGCACATTCTCCCCGTGTCTGCGTTGGTTTCCTCCTGGTGCTCCGGTTTCCTCCCAAAATCCAAAGATGTGCAGATCAGGTGAATTGGCCATGCTAAATTGCCCGTAGTCAGAGGGAAATGTGACTGGGTAGGTTACTCTTTGGAGGGTCGGTGTAGATTTGTTGGACTAAAGGGCCTGTTTCCACAATCTAATCTAAAAAAAAGCAATGGAACCAGCACAGATCTTTGTGGCACACCAGAGGCCTCCAGTCTGAAAAGCAACCCTCCATCCCCACCCTCTGTCTTCTACCTTTGAGCCAGTTCTGTATATCCAAATGGCTAGTTCTCCCTGTATTCCATGTGATCTAACCTTGCTAACCAATCTACGATGAGGAGCCTTGTTAGATGTCTTTCTAAAGTCCATATAGATCATGCCCACCGCTCTACCCTCATCAATTCTCTTTGTTACTTCTTCAAAAATTTCAATTAGGTTAGTGAGACAAAATTTTCCTGCACCAAACTATGTTGACTATCTCTAATCCGTTCTTGCTTTTGCAAATACATGCAAATCCTGTCCCTCAGGATTCCCTCCAACAACTTGCCCACCACTGATGTCAGGCTCACCAGTCTGTAGTTCCTTGGCTTTTATTTTCTTAAATAGTGGCAGCATGTTAGCTAACCTCCGTCTTCCAGCACCTCACCTGTGACTATCAATGATCCAAATATCTCAGCAAGGGGCCCAAAAATCACTTCCTGAGCTTTCCATAGAGTTCTAGGGTATACCTGATCTCCACCTTTATGCATTTTAAGGCATCCAAGAACTCCTCCTTATTAATATATACATTTTTCAAGATGTCTCCATCTATTTCCCCACATTCTGTATTTTCCATGTCCTTCTCCACAGTAAATATTTATTATATCTTCCAACTCCTGTGGTTCCACACATAGGCTGCCTTGCTGATCTTTAAGGGGTCCTATTCTCTCCCTTCTTAACCTTTTGTCCTTAATGTATTTATAAAATCCCTTTGGATTCTCCATAACCCTATTTGCCAAAGCTGTATTATGACCCTTTTTGCCATCTGGATTTCCCTCTTAAGTATATTCCTCCTGTCTTTATTACTGTTCTAAGATCTCTGCTATCTATATCTATATCTATATCTATATCTATATCTATATTTTCAGCTCTGATCTCCAGCATCTGCAGTCCTCACTTTCTCCTATCTATATACTTCCTTTTTTTTCTTGACCAAAGTCTCAATTTCTCTAGTCATTCAGCATTCCCTACACCTACCGGACTTGCCTTTCACCCTCACAGGAATACACTGTCTCTCGACTCTTGTTAGCTCCTTTTTGAAGGCTTCCCATTTTCCAGCAGTGCCTTTACCTATGAACATCCACATCCAATCAACATTTGAAAGTTTTTGCCTTATACCATCAAATTTGACCTTCCACCAATTTTGAGCTTTAACTTTTAGATCATGCCTAGCTTTTTCCATCACTATTTTAAAACTAATAGAATTATCATCATCGGTCCCAAAGTGCTCACTCACTTACACTTCAGTCACCTTCCCTGTTTTATTTCCCAAGGGAAGATCAAGTTTTGCACCTTCTCCAGTAGGTACATCCACATACTGCATCAGAAGATTTTCTTGTACGCACTTAACAAATTCTTCTTCATCTAAACCTTTTAACATTTTGACAACCCAGTCAATGTTTGGAAAGTTAAAATGCTACCCTATTAGTATCCTATTACTACCCTATTATTCTTACAGATAACTGAGAGAGAACAAAGAAAATTACACCACAGAAACAGGTCCTTTGGCCCTCCAAACTTGCACTGATCCAGATCCTCTACCTAAACCTGTTGCCTATTTTCTAAAGGCCTGTACCCCTTTTCTCCATGCCTATTCAATACATCTTAAATGATGCTATTGTGCCCGCCCTGACCATCTCCACTGGCAACACATTCCAGGCATCCACCACCCTCTGTGTAAAGAACCTTCCATGCATATCTCTCTTAAACTTTTCCCCTCTCACTTTGAACTCATGACCGCTAGTAACTGAGTATCCCACTCTGGGAAACAGCTTCTTCCTATCCACCCATATCTCCACGCATATCTCTTTTAAGCCTTTTCCTCTCACCTTGAACTCGTGATCCCGAATAATTGAATCTCCTACTCTGGGAAAAAAAGTTTCTTGCTTTCCCCCTGTCTATAC
>NC_057713.1:69474789-69535198 GCF_004010195.1 Chiloscyllium plagiosum
CCCACTGCCACTGTGCCGCCCACAGTGGCACAGTGGTTAGCACTGCTGCCTCACAGCGCCAGAGACCCGGGTTCAATTCCCGCCTCAGGCGACTGACTGTGTGGAGTTTGCACGTTCTCCCCGTGTCTGCGTGGGTTTCCTTCGGGTGCTCCGGTTTCCTCCCACAGGTAATTTTTGAATGAGAGAACAAAGAATAACATTTCAATTTGTAAAAATAATTTATTCACAGGATATAGTCACAGTTATTGACGCCAGCATTCATTGCCAATCACTAATTGTTCACAGGGCAGTTAGTCAACCAAATTGCCGTGGGACTGGAGTCACATGAAAGTCAGACCAAATAAGGACAGCAGATTTCCTTCTCTCAAGGGTATTAGTGAACTAGATAGGTTTTCCCCAACAATTAACATTGGCTTCATTATCATTATTAGACTTTTAATTCCGGGTTTTTATTGAATTCAAGTTCCACTATTTGTCATGGCAGGATTTGAACCTAGATCTCCAAAATACTTCCTGGGTCTCTCTAGTTTCATATACTAGATAATCCACTGAGGCCACTTATTTCCTAGAACACTTACAAACAGGCCCCACCACCGAGATATTTTTCCCACCCCACTCCTATCTGCATTCTGCAGAGACCATTCCCTCCATGATTCCTACCATCAACCCACCCTCCACTTCCGACACTTTCCCTTGCCACTGCAAAAGGTATAAAAACTCTACCCACACCTCCCCCCTCAACTCAATCCAAGGCCCCAAAGGACCTTTCCACATCTGGCAGAGATTTTCCTGCAACTTGACACACATCATCTACTGTGACCGTTGCTACCGATGTGGTCTCCTCTACATTAGGGAGACAGGATGCCAACTTGCGGAACGTTTCAGGAAACATCTCTGAGACATGCGGACTACACAACTCCACTACCCTATGGCTGAAAACTTCAACAACCCCCTCCCCTCCCACTCTGCCAAGGACATACAAGTTCTGGGCCTCCTACACCGCCAGATTCTAGCCACTTGATGCCTTAAGGAAGAATGCCTCATCTTCCGCCCTGGGACCCCCTAACCACACGGGATCAATGTCCTCATCTCCCCTTCCCCCACCTTATCCCAGATCCAACATTCCAACTCAGCATCACCTTCTTGAATTATCCCACCTGCCCATCTTCCTTCCCACTTCACTGTCTGCTCTGACCTATCACTTTCACCCCCATCTTTATCTATCCATTGTATTCCTTCCCCCCAGCCGCAACCCCCTGCCATTTATCTCTCAGCCCATTTGGGCCCCCTCACATTTCTGATGAAAAGCATAAGCTCAACAGAACAGAAACATCAACTGTCCTGCTCCTCGGATGCTGACTGACCGGCTGTGCTTTTCCAGGACTGCACTTTTTGACTCTGATCTACAGCATCTGCAGTCCTCACTTTCTCCTTTTCTAGAACACCCAGGCTGACCAACTCTTTAGGAAATAAATTAAAGTACACTTCATATGGAGTGTTGGTGACTCTCAGGCTCAGTCTCCTCCAGACTGTCCTAGAATTAAGACACAAAAGACATTTCTTTGGTAATGTGGGGCAGTCAAAATGCTGCACCTTTGATTACCCCGATTATATCCTTCCATTGAATTTAGCAAGAGCCCTTCAGTTCCACCTTTTCAGGGTTTGCTGTTCACTTACACATGCCACTGTTTTGTCCCTGCCCACTACATCCACTCCGTAATTACAGGAGCCATTATGTCCCATTTCACATTTGTTACTAGCTACAAGCAATAGACATTTTATTTATATTTTCTGATTTCTGCAGAGAACATTAGAACTTTGAGCAAAAGCAGGCCGTTTGAATTTCATGCATGATTCAATATTTGACATCTGCATGTATTCTCAACTTGACTTTCCTGTTTGACTCCAATAACCTTTAAATACATTCAATTCCACTTTGAATAAATTTAGTGACCAATCTGCCTTGCTTTCTAAAGTAGAGAATTTCACATAATAATAGCTCTAAGAGAAAAAGTCTACTCCTCTGTGTTTTAAGAGGGAGAGCTCTTATTCTTAAACTCTATCTCATAGTTCTAGTCTTCACCAAAGAGGAGACATTCTCCCACTCTCTGTTAGAACAAGTCCCTCAGGATTTGTATGTTTCAATAAGATCACCTCTCCTTCAGTTAAACTGCAATGAGTAGAAGCCCAACTGTTAGACCTTCTTTCGTACAACAAGCCCTTCAAGCCAGGAATCAGTTGAATGATCCTTCTCTGAATTGTTTGCAATTTAATTACATTTTTTTCAAATATTGTGTACAATAACGTTTCAAAAATATATACACAGTACTTCATTGGTAGCCTCATCAAAGCCCTGCACAGTTGCAATAACACTTTTTGATGTTTATATCCATTCAATTTATAATAAATATCAACACTAATTATTTGCTGTAAGATGTACAAGGACACCCATAGAACATACAGACAGGCTCTTCAGCCCTCGATGTTGCACTGACCTGTGAAACCAATCTGAAGCCCATCTTACCCACACCATTCCATTTTCATCCATATGTCTGTCCAATGACCATTTAAATGCCCTTAAAGTTGGTGGTGCAGGGAATGCGTTCCATGCCCCTACTACTCTCTGAGAAAAGAAACTACCTCTGACATCTGCCCTATATCTATTACCCTTCAATTTAATTTATGCCCCCATGTGTGAGACATCACCATCTGAGGAAAAATGCTCTCACTGTCCACCCTATCTAACGCTCTGATTATCTTATATGTCTAAATTAAGTCACCTCTCAACCTTTTTCTCTCTAACAAAAACAGCCTCAAGTCCCTCAGACCTTCCTCACAAGACCTTCCCTCCATACAAAGCAATATCTGAGTAAATATTGACTGAACCCTTTCCAAAACTTCCACAACCTTCCTATAATGCAGTGACCAGAACTGTACGCAATACTCCAAGTGCAGCTGCATCAGAGGTTTGTACAGCTGCAGCATGACCTCATGGCTCTCAAACTTAATCCCTCTACTAATAAAAGCTGACACACTGTATGCCTTCTTAACAACCCTATCAACCTGGGTGGCAACTTTCAGGAATCTTTGTACATGGACACTGAGATCTCTCTGCTCATCTACCCTGCCAAGAATCTTACCATTATCCCAGTAGTCTGCTTCTTGTTGCTTCTTCCAAAGTGAGTCGCCTCACATTTTTCCACATAAACTCCATTTGCCACCTCTCAGCCCAACTTTGCAGCTTATCTATGTCCCTCTGTAACCTATAACATTCTTCTGCACTATCCACCACGCTACCAATCCGAGAGTCATCCACAAATTTACTAACCCATCCTTCTATGCCCTCATTCAAGTCACTTATAAAAATGACAAACAGCAGTGGACCCAAAACAGATTCTGTAGTACACCACAGTAACTGAACTCCAGGATGAATAATTCCCATCAACCATCACCCTCTGCCTTCTTTCAGCTAGCCAATTTCTGATCTAAACCATTAAATCACCCACAATCCCATTCCTCCGTATTTTGTGCAATAGTCCACCTATGGGAAAACTTATCAAATGTCTTACCAAAATCCATACACACCACATCAGCCATTTTACCCTTGTTCACCTGCTTGGGCACCTTCTCAAAGAATTCAATAAGGTTTGTGAGGCACGACCTACCCTTCACAAAACTGTGTTGACTTTCCTTAATCAGCTTATTCATATTAAAACCTTTTCTAACACTTTACCCACAACCGAAGTAATGGTCAGTGGTCTATAATTAACAGGGTTGTCTCTACACCCCTTCTTGACCAAGGAAATAACATTTGCTATCGTCCAGTCTCTGGTGCTATTCCTATAGACAATGACACATAAAATCAAAGACAAAGACTTGGTAATCTCTTCCCTGACTTCCCAGAGAGTCCTAGGATAAAATCCCACCCAGGGGACTTATCTATCCTTACATTTCCAAAATTGCTAACGCCTCCTCCTTGTGAACCTTCATCCTATCTGGCCTAGTAGCCTGTATCTCAGTATTCTCCTTGACAACATTGTCTTTTCTAATGTGAATACTGACAAAAAACATCCATTTCGCGCTTCCCCTATCTCCTCGGACTCTATGCACAACTTCCCACTACTGTCTTTTATTGCCCCTTATCTTATTCTAGTCATTCCTTTATTCCTGAATACCTATGGGGCGCTTAAGGGTTTTCCTTGATCCTATTCACCAATGATTTGTCACGTCCCTCCTGGCTCTTCTTAATTCTTTTATTATTCTTTTCTATCTAACTTGTAACTCTCAAATGCCCTAACTGAGTCTTCATATCTCATCTTAAAATAAGCCTTCTTCTTCCTCTTGACAAGAGATTCAACTTCTAGAGTAAACCATGGTTCCCGTGCTCGACCACTTCCTCCCTGCCAGACAGGTACATACTTATCAAGGCCTGCAGTAGCTGTTCCTTGGATAAGCTCCACATTTCATTTGTGTCCATCCCTCGCAGTTTCCTTCACCATCTTCTCCATTCTAAGTCTTGCCTAATCGCATCGTAATTGCATTTACCCCAGCTATAAATCTTGCCCTGTAGTATATACCCATCCATATCCACTGCTAAAGTAAAATGAATCAAATTGTGATCAATATCAACAAAGTGTTCATCTACTTCCAAATCTAACACCTGGCCGGGTTCACTACACAGTACCAAATCCAATGTGACCTCCCCCCTTGTTGGCCTGTCTTCATACTGTGTCAGGAAACCCACCTGCACACATTGGATAAGAACTGTCCCATCAAAGGTACTTAAACTATAGTAGTCTAAGACAATATTTGGAAAGTTAAAGACCCCAATAACAACTACCATGCTCCTACCCAGAATCATCTTTGCTATCCTTTCCTCTACATCTCTGGAACTATTCGGAGGCCTATGGAAAACCCCCAACAGGGTGATCTCTCCTTTCCTGTTTCTAACTTTAGCTTATACTGTCTCCGTAGACGAGTCCTCAAATGTCTTTTCTGCAACCGTAATACTGTCCTTGAGTAACAATGCCACCCTCCCTCCTTTTTTTTAACCATCTTCTCTGCTCTTACTGAAACATCTAACTCCCGGAACTTGAAACAATCATTCCTGTCCATGCTCTATCCATATTTCCGAAATGGCCACAACATCAAAATCCCAGGTACCAACCCATGCTGCAAGTTCTCTCACCTTATTCCGGATGTTCCTGGCGTTGAAGCATACACAATTCAAACCAACTTCTTGCTTGCTGGTGCTCTCTTGCGACCTTGAACCCCTATTTCAAACCTCACTACTCTCAACCTCCTGTGTTATCCTTGGGGGGAAATTTGCTAATGCTCACCGGGTGGTTTTAAACAAATTCAGCAGGGGGTTGGGAAACCAAATTGTTTCGGGTGAAGACTATCCTGTTTGGTTCGGGTGAAGACTATCCTGTTTGTTGAGGTCCCACCTATCCCACAAAGAGCCCAATTATCTAGGAATCCAAAACCCTCCCACCTGCATCATCCCTGTTGCCACGTGTTCAACTCCTCTGTCTCCCTATTCCTCACCCCGCTAGCATGTGGCACAGGCAACAAGCCAGAGATAATAACTCGGTTTCTCCTACCTCCAAGCTTCCACTCTAGCTCCCTGAATTTCTGCCTGAAATCCCCATCTCTCTTCTGACACACGGAAATCCTGAATTTCTGCCTGAAATCCCCATCTCTCTTCTACACGCGGAATTACTTCACACAGAGGGTGGTGGGAGTTTGGAATGCGTTGCCAGCAGAGGTGGTAGAGGCAGGCACGGTAGATTCATTTAAGATGCATTTGGACAGATACATGTGTGGGGGGAGCAGAGGGATACAAATGCTTAGGAATTGCCTGATAGGTTTAGACAGTATATTTGGATCGGCTCAGGCTTGGAGGACCGAAGGGCCTGTTCCTGGGCGTAAATTTTCTTTGTTCTTTGTTCCCCTAACTATGGAGTCCGCAATGCCTAATGCTCTGCGTCTCTTCCCCCTTCCCTTCTGAGCAACTGGAATATACTCTTTGCCAGAGACCTGTGCCCCATTGCTCACCCCTGGTAAGTTGTCACCCCAACAGTATCCAAAATGGTATTCTTATTGTTGAAGGGTAAAGCCAACGGGCATCCCCGCACTGCCTGCCAGTTCCCTTTCCGTCCCCTGATGGTAACCCATCTACTTTCTTCTTGGACCGGAAGTGTGACTACCTTACTGTAACTCCTCTCAATAGCCCTCTCCACCTCCCAAATGATCCAAAGTTCATCAAGCTCCAGCTCCAGTTCCCTAATGCCATTTTTGATGAGCTGGATTTGAGTGCACTTCCTGCAGATGCAGTCAACAGGGACACTAGTGGTGACCCTTACCTCCCACATTCTGCAGGAGGAACATTCAACTGCTCTAACCTCCTTTCCCACTATTCTAATTTCCCAATGAGACTACTGAAAAACTTTTAAAATAAAACTAGTGCAGTTACCAATCTGGTATACAGAACCTTTTTATTTGGTTAGAGGAGGAGGAGGACAGGTGGAAGACAGTACCCAAGTAATGTTAAAGCAACCGCCCTAATATAAAACCTCACTTACACAGCAGTCCCATGTCCATTTCTGCTCAGTGTGCATTCCACCAATACACGAGGTACGTTTATATACATTAAACTTATTTTCCATCGGGCCTTTGGTCCTCACTGTCGCTCCTCCCACTTCAACTGCCACCAAAAAAATGAAGCAAGTAAGATACCTTGGAATTCTGCAATGACTCGCCTTTTTTTTCCCCTTCATTCATTCACAAGATGAATAAAAACTCATAATTCCAGATTTTTTTATTGAATTCAAATGTTATTCTCCACTGCCTCTCTTTCCTCCCACCTCCTGGTGGTCTCGTAAAGGGGGCAACACACCCAACTGCACCACTCCCCTTTATTTCAATATTCCCCATATATACGTGCAAACACACACACACCAAACAGTTTTAACTATTATGTAGGCATTGTAGCTAGCATATATACATTGTCAGGGATATATGCCAAAAATAAACATGGAAAGAGAAATATAAACCTTCCATATTCTACATTCACATTACCATTCTCTCAGAAAGAAGACAAATCCGAGAAAACAGCGTCCGTCTCAGGAATTTTTTCTAATTTGATCTCCCAGGCTTCTGGAAGCTCTTGTTGTTCCACAGGTATGTCCCTCTCTGGCTGTTACACTGTGAAGCTGCTATTGTCTTCTACCTGTTTACATCCAACCCTGGATCAGAGACACATGACTCTGTCAACACCGTTGGTCCCATCTGGACCAGTTCAATATTCTGATGGAAATCTCCCTCCTTCTCTCCCCTCCTACCTGTTGGTGAGGTACAATGGCAAGCCTCCTCCAGCCCAATTCATCCCTAGTCTGCATTGTATATGACAAATGGTCCTGTCTGAGTCACCACCAACAAAAGGATCCATTTTTCCCCACAAGTATATAATTCCAGGTCAACATCGTAACTTCTCTTTAGTATACCTTTGACTATAATGTCCTGGCACGTCTGATTATTTATCCTTCTTAGTTGTGCTTTATCACCTCTCCAGTTTCTTTGGCTGCAGTAAGTCAAAATATGGTTCTCAGCTGGTGATTGAATATTAAGGGTGTTAGTGAATGCCTGGTCATCATGAGTGGCGTGCTCCTCCATATGCTGAGGAGCATGTTAAGCCACAGTCCTAGTGAAACCTCATTCCTGATGAAGGGCTTATGCCCAAAATGCAGATTCTCTTGATCCTTGGATGCTATCTGACCTGCTGTACCTTTCCAGCACCCACTCTCGACTCTGATCGCCAGCATCTGCAGTCCTCCCTTTCTCCCTTGAGGCCTTCAAGGTTTGCACAAATCTGTCTGCTTGGTCATTTGCCACAGGGTGACACAGAGCCAATCTCACATGTATAAACTCTGATTTTCTAAGTAGTCAAACTCTTATGCCATTGTCACTCAATTTGTGCTTGGTTCTGGAACCTGGCAAATATTTTGTCCAGCTGGTCTGTCACTGCTTCCACTGCTACCAATTCCATGACCACCATCTTGGGCGATTGGAGTGAACATCCATGACCTCTAATCACATCCATCCCTCTACTGGTCCTGCACAGTGCCTTAGTGATTACGCATGGGAATGGCCTCAAACGGGGATCTGTTTTGGGACCATCGCTGTTTGTCATTTTTATAAATGACCTGGAGGAGGGGCTAGAAGGTTGGGTGAGCAAGTTTGCGGATGATACGAAAGTCGGAGGAGCTGTTGACAGTGAGGAAGGATGTGGCAGGTTACAGCGGTATATAGATAAGCTGCAGAGCTGGGCAGAAAGGTGGCAAATGGAGTTCAATGTAGGTAAGTGTGAGGTGATTCACCTTGGTAAGAGTAACAAGAAGATGGGGTACTGGGCTAATGTCGGATACTTGGTAGTGTGGATGAGCAGAGGGATCTTGGTGTCCATGTACACAGATCTCTGAAAGTTGCCACCCAGGTAAATAGTGCGGTGAGGAAGGCATATGGCGTACTGGCTTTTATTGGTAGAGGAATTGAGTTCTGGAGTACTGAGGTCATGTTGCAGTTGTATAAGACTCTGGTGCGGCTGCATCTGGAGTATTGTGTGCAGTTTTGGTCGCCATATTATAGGAAGGATGTGGAGGCACTGGAACGGGTGCAGAGGATGTTTACCAGGATGTTGCCTGGTATGGTAGAAAGATCGTATTAGGAAAGGCTGAGGCACTTGGGGTTGTTTTCAATGGTGTAAAGAAGGTTTAGGGGTGACTTGATATAGGTGTACAAGATGATTAGGGGTTTAGATAGGGTTGACCATGAGAACCTTTTTCCACGTATGGAGTCAGCTATTACGAGGGGGCATAGCTTTAAATTAAGGGGTGGTAGGTATAGGACAGATGTTAGGGGTAGATTCTTTACTCAGCGAGTTGTGAGTTCATGGAATGCCCTGCCAGTAGCAGTGGTGGACTCTCCCTCTTTATGGGCATTGGATAGGCATATGGAGGATAGTGGGCTAGGTGGGCTTGGATCGGCGCAACATCGAGGGCCAAAGGGCCTGTACTGCGCTAAATTTTTTCTATGTTTCCTCCTGGACAAGTAAAAGCATAATTCTAGGCGATTTCTAATCCCAGTCCTTCACTACAGGCTGAATACCCAGGTCATTTCAAATAGCGTTCCACATTTCACTCACTAACACTATTATCTTGTCTTCCGGGGAAAGGTACTGAATTTGGATTTCAGTAGAGAACATATTTATTTCCTGGTAGTGGTAATATTAAATTCATCTGCATTGCTGTGCTGCTCCAGTTGTCAGTATTGGATTTCATATGAGGATGCTGATCGAGCCATTTCCCTTCTATGTAGGGTGCTACAGCCATTGACAATATTTCTGTTTATTGGTCAAACTCGGATATATAGCCTGTGGTCTTGTCAGCAGCACAAAGTGCTTGCTTTAAAGGCAAGGCATTGCATACCCTTGCAGTGGCCACTTCAGGTCGAAATCAGTCAACACTTCTTTTTGGGCTTGTTTCATCTCCCAGTTTGCATCCCCACATTTCTGGATCAATTTCCACAGTTGCCCTTTTCTCAGCAACCGATGCACACTTGCCAGATCAGACATGAGCTTATCATAATAATTTACATGTCCCAAGAACAATCAGTTGAAACATATTTTCTGGTCTAAGTACATTCATGATACCCTCCATTAACATCTAGCTACATCTTCTGTAGTCCCTCGCCATTGATTACATGGCCCAGGTACACCATGGAGTTGATAAAACAACTCATTTTTTCCTTTTACTTGCTGGCCATGCCCTTGCAACTTTTTTTTGGGTTTCTTCGAGGGTTTTTCAAGTGGCCCTTTTTAGAAGATCCAGTAGTCAAAATATCTTCCAGATAACATCGGGTTCAAGGCCCTCTAGAATAGAACCAGCACTGACACAATACTGAAAGAAAGTCACTTGAGGTGGAATGGTGTCATTTTTGTCAACAATGGCTGGTCTCCTTCATGACCACCATCTGCAAGTAGGTCTGCAACAGATCTACTTTTTAAGATTTTATCCCCAGCCTGCCTGCTAAACATGTCTTCAATGCATGGAAGTTGGTAATTATTCCACACACAGGGCTGGGTTGACTGCCCTTAAAGTCACCACAAATTCTTCTTGCATCAATTATTTTTAAGACTGGAATGATTTGAGTGGTTACTAGTTTCAATGCTCCCAGGTCATCAGCCATTCCAGTTCCATATCCACATGGTGCTGGATGTGCCTTTTGACCCCATGGATGAGTCTCCTGCTTTAACTGAAGTTTAATTTCTACTTTCATTTTCCCCTATGGTTTCTTTGAAGACATCTTTATACTTATCCAAAATCTTTTGCAAACTCTTTTAAATCCATCAGCCTACTAAACATGCCAGTTTAAGTTTAATTTATGTAACCAGGAGCTTCTGTTTAATGGAAGATAGTTGTCTTTCACTACACAGAGCCAATTTGGCACATTGGTCCCTTAATTGTATTTTCACTAGTGCAGGGCCTTCCGTGGCACCACTTGTTTCATTTATATCCATTGTGTAGTCTTGGACAGCTTCAGTGGCAGTCTCCCCCTCTAACTTGAGAAGAACCCAAATAACCAGCTTCACCCCATACTATCAGAATGTTTAACTGAAGTTCTGCTGGCTCTGAGCCTTCTGCCTCTCCTTCAGATTGGCTGACTCCCAATCTACTCCTTAGCTGGTCACATGTACCTTATGCCTTGACTCTGCATTGGCCCTTCTGTTGCTTGATTTATACCTGGCAATTTTAAACAATACGGCCTACTTGATTAAACCTATGGCATTGGGCTTCAACACATTCATGCTGCATTGGTGACATTCTACTGTTGCTTCTGAGTTGCATGCTGAGTTTCTACTTTACGCATCAGAGTGTCATTACTCAACTGTGTTGCTTCACCGATAGCAAACTCCATCCGGGTAGCAATTTCAAAAGGTACCTTGAAATCCAGTTCTCTACTTGTTAGCAGCTTCTGTTAGATAGCTTTGTGCCAGATGCCCCAAACCAAATAGTCCCACAAGGCATCTCAAATGAACCTTCCACATTCACAATGTTCTACTAGCCCCTTTAATGTGGTCACAAATTAGGTGATGGACTGTCCTTTGTGCTGTACCAGTACATAAAAATGGAAATGATTTGCAATCATCAATGGCTCAAATGCAAAATAACCCAACAGCTTGTATTGTTCTTGTTATGTCTATTCCTTAAAATGAAGCTCTTGCTCCCAAAGTTACTTAAGAAAACTGGTGCCATTATGAATTCAATCACTTTGCCTGTACATATGCATTAAAACGTTCAGATTACAGAATCCAAATTTCTGACTCAAATAGGCCTATCACTCTAAATTGGCCAACCATATTGTTTTCCATCCAGCAGGAATTTTTCCTCCAACTCAAATCAAATCTCAGATCAAAGCTGTTCTCTCACCAACTAAGTTAGCATTCCATTCTTCCCTGCATTGACCGCAGCTAAATTCCCCTTGTGATCTCTCGCAATTACCTCTAAACTTCTGGATAAACACCCTATCTTCAACCATTAGCTGCAGTCTGAGTTCCCTCATGACTGCTGTCCTCAGCCCCTCCTCATACTATTCATTCCCAGCTGTGATCACAGGCTGAGTCCCCTTGTGACCACCTCCCTCAACAATCCTGCATCATGTTTGAAGTCCTTCCTCCCAACACACACAATAAGAACAGTATTTGCACTCAGTTTGTGGGCCAGATCCCACAGTCTTTACCAGTTTATGGTTCACTAGATCATGAAATATACTGAGGGTAAAATTGAACAAGGAAAATTTTATGGGTTGTCTCAGTTCAGACTGGCTTCTTTAGCTCCAGCCCTTACCTGCTGTCTTAAAGGACTTATGCACATCCAACTTCATGGGGTTCTCCAATTGTAGAGGCTGACCCTGAGACTCATCAGTGAATGTGCTACCAATGGCCTTCAGACTCATTTGGAAGTACAAGCTTTCAGAGCAGTGTTCCTTTGTCAATAGGATATCATTTATAGTAAAAGATCAAACCGGTTGGACTATAACCTGCTGTTGTGTGAATTTTAACTTTGCCCACCCTAGTCCAACATCAGCATCTCCACATCATTGTCGCCTTCAATTGCTTTGTAAATAACAAGTGCACAATGGAGATGAAAATGGCTATGACTGCATTTGAAGTGATCAGAGTAAGTTCTTCATTCTGAGAGAGAGGAGCTTTCAAGCTTGAATTGTGAGGCCCTTCAAAGGGCAACAGTATTATACAGACACCCACACAAATGAAGCTTAAGATACCCGCAGGCAATATATGCTTTGTTAGCCTGAGACACTGGTCGATTGTGTGAAATCCAACTCCCTGTCCCAAACACACCTGACAATTTAGTGCAAGGTAACTCCAGTCTATGAAGCAATGGTAATGTTTGTCAATCTGGAAAGATGCAACTAAGTTGTTAAAGTAGCAGTCAGCTACTCCTTCCTTTGCACTATGAACATGGTGTTGTGTTAAGAACAGGTGTTGTGTTAAGATTCTGTACCTTATAGACATGGGTCGATGTGCGCATACAAATGGTGAAAAGAAAAAATGGAAAAATTTGCAATCACGTCACCTGTGCAATCCCTGTGCCTTTCTTTACCTCCAAAAAATGTCTCAATGTAGTCCCAGGGTGGGATGACTATTCTAGACACAATCATATTAGCCTTGAAGACTTGGTCATGTGACCCTAGTGATGTTCTTGTTAGAAGGTTTTATCAGAGGCAAATACACATATGTTACATTGGGCTGAGGGTGGCAAGCAGGGTAGAGATGGAAGGCCTGGCCATCTTTGGAATGTCCTAAGACCTTTGCTGGTGGAGATGAAGGATGGCTGTATTTGGTTCCTCTTCCAGATAGGCGCATCCTGAAACAATCCTGTCTCCTTTTGAGGAAAGGGGCCTGGGGTGAGCCCTCTGTCTTTCTGTTCAAGAGGAATGAAGTGCAGGATCATCTGTGCATCAAACTGAGTTCTGGGCCTGATTCTTGATGACAGCTATCAACTTGTCCATAGAGGCATGGACAAGTTGATAGCATGTTTACATGCCTGAGGCAGCAAGGTCCTAACTTCAGAGGAATCTCAGTAAACCAACTATTGACTATGCAAATTTTGGATCATCTGAAGAAGATTTCAAAGTTCCGCAAAAATGTTACATCAAAGAGGTAATGCCTATACTGAAGAATACGAGAAAACGCTAGCGAAAACAACAAAATACAAGGAGCTCAAGCAACAGCAACTGGATATTTTTAAATAAGGGTTGTTACACAGCCCTTGCAAAAGTAAGTGTTTTACAGTACTGTACAGATATTCCCGTCACTTTTACATTCATTAAAAAGAAATTGGCCAAGAACATAAATGCATGCATGAGGCGGTGCTTCCATCTTTCTATCGTGAGACTCCATTCCTGTAAACTGACAGGTGCTGTTGCGATCATAGAAGCTGTTCAGGACTTTGTTTAATGCTGTCTTCACCACTCCTTGCCAAATGGTAACTATTGCTGCATTTTTTAAAAGTTTTATTGTGTTATTATTGCTTTATTTTGTTCATCATGTGAAATCTGTGTCCTTTTGCACTCAATACATTTAAATTATAGATTTAAATAAATTCTCCAGGAGAGCACAGCATTAGATAAGCAGGTCTGCCCTTGTTTAAGGTAAAATCGATTATCTGAATAATCAATTATCTGAATCAAATAGTGCCTGCCCATCTCGTTCAGATAATTGGGGTTCCTCTGTACATTGCTGCACTCCTGCAGCTTTTATATAAGATTGCTCAGTGCCCATGACAAACCTGTCTGCTGCTCCTGTATTTCTAAGAAGTTCCCATTTGCCAACACAAGAGAGTCTTCTATTGCTTGGGACTATGTAGGTGCCTAGTTTCTGGCAGTTGTCTGAGTGTCAATATTTCTTCTTCAGCCAGCTGAGGAGACATAAGGAAGAACTCCCCAGCAAGTGCTGCCAACCTAAATCAAGAAAAAAAACTCACTGAAATGTTAGCATGAGCTGCTGGGGTGCAGTTTGCAACCTTGGCAGTGTTTGAGCAGTGGGTGCAGTCTTCCTCAGGTTGATGAATGCAGATCTTGATGATTCAGCCCTTTTGACCATGGCCACTGCAGATATTCCACTGGTACCTCCTGGAGACAAAGAGAGAATTGTCTAAGTCTTGATCAAGGGGTAGAGGATGTGGCATATCATTGAATACACAGAGGAAGAGCAACACAACAAGCATTTTACCTGTTTGCCAGGGCATTGGTTTCCACATCTCCACAGTAGTGGTCTTGCTCTTTACTGGCTGACACCAAGAGATTCTTCTCAGAGGTTGGGAATCCAAATGTTCAACACTTTGCTCCTTTGTTGTCTCAAGTCCCCATACTGGCAGCAAATACAACAGCTTAGCGGCATGGATCCTAAAGAACAGTTTAGTCATTTGGCTGAGGCTCAGTTATGTTCTGGGATTTCTCAGTGGGCTGACCTAGGTTCCTTCTGCTCAGGATATACCCTGCACAAAGCTTTGTGATTGCCTTCATCAAGTGTTGTTCCCCAAGCTGAGACAGACAGGTAAGGGTGTCCAATCTCATTTGAATTCCCTTTAACTCATATGAGTCCAATTGCCATATTTTCTACAATGCCAGTTGAAGTGCTTGCTTCAGCCAATAGACACCTTTGCACCGTTACGTCATCAAGCCCACACACCAAATGCATCCCAGTATCTCATTCAAGGTCAACCCAAAATCACATGCTCCTGCCAGTCATCTTAACTTTAAAAAAAATCATAATAGATTTTGCTGGTTCCCAACAGGTGAGTAAAACCAGAAGCATCTTAGAATTAGATAAGGCTTGGGGATCACAATATTTCTTATCTAAATCCGTCAACTCTTGGGGTTTAGTATCCGGTGCTTCAGGGAAAGGCAGACTCCTAATAAGCAAAAATGCTGTAGATTCACAAGTAGTCGGAAGGATTACTTTATGCTTTTCATCTGCCCCAATGTTATTTGTCCAGAAAAATAGTGCAAAGTTTCCACTTATTGGTCCAATCTTCAACTAGATCAAAAGAGTCAAGCTTCCCAAATAAAGACATGACACTAGAAACACTTACCTCAATTCAAAGATGACCGTTATGAGAAAATTTTCTTGAAGAGCATATTGTTTTCTCACTGCTACTGAAATAACTGGACAGAAACCAGTATCCCACCACCAAGTCACTCTTCATTGACATGTACGCAGAACATAGGCGTTAGCCAGCCAGCGCAGAGCCAGACCATAGAAGAGACTCTTTGAATCTCCTGCTTATATATTTTTTCCTCTCAAGGTGATCAGGATTTCTGATGTTACTGTTTATACGTTTTTCTTTTTATCTCCACATTACTGGCTAACAGCAGTAGGCTTATTTTCTCTCCCAGTACCCATGTTGTGTGTGTACAAGTGTGACACATAGTGAAAAACAACAAATGCATGAATCTTTATTCATTTTCCAGCAGCAGGATGAAAGAATATACCTGAGTGGCCAGTGACAAGCAGTGCCCTTCTCATCAAAGTGCAATCTGCTGCATATATTTTTTTTAGTGAGCAGAACGTCTGACACTCCTGTTTTTTCTCTATTTTTTTCATTCCCCACACTACTGCCTAACTGTGGTAATGCTTATTTTTCCCCCATGTGTGTGTGTGTGTGCAGGTGCAAGACACAAGGTGCCCGAATCTTTATTCATTTTCCACCACCAGGAAGAAAGGAAACACTTGAGTGGCCAGTGACAAGAAGTGCCCTTCTCATCAAAGGGCAATTTCCTGCTTATATTTTATTAACCAGTACAAATTACGAATATTAACATTAACAGCTGTATACAAGAAACAGCAATTTACTGGGGAAAGGGGCAGCAAAGCCAGACCCCAAACCCCAGTGTACAACCAGTTCACAAGGAAACGAGGACGAACCTCAAATCCCACCTTACATCAATCAAAAAGGAAGACGTAAATGCAACCACATACAGACAATCCAATAAACCGAACAATAAAGCAGCGCATAAATCATGGACACCATCATAAACCAGCAAACCACCCGTCCCTCCCTCCTTCTGGCCACCCAAACGTAGCCTGCCCTACGCCCTTTCAAGTTCTGTCCTCCCCATGTGTTTTTTGGCTCTCAGTCCACCCTGATACATCTTCCGGCCACCTCTTTGACAGCCCGTCCTATTTCCCCATCTCCCCAAGGATGACAACGATCAGGATGGCCTACCCAGTTTCAGCTTCCCTAACCACCCGCTCATGAATTCCAGCCAACTTTACAACAGCCCGCCCTGTTACCTGCCTGGGGTGGACTACCCTGACGTACCTTCCAGCCACCTGTAGGACAGCCCATCCCGATGACCACTTCTCAGAACATCAGCGCTCAGAACAGCCTACCTACCTTCCAGTACTCAAGACAACTGGCATCAGAGCAGCCAACCTACCTTCTGCTTCACAGGACAGATTACCCAGCCTCCGGCTCCCAGCTCATAGTGAAGCCTGCCAGATGCAGGGACACAAGACAGTGCAGGTGTTAAACCCAAGAAGCAACAGGATAGAGTCAATTACCAACAAAAAAACCAACAGAATCCTTTCTGGTACAGAGTTCATTACCATAAACAGTTCTCTTCAGAATACAGAATCCATTCACAGGAACAAAGTCCATGCAGAATGCACTGTCAAAGATAGAAACTACAACTAAAGGCAGAGTCCACTCCGGTATGCAGAGTCCACTCCTAAAGGCAGTAAATACACAGCACGCACAGAGGTGTTCAGTCTTCATCGAGGCCTGTTTTATCCATTGAGAATCAGGCCCACTCACACGAACAGTGTGCATTGTGAAGGCAATATCCACTCCCAAATTCAAAGTCTAGTCCTGAACTCAAGGACACAGCAAATGCTCAGCTCCCAGCACACACACAGGTGTTCAGTCTTTACAAAGGCCTAGTCCACCAAAGGGCCAGGCCTACCCACAGGAACAGCTCATCTGGAAAGATGTATTTTCTCACAAGGGCTCAGTTCAAAACACCAAAAAAGTGAAACCACAGGCAAAAAAGAAAGAAAACCAGAGTGCCCTGCCACACAGTCCTTTTCTAAAAGTAAAAGAGAAAAGAGTAACACACAGGCTGTAGCCAGCCAGTGAAAAACACAGATCCTTAATGAGGGCTAAATTACACCTAAAACACATTGACTATTTCAATCGAACAGTTTAAAAATCAGTCCACAATAAAAAAGGAATAACAGTTAACAAAACTGGAAACCTTCCCCTCTGCATTTAATTCCACTTCAGTCCCACGCTCCTGATCTTTGGGCACTTAGTGCGGAGGGGGGAGGGTAGGTCATAGGATCACTTCATGGGTCAGCTCATGGACCTGGCTAAACTGGCCATAAACAGGTCCAGGCAGTAGGCCGTGGATGGGATTGTTATGGCTAATTGCCTACCCCTCTTCCATGGTTATGTCAGAGCCCAGGTATCTCTGGAGAAGGAGCACGCTGTGTCCACCAGCACCCTTGAACGGTTCAGGGAGAGGTGGGCATCGCAGGGAGTAGAGTGTATTATTTCCCTGTCCAACTCTATTTTGATTTAATCTCTGCCCTCCCCATCACTGTTTGATCACGCAGCATTGGCCTTTGATGTGAAGGGAACTGCTTGTCACCGGCCACTTGGTAGTGGGAATTGAATAAAAATTTGTACACCTTGTGTCCTTCACTGTGTCTCATACCTGCACACACACAACATGGGTACCGGGGAAGATATAAGCACTACGTTGTTAGGTGGTAATGAGGGGGTTTAAAAAAAATGACAGACGTTCTATTCACTCAGTGCTAGAAAAAAAACAAAACTGGAAACCTTCGCCTCTGCATTTAGTTGCACTTCAGTCCCACGCTTCTGATCTTTGGGCACCTGGTGCTAAGAGACATTAGGTCAGAGGATCTCCTCGTGGATCTGCTCCTGGGCTTGGCCAACTGGCCATAAACAGATCCAGGCAGCAGGCCATGGGCTGGGTCGTTATGGCTAATTGCCTGTCCTTCTTCTGTGGCTACGTCCAAGCCCGGGTGTCTCTGGAGAAGGAGCACGTGGTGTTCACCAACACCCTTGAGCTGTTCAGGGAGAGGTGGACACTGCAGGGAGTGGAGTGTATTATTTCTCCCTCCAACTCTATTTTCATTTAATCCCTGCCCTCCCCCTTCACTGTTTAATCACACAGCATTGCCCTTTCATGAGAAGGGCACTGCTTGTCACTCTGGTGTTTCCTTTCTTCCTGCTGGTGGAATATAAATAAAGATTTACACACTTGTTGTTCTTCACTGTGATAGTGTGGAAAAAAAAAGAGAAAAAAAAAGAACAGGTGTGTCAGGTATCCTGTTCACTCTGCAAATTACAAAAAAACAAAGCTGGAAACTTTCTTTCTGCATTTCGTTGCACTTCAGTCTCGTGCTCCCGATCTTTGGGCACCCAGTGGGATGGGATGGGGAGAAGGTAGGTCAGAGAATCTCCTCGTGGCCAGGCTCCTGGGCCTGGCCAAACTGGCCATAAATAGGTCCAGGCTGTGGAGGGGGTCGTTAGGGCCGACTGCCTGCCCCTCTTCCGCGGTTACATTAGAGCCTGGTGTCTCTGGAAAAGGAGCACACAGTGTCCACTAACACCCTGGAGTTGTTCAGGGAGAGGTGGGCACCGCAGGGAGTGGAGTGCATTATTTCCCCCTCCAACTGTATTTTGATTTAATCCCTGCCCTCCCCTTCACTGTTTGATCACACAGCATTGCTCTTCAACGTGAAGGGCACTGCTTGTCACTGACCACTCGGGTGTTTCCTTTCTTCCTGGTGGTGGAAACTGAATAGAGATTCATGCACCTTGTGTCTTTCACTGTGTCTCACACACAACATGGGTGCTTAAAAAAAAAAGCTGGAAACTTTCTTTCTGTATTTGGTTGCACTTCAGTCTCGCGCTCCTGATTTTTGGGTACCCGGTGGGATGGGGAGAATGGGTCTGCTCCTGGGCCTGGCCAAACTGGCCATGAACAGGTCCAGGCAGTATGCCATGGACCTGTTTTGGCTGATAGCTGCGGATGAGGGACAGGCAATGTCAGAGCCCAGTTCTCCCTGGAGAAGGAGCACACTGTGTCTACCAACTCCCTTGAGATGTTCAGGAAGAGGTGGGCACCATAGGGAGTGGAGTGAATTATTTCGCCCGCAACTCTATTTTGATTTAATCCCTGTCGTCCCCTTCACTTTTTTTGATCACGCAACATTGCTCTTTGATGAGAAGGGCATTGCTTGTCACTAGGGGGAGGTGGGTACTGCAGATGCTGAAGATTAGATGCAAGATTAGAGCAGTGCTGGAAAAAGCATCTGAGGAACAGGAAAACCGATGTTTCAGGCAAAAGCACCACTTTAATTTTTCCCAGCACCACTCTAATCTTGAACCATTGCTTGTCTCTGACCTTGGTGTTTCCTTTCTTCTTGGTGGTAGAAATTGAATAAAGATTTGTACAGCCATAGTCTTTCACTGTGTACTACACCTGCACACACACCACATGGGTTCTGGGGAAATATAAGCACTACCAGAGTTAGGTAGGAGTGTAAGAAAAGAAGAAAATACATATATAACCAGGAGATTTAGAGTCCTCGCAGATGCTGTGCTGGCTGGGCCACAGTCAGTGTCTTCCTGCTGCTGTTGATTTCTTCTTTTTGAGGGGGAAACCTGATTCCTAAACGGGCTGAATTATTTAGGCAGTTTGTTAATTGGTATTCCTTAAAATAAAAAAAATTAAAAAGAAATAAGAGTTAACAAAACTGAAACCTTCTCCTCAGTATTTGGTTCTATGCTTCTGATCTTTAGGGGTCCGGTGCGGAGGGGGAGCGAAAATCAGAGAATCTCCTCATGGGTCTTCTCCTGGGTCTAGCCAAACTGGCCATAGACAGCTCCAGGCAGCAGGCCATGGAGGGGTCATTATAGCTGACCGCCTGATCCTCTTCTGCGGCTATGTCCGGGCTTTCTCCTGATTGGGAGACAGGAAGGCGCTCGCCAGCCCAGCCCACCGACAGAAAAGAATCAGGTCATTGATTCTTTGTCCCCTAGATTGACATTGTTGTCTATCCTCCAGAACGTGACTGTGGAGGACTGGTCCGGATGAATCATGTGGGCCAGCACGGAAGCCAGGCAAGAAGCCAAAACCCTGGTGAAAATTTTATAATCCGTGCGGAGGAGGAAGACTGGACACCAGTTCTTCAGAGAACGAAGATCCCCCTTCTTTGGCAGCAGGACGATGACCACCTTGCGCCAAGAAAGAGGCAACTTGCCAGCATTTAGACACTCCCCCAGGACCTGTGCATAGTCGCTCCCCAGGATGACCCAGAACACACTGAAAAATTCCACAGTCAGCCCATCCAACCTTGAGGACTTGCCCCAAGAGAGCCAGTTGAGGGCGCCGGTCAGCTCGTCTAAGGTGACTGGATGATCGAGCCTTCTGGTGTCCTCTGGGCTGAGCTGTGGCAGATCCTCCCACAGAATTCTGCGAGCATCCTCACTGGACAGATCTAGAGAGAACAGAGCCATGAAAAAGGAGTAAACTTGGGCCCTGGCACCCTCTGGCTCCGAGACAAAGAGTCCCATCATCGGCCAGCAGCACAAGGAACTGCTGATGGGTGCCGCGCCTTTTTTAAGAAGGGGGAAATATAAGAAGGGGGAGCCGCGGTCCAGATCCTGGAGGAGCTGGACCACAACGTTACATCTGTGCCCCGGGACCCGATGAGCTGCAGGTCTTAGAGTGTGGCCTTCTTTGCTTCGCACCCCCCCTCCGCAGGGCCATGTCCACATCAGACTGACCGAGACATGACTCCTGATTGAACACCACCTTCTCCAACTCCTCGATTCTGGATTTCCGCCACTTTGTCAAGCCCCATCCAGTGCTCCTGACAGAAAATGCGGATGTAAACCTTGCCCACTTCCCACCATAACCTCATGGAGGGGAAGTTTCCCCGCTTCCTTCTC
Organism: Chiloscyllium plagiosum; assembly: GCF_004010195.1. Classification (NCBI taxonomy): domain Eukaryota; kingdom Metazoa; phylum Chordata; class Chondrichthyes; order Orectolobiformes; family Hemiscylliidae; genus Chiloscyllium; species Chiloscyllium plagiosum. The sequence goes on from NC_057713.1 coordinate 69,495,861, forward strand.
CAGATGGCCCAGAACCGATGAAATGAGAACCGGATCCACTCATCCTTCAGCAACACTTCGTTAAAGTTTGTTGTGCGGACCCGAGCTGGGTGCGGAACAAAAGGAGCTCCGGCCACCCCAGGCCTTGGTCTGCGCATGGAGGCTGCCAGAAAGCAGGAGGCGTATGGCCGCATAACGTACAGGCAGCCGATTCTGGACGCTCCGAATCCAGGCCTCACTAAAGTGAAGGCGATGGAGTCAGGATGGAGATTCCACCAGACATCCACCAGCTCGAAGGACTTGACAAAGTCCCCCAACCTCCTCCCCAATGCCAAACCAGACCGGGCATCGCCATGGTCCCTGTCCTGGAGGATGCAGTTAAAATCTCCCCAAGGACAACGCACTCACTTTCGTCGATGGAGGCGAGATGAGCTAACCTCTCCGTAGAAGTGCCTCAGTCTGACTACAGCAGTGTAGATCAAAGTGAAGCACCACACCCCCTCAGCTGAACCGTCAAGTAAAGCAAATGGCCTGGCACAGGCTCCTTGACCCCCAAGATGTCTGGCTGGAAATGCAGGGCCAACTAGATAGTCACTCCGCTAGATCTGCAGGTGAGGTGGCTCATGTAGAGCCCTCCTTGCCACTCCAGGAGCCAGGTGGCTTTATCTCCCGGAGTAGTATGGGTTTCTTTCAGGAAGCACACCACATACTTCCCATCCCGAAGGACCGAGAAGGTCTGGAATCTGCGCTGTGACTCCCCACTGCCATTGATGTTGAGACTCGCTATCGTGGTCTTCACGTCAGCAGTACTGTGCAACCACCACCAATACAACTAACTCTATATACATTTGCTGGCAGGATGTGGCAGGGCCACAACTTCCTTGCCCTCGCCTGGAATGCACCCAGGAAGTTCCTGACGCACTTTTGTTTGTCGCACTTTGGCGAGCAGCCTGGTCTGACCAGTATACCAGTTCAGAGGAGCTGCAGTTGTCAAGTGCCAGTCGGACTCTATCCTGGCGATTTCGAGTTTCTTCAACAAATTCCCGGAGTTCCCCAAAGGGGATGAGAGGGAACTCGGTGTGGGGCACCTGGGAATCAAAAACTTCGCTGAAGATAAACTCCCTGTCATTCCCAGTGCCCACTATTGAGCCCGAACCATCCTCCAGACAGTCGCCCTTGGTGCCCAGCCCTTCCCCCATGGTGACATCGGGGGCTGGTCCGGCATCGCCAACTGGCCTCAAACCAGTGACTCCATCCCCAGGGTCATGAGCAGTAACCTCTTCAGTGCACCCCTTCTTGAAATGTCCTGAGGTCAGGTCCCGGTTCCTCTTCTGACACCGGAACGCCCAGCTCCTCAGGGAAAAGGTCCTCCCTCCAGGACCAAGGCACCCGGAAAAACAGTCTGGGAAGGAGGGCGAGGAATACACCCTTCTTCCCTCCGCCGCTCGATGACCCAGTTGTATTAAAAATACTACGTCCCACACCACAATCCATCCTTATTTCATCCCTGGGCGCCAGTGGATTGGCAGCAGCAGAAGTATCTACTGCAGCCCCCAGGGGGTTAGGCAGGCTGGGCTGCAGTATGGGACATTCGGGAGACAGCATAGGCTCATCCCCAGTGGCGGGACAGTGCTGGCATGATAGTGGGAAGTCTCTCCTCCCCGGAGGACAGCACTTCTTTCCCAGGCAGAGGAGTGGAACCTTATGGGCCTTCCTTGGTGGTCATGGGACCTGAGGATTCTCCCCGCCCCCAGCCTCTCCATTAACACTATTGGCTGGGGTAAAACAGGGGGTGTGGCAAGGGTGGGGAGACCAGTCATGTCACTTCCTACCCCTACAACGTCAGGTGAGGCAGGGACTCAGCTTCCTGTTCAGGATCCAGACACCACAGGATGGGAGGGAGCAGCAGCATACCAGAGGTTAGAGCCTGGGCATGGAGTGGCAGAGCAGTGTTCAGGCTCAGGAATCCTGGGGCCAGGTGTCTCAGGGTGTGGGTCAGGCACAGGGGCCACCTCAGCAGGGTGGGTTTTTTGGGTCATGGGGTCAGGGATTTGGGATCAGGGTTCCCACACCGAGTCGACACTGGTGTGACCACAGGGGCACTTTCACACCTGGGTGGTGGGAGCAGAGGACCTGATCCTGGGGGAGGGGATGGAGTTACTTCCACGTGGATGGGCTCAGTGTGTTTGGCCTTTTTTCTGTGCATTCTATCTGTCCGGATGCTCAACCCCATCCCTGCTGGAGCCAGGGCAGTAGTAGGCCCTAGCTTAGGCCCTGCTGACAGGCTTTTGGTGGCCCTCGGTAACTTCCTCCTGGGCCAGGCAAATAAGCACCTGGCACCAGAAAGAGTAGACTCGTCTTACGGCGGGGTCCTTCAGACCAAGCAAGAGCTGTTGGACACCTGACCACATCTCCTCCAGTGTTTGAAGATGGGAGAGCAGGAGCTTGCTGACAAAGCATAGGACATTAGAAATCATCATCCTCTGGACCGTGACCTCCAATGAGTCAAAGGGTAGCTATGTCCTGCCCTCAGTGAGCCCCTTCTCCACGGCCAGATGGACTACCTGCTCAGTCTCTAGAAAAAACACGGCCTTCCTGTACATCTGGGTTGCAGTGATGATTGCCAGTGGGCCGACCACACTAGTCATAGCCTTACTACAGGCCTCAATGTTCATGCTTGGGTGAGGATAGGCCTTAAGCCTGAAGCATTTAGTCAGGTGCCTGAAGGGTGTTGGGGTTGTAGCTGGGCCCGGAGCAGCTGAGCTTAAGGCAGCAGCTACCCCGGTGTAGGTGTGGCTGAGGCCTGCTGCTTTTGGGCTCGCCATAGTGTGCTGCTGGATGGGCCTGATATTCCTCCCCTAGTGTGGGCTTCAGGTGATGCTGGTCATAACACGGAGGCTGGGGCAATAACAGCAACAGTCCTGGGTATCCTGGCCTTGGCAACAGCAGAGGGGTTAGGTCCAGGCAGTAACAGCAGCAATAGTCCCAGGTGTTGGGTGGGGTCTAGCAGCTGTGGTGGAGGCAGGCCAAGCAGCAGCAGTCCTGGGGTGCACTTAGCAGCAAGGAAGGCAGCAGTCCAGGGCATCAGTGGGGCCCAGGCAGCAGGAGCAGTCCTGGATGTCGGTGGGTCCCCAGCAGCACAGTGGAGGCAAGCCCAGGCAGCAACAGCAACAGTCCAAGGTGTCAGTGCAGCCTAGGCAGCAGCAGTGGAAGTAGGCCCAGGCAGCAATAGTCCCAGGTTCGGGTGGGTCCCAGGCAGTAATAGCAGCAGACCCAGGTGTAGTTGGAGTCCATCAGCAGCAGTCATTAAGAGTGGGTGGGCCCCAGGCAGTAGCAGTTGAGACAGGCCCCAGGTACCAGCAACAGTGTTGAACTGTGGGCAAGGTCCAGGCAGCAGTAGTGGGAGCTGCTTGTGCAGTTTAAAACCACTCAAATTAAAGGAATAACAAAAAAAAATCAAGAAAACCAAAAAGGAACAAATATCTCCTCTGGAAATAGCAGATGGGGGGAAGAAAAAGTAATCTTTCCTCCTCCAAAACAGTATCAGCAGAAACACACTGACTGTGATCCAGCCAGCACAGATACAAAGCCCTGAACTGAGGAGATTCTAACAACAGCGGTAGTGCTTATTTTTCCCCAACACCCAAGTTGTGTGTGAATCTCCTGCCAGGGCTCCCTAATTGACCCAAGTTAACAATCCCAATCAAGTCAATGAGATCCTTCTGGCCCTTTTTACATTCACTAAGGTGACCATTATTTGGTTAGATTTAGTATTATCTTGGAAAAAGACAGAGATAAATCAGGAGGAAAAGTTTTTAACTAGGGGAAGGAACTTTTACAAAGTGATTTAGTTGAGGTGGTCTGGACAGCACTTCCAAAGATAAATCAGTGGTAAACCAATGAAAGACACTAAAATGTGAGATCCTTGGGGCACAAAGCAGATGTGTCCCCTTCAAAAACTAAAATAATATTGTAAATCTTGGATGGATGTCTAGAAAAATATAGGTGAAGATTAAACAGAAAAAGAAAGCTTAATGTCATCATAAAAAACTCAATATTAGCGGAGTACAAAAAGTATAGGAATCACATTGTAAAAAATGAGGAAATCAAAGAGAGGGCATAAAAATATTAGCAAGCAAGATAAAGGAAAACCTAAAGATGCTTTACCTGTGTATAAAGAGCAAAATGAAAATTAAGGAAAAACTAGTACCTATCAGAAGGGAATTTACATAGTCATATAATCATGCAGAAAGGAAAGAGACCTATCAGTTCAAGAGTGTGATGCTGGAAAATCACAGTCAGTCGGGCAGCATCTGAGAAGCAGGGGATTCGATGTTTCGAGCATAAGCTCTTCAATTCTGATCTCCAGCATCTGCAGTCCTCATTTTCTCCTAGACCTATCGGTCCAACTAATCCATGCTGATCAAGTTTCCCAAGCTAAACTAATCTCACTCACCTGCATGTCCCTTGAAACATTTCCTATTCATGTAACTGTCCAAATGTTTTTTAAATGTTGTAACTGTCCCTGTATCGACCACTTCCTCTGTCAGTTCATTTCACGTTCGAAACACACTCTGTGTGGGAAAAGTTGCCCCTCAGATGCATCTTTCTTCTCTCGTTGTAAAAATAGGCCTCTCGCTTTGAACGCTCCCACCCTAGGAAAAAGCTTTGCTTTTCACTTAATCTATGCGCCTCATGATTTCATAAACTTCTATAAGGTCATCCTTCAGCCTTCTACCCTCCAGTGAAAAAAGCCTCTCCTTATAACTCAAAACCCCTAATCCTGGCTACATCCTGGTAAATCTTTTCTTAACAATCTACAGTTTAATAATAACCATCCTACAACAGGCGACCAGAGTATTCTAAAAGTGGCCTCACCCACACCTTGTACAATATTAACATGATGTTGTAACTCCTTTACACAATGGTCCGCGCAATAAAGGCAAGCATGCTAAATGCCTTTTTAACCAACCCGTCTGTGATGCAACTTTCAAAGAATTATGTACTTGAACCCCTAGGTCTCTTTGTTCGACAACACTGCCCACAGCCTGACCATTAACTGAATAAATTCTGCCTTTGTTCATTTTACCAAAATGCAATACCAAAGTACTGCTACTCCTAAGCCCATTGGCACAATTAATCAAGATCCCTTTCTAATTTTAGATAACTTTCTTCACTATCAACTTTACCAACAATTGTGGAGTCATCTGCTTGTGTGAAGATGCAGAGGACATGGGAAGAATTTTAAATGAATTTGTTTCCTCCATATTCACAAAGGTAAAAGATGACATAGATATAATAATCTAAGAGGAGCAGTGTGGAATATTGAACAAAATAGTCATTATAATGGAGGAAATGCTAAAGGAGTTGGAATCCTTGAAAGTGAATAAGTCACCATGGTCAGATGGATTGTTCCTTAGAATAATGAAGGAGGAAGATAGTCTACGATTATTTTCCAATTTCATTAGGTATGGGTAAGGTTAGAGGAATGGAGGGATGCAAATGTGGTTCCGTTGTTTAAAAAAAGTATAAAGAAATGCCAAACAATTGTAAGTGGATTAGTCTTATTTCAGTGGTGGGCAAATTGATGAAATCAATCCTGAGAGATTAAATAAACTGTCACTTTAAAAGGAATGGGCTAGTCAGGGATAATCATCATGGCTTCATTAAGAGAAAGTCATGCCTTACAAATTTGATTGAACTCTTTGTGGGAGTGACTTGGAAGATCAATGTGGGTAGTGTGGGGGATACTGTCTATATGGATTTTAGAAAGACATTTGACAAGGTCCTGCAAAGCAGACTGATTGAAAAATGTAGAAGTATGATACTGAATAAATGTCAAATTGGATCCAAAGTTGGTTTTGTGACAGGAAATGAAGGGTAGCAGTCAATGGCTGCCCTAGTTGAATGGAAAGTGGTGTATTGCAGTGCTCAGTTCTGGGATTCCTGTTGTTTGTTGATGATTTGGACTTGAACCTTGGTGGGGAGGTGGAAGGTAGTGGGGTGGTGTTGGGTGGGGTGGGAGGTATTGGAGGCACAAATGGGAAATTTGCAGACACAAAAATAAGCTGTGCAGTGGATAGTGTCAAGGATAGCTGTAACTCCAAAATGAGATAGATGGGTTGGTGGAGTAGGCAAGAAAGTGGCAGATGGAATTCAACTCTGGTAAGTGTGAGATAATACATTTAGGAAGGTTCAAGCAGTAAAAGGAATATACAACAAATGAGAATATACTGAAAGGGGTAGATGAAGTGAGAGATCTTGACATGCAAGTGGACAGATCGCTAAAAATGCAGGTAGATAAAGTTGAAAAGAAGGTATATGGAATGTTGTCTTTCATTGACAGATGCATAGAATACAAAAGTAATGTTATAATGATGAAACCGTATGAGATATTGGTGAAGCTACAACTGGTGTGCAGTTCTGGTCACCCCATTTACAGGACTAATAAAAAATTGGTCTGAAGAGAGTGCAGAGGAGATATGCTCGAATGTTGCAAAGACTGGAGAATTATAGTTATGAGGATAGATTGGAGAGGTTGGGATTGTTTTCCTTGGAACAGAGAAAGCTGAGGGGTGACATGATTTAGGTATACAAAGTGGTGAGGGCTAGATATAGAATAGACAGGAGGAACCTATTTCTCTTGAAAAAGAGTTCAAAAACCAAATATCACAGATTGAATGTAAGATTGATGGTAGAGCGGACATCAGGAAATCTTTTTCTAAGTAGGTAGTGGAATTCATTTTTGCAGAGCGACCAGACTTGAAACATTAACTCTGCTTTCTTCCCACTGCTGCTATTGAGTTTCTCCAGCAATTTTTGTTTTTTGTTTCACCAGGATATTACCTGAGACAGAGTGCTTTTGCTATGAAGAAAGACTGGATAACATTGTTTTTTTTTGAAGCAGAGAAGGCTGAGGCAGGACCTGGTAGAGGTGTTTTACTTTATTTAACCTATTTTTCCTAATTAATCTTCGCTGGAGTACATGGTACTTGAACCAGGCACTCTTCCACCATGCCACAAGACTGATAGAGGTGCATAAGATTGAAGTTGAACAAAAGCAGCTGTTCCTTTATACTTGAAGGGTCAGTAACTAGGGGACATATGTTTAAGGTGAACATCAGGAGCTTTGGAGGAGAAGTGAGGAAGAACTTTTTTATGCAAAGGATATTGGAGGTCTGGACTGCACTGCTTGGGAGAGTTATTGAGATGGGTAACCTCACAACTTTTAAAGAGTACCTGGATGAGTGTTTGAAATGTCCTACTTTTCAAGTGTTGGAAAGTAAGACTAGTTTAGATTTAGTTTAGCTTTGGAGGCAGAGACTTGATAGGCTAATGAGCCTTTTCTATAATTTGTTATTCCCTGGAGTATCTTAGATTAGATTACATTACAGTGTGGAAACAGGCCCTTCGGCCCAATTAGATTTAGTTTAGCTTTGGAGGCAGAGACTTGATAGGCTAATGAGCCTTTTCTATAATTTGTTATTCCCTGGAGTATCGGAGGCTGAGGGGTGAGATTTATAAAATCATGAGGGGCATGGATAGAAGAAATAGACAAGGTCATTTTCCTGGAGTGAGGGAGTCCAGAACTAGAGGGCAAAGGTTTAGGGCGAGAGGAGAAAGTGGGCGGCACGGTGGCACAGTGGTTAGCACTGCTGCCTCGCAGCGCCAGAGACCCAGGTTCAATTCCTGCCTCAGGCGACTGACTGTGTGGAGTTTGCATGTTCTCCCCGTGTCTGCGTGGGTTTCCTCCGGGTGCTCCGGTTTCCTCCCACAGTCCAAAGATGTGCAGGTCAGGTGAATTGGCCATGCTAAATTGTCCGTAGTGTTAGGTAAGGGGTAAATGTAGGGGTAGCTTCGGCGGGTCGGTGTGGACTTGTTGGGCCGAAGGGCCTGTTTCCACACTGTAAAGTAATCTAATCTAATCTAAATTTAAAAGGGACCTAAGGGGCAACTTTTATACAGAGGGTGGTGCATGTATGGAATGAGCTGCCAGAGGAAGTGGTGGAGGCTGGGACAGTTCCAACATTTAAAAGACATATGAATGGGTACATGAATAGGACTTTTTAGAGGGATATGGGGGCCAAATGCTGGCGAATAGGACTGGATTTATTTGGGATCTCTGGTAGGCATGGACGAGTTGGACCAAAGGTTCTTTTCCGTGCTGTTCATCTCTATGGCTCTGTGACTGTACGAGTTGGTAACTGCCCTAATATTAACTAAATTATTATATTATTGCTGCTATTGGCTAAAACAGTTTTAAATAAAATCATCTTGCCAGCTTCAAATCTAATAGTAACTACATTTGTAGTTTATGACTATAAATGTGAAAATGTTATTGTAATTTTGTCCAGTTGATTAAAAAAGTTACTAGTTAGCAGTTCAATTTACCTTCCATTATGGTAACAGCAAATATAATAAAATCACTTCTGTTAAAACTACTCCACATCTGACAGCTGTATTTAATCGTTATAAATAGATTTGCTTTCATACTAGCTATTAAAATGAGCTAGTTATTTGATGAAGTGCCATTTGGGGTCAGAACTTTGTTTCATACTTGTGTGTTTTAACAAGTGCTTCACTTTGAACTACATACATTTTACAGATTCAGGCTTTATTTTCCTTTCAGAATCTCATTTTAATATTTATTCAAAGCCTCATTTATTTGGAAGTTGAGAGATTTGTTTCAAAGGAACAATTTACAACTTGGTTTCCATGTCACAGTCTAACAGTTACCATATCACTAATTTTAAACCATTTTGTCCTCCTGTTTTCTGAAACCTTTTCATTAATTGTAATCAATGAAATACTTGTTAAAATGGTCATCTTTTGATTTATTTTTAGTGATTTATTACACATCCCTAAAACATCATCAAGCTGCAATCCTGGTTATATTAGGACCAGACAAGTTTGTACTCTGCACTAAAGACTCTGATAAAGTATGCAGAGTCAATGGAATGTGTCATAGGACAGACATTTCCAGTGCCTATCAGAATCACATTGCAGCAAACTCGGCCTCACATCCTAATGAGGGTGTATTAAGTAGGAGGTGCTCACTCACCTAGGAGAAATAGAGAAATGTTAGAATCGTACAGAGTCAGAGAGTCCTACAGCACGGAAACAGGTCCTTTGGCCCAAACTGGGCCATGCCGACCAAAATGTCCATCAATGCTAACCCCATTTCCCTGCACTTGACCCATATCCATCTAATCCTTTCCTATACGCGTATTTTTCCAAACGTCTCTTAAATGTTATTAATGTACCCGCCTCAACCATTTCCACTGGCAGCTCATTGCATATGCATAACCACTCTCTGTGTTAAAAATTGCCCCTTAGATTCCCTTTTATTCTTTCTTTGTTAACCTTGAACTGATGTCCTCTCATCCTCAATTCCCCAAACCTGGGAAAAAGATTGAGTGCATTCATCCTATCCATGCCTCTCATTATCTTATACACCTCTATAAAGTCCCCCCTCAACCTCCTATGTTGTAAAGAAAAAAGTCCTATCTTGTCCAAACACTCCCTACAACTCAGACATTGACTCTAGGCAACATCCTTGTAAATTTCTTCTGCAATCCTTCTAGTTTAATGACATCATTATAACAAGTTGACCAAAGCTGAACACAATACTCAAAATGCTGTCTCACCAACATCCTATATAACTGCAACATAACTTCCCAACTTCAAAACTCAATGCCCTGACTGATGAAGGCCAGTGTGGCAAAAACCTTCTTCATTGCCCTGTCTACCTGTGATTCCACTTTCAGAGAACTGTGAACCAAGGTCCCTCTGTTCCATTACACTCCTTCACCATGTAACTCCTACACTGATTTGACTTTCCTAAAAGCAAGACCTCAAACTTATCTTTATTAAATTCAATTTGCCACCTCTTGGCCCACTTTCCTAGCTGTTCAAGGTCTTGCTGCAATTTCTGATAACTTTCCTCACCATCCACGATACTGCCTATTTTAGTGTCATCAGCAAACTTACCAATCATGCCTTGTACATTCTCATCCAAATCATTGATATAGATAACAAACAGTAATGGGTCAATGAAGAGTTCCTGCTCGAAACATCGACTGTTTTGCTCCTCAGATGCTGCCTGACCAGCTATGCTTTCCCAGCACCACACTTTTCGATTCTGATCTCCAGCATCTGCAGTCCTCACTTTCTACTAACAAACAGGTATGGGCCCAGTACTACCTCCTGAGGCACTCCACTAGTCACAGGCCTCCAATCCGACAAACATCTTCTACTATTACCCTCTGCTTCCCACCATCAAGCCAATTTTGTATTCAATTTGCTAGCTTCCCCCTGCGTCCCATGTGATCTAACCTTCCAGAGCAAGGTACCATGTGGAACCTTATTAAAGGCCTTTTTGAAATCCATATAGGCTACATTTACCAAGCTGTCCTCATCAACCTTCCTGGTCATTTCATCAAAGAACTCTAACAAATTTATGATCTCCCACTCACAAAGCCAGGCTGACTACTTCTAATCAAAACTTGTCTTTCCAAATGCGTGTATATCTTATCAGAATCTTCTCAAATAACTTACCCACCACGGATGTTAAGCTTACTGGTCTATAGTTCCCAGGCTTTTCTTTGCAGCCCTTCTTGAATAAGGATGCAACATTTGCTACCCTCCAGTCTTCAGGGACCTCACCTGTGACTAATGATGAAGCAAAAATACTAACCAGGGCCCTCACAATTTCTTCTCTAGCTTCCTCCAGTGTTCTTGGATATACCTGGTCAGGACCAGAAGATTTATCCAACATCATGCATTCTAATATATCACCTCCCCTACTGTGATATGGATTGTCCCCAAGATATCACCATTAACTTCCCCAAGTTTCCAAGTCTTCATGACTTTCTCCATGGTAAACATAGAGGAGAAATGTTCAATTGAACCCTGCCCATCACCTGTGGCCCATACATGTCCACTTTGGTCCTGGAGGGGCCCGATTCTCTCCCTAGGTATTATTTTTCCTTTAATATTGTTATGAAATTCGAACTGCTATGTTTTCATAGCAGTTCAAATTTAGCAATTGGTTTAAATTATGCCCCAGGATACAAAATCCCAATTGAATTTGAATTTATTGTTTTTGTCAACCTCACACCAAACAGATGATCCAATGTTTGGGGTATAAAGCAGCAGACATTTTGAGAGTTAGTTAAGTAGTGACCAACTGCCATCGTCAGAGTAACTACAAGCAAAACACTCTCTGGCAAAGGTACCTTTTAAATATGAAACATCTTTTCAAAAAAAGACCGAAGACAACCCAGGGAGAGCTTATATTCGAAACATTGACTCTTCTGCCCCTCGGATGCTGCAAAATGCTCCAGCACTCACTCTTTGATTCTGATCACAAGCATCTGATCTCATGGTTCCAAAACTCAATCCCTCTATCAATACAAGCATTTTCTCCTAGAAGATATCATTGAACCGAGTCAGAGCGAATGGAGTTCGCAGATCGTGTTAGTTCCCAAACCTAATGGGACTCAAGGAATTTGTGTGGACTATCGGAAGGTCAACACCATAACAAAATCGGATGCATACTCAATACCAAAATTGGAGGACTGGATAGAACATAGAACATTACAGCGCAGTGTATGCCATTCAGCCCTCGATGTTGAAAGGACCTGTGGAAACAATGTGAATCCCATTTATCTGACACTATTCCATTCTTGTCCATATGATTATCTGATGACCATTTAAATACCCTTAAAGTTGGTGAGTCTACTACTGTTGCAGGCAGTGTGTTCCATGCCTGTACTACTCTGAGTAAAGAAACTACGTCTGACCTCTATCCTATATCTATAACCTCTCAATTTAAAACTATGTGCCTTATGCTATCCATCACCATCCAAGAAAAAAGGCTCTCACTGTCCACCCTATCTAACCCTCTTATCTTATATGTCTCAATTAAGTCACCTCTCAACATTTTTCTCTCTAACCAAAATAGCCTCAAGTCCCTCAGCCTTTCCTCACAAGACCTTCTCTCCATACTAGGCAATATCTTAGTAAATCTTCTCCGAACCATTTTCAAAGCTTTTACATCCTTCTGATAATTCAGTGACCAGAATTGTATGCAATGCTGCAAATGTGGCTGCACCAGAGGTTTTGTACAGTTGCAGCATGATTTCATGGTTCCAAAACTCAATCCCTCTATCAATACAAGCTAACACAACGTATGCCTTCTTAACAAGCCTATCAACCTGGCTGCCAACTTTCAAGGATCTGTGTATCTGGACACCAATATCTCTCTGCTCATTTATACTATCAAGAATCTTACTATTTAGTCCAGTACTCTTCATTCCTGTTACTCCTTCCAAAGTGAATCACCTCACACTTTTCCACATTAAACTTCATTTTCCACCTCTCAGCTTATCTATGTCTCTCTGTAACCTACAATATCCTTCATCGCTATCTACAACTCTATGGACCTTGGTGTCATCTGCAAATTTACTAACCTATTCTTCTATGCCCTCATCCAGGTCACTTATATAAATGACAAATAACAGTGGACCCAAAACAGATCCTTGTGGTACCCCACTATTACCTGAACTCCAAAAGGAATATTTCCCATCAACCACCAATCTCTGTCTTCTTTTAGCTAGCCAATTTCTGATCCAAACTACGAAATCACCCCGAATCCCATGCCTCTGTATTTTGTGCAATAACCTACCATGGGGAGTCTTATCAAAGGCATAACTGAAATCCATATACACCACATCAACCGCTTTACCCTCATCCACCTGTTTGATCACCTTCTCAAAGAACTCAATAAGTTTTGTGAGGCATGATCTACCCTTCACAAAACCGTGTTGACCATCCCTGACCAGCATTTTCTGGATAATTATAAATTCTGTCTCTTATAATCCTTTTCAACACTTTACCCATAACCAAAGTAAGGCTCACAGGTCTATAATTTCTAGGGTTGTCTCTACTCCCTTTCTTGAACAATGGAGCAACACTTGCTATTCTCCAGTCTTCTGGCACTATACCTGTAGACAATGATGACATAAAGATCGAAATCAAAGGCTCGGCAATGTCCTCTCTGGCTTCCCAGAGAATCCTCAAATAAATCACATCCAGCCCAGAGGACTTACCTATTTTTACAGTTTCCAGAATTGCTAACACCTCCTCCTATGCACCTCAATTCCATCTGGTCTAGTAGCCTATATCTCAGAATTCTCCTCGACCGCATTGTCTCTTTCTAGTGTGAATATTGATGAAAAGTATTCATTTAGTGCTTCCCCTATCTCTTCTGATTCCAAGCACAACTCCCACTACTATGCTTGATTGGCCCTAATCTTACTCCAATCTTCCAGTCATTTTTTTTGTTCCTGATATACCTATAGAGAAAGTTGAATAAGCCGGTCACATCACAAAGTTTGACTTACTGCATGGTTATTGGCAGGTATTTGTATCAAAGAAAGCAAAAGAAGTTTTTGCATTTATAATCACAAATGGGCTATGTCAATTCAAAGTGATGCTCTTTGGAATGAAAAATGCACCAGCCACACTCCAAAAACTCATGAACAGAGTTGTGGCTGTTTAATAAACTGTGCAATCTATTTGGATGATGTAGTCACCTTTAGTGAGTCATGGAAAGATCATATGGTAAAGTTGGCAGAGCTCTTTGAATGATTAAGAGAAGCAAAACTGGAAATAAACTTAAAGAAAACACAAGTTTCAAAGGTAGAAGTAATGATCTTGGGAAATACCATCGGTCATTGAAGGTTGATCCCAAGGAATGCAAAGACCATTGAAGAATTTCTATGACCAATCTCGAAGAAAGAGGTGCTTCAATTTTTGGGACTAAGAGGATTCTAGTGGAAATTTGTTCCAAACATCAGCAGTATAGTGGCACCGCTAACAGATTTTCTTAAGAAGAACACAAAATTTCAGTGGACAGAACAATGCCAGGTGGCATTTGGCAATATAACAGCAATATTAACCATTGCACCAGTTTTAGCTATACCAAACATTTCGAAACCCTTCAAAGTTGAAATCAATGCTAATGACATAGGAGTTGGAGCTGTACTGCTACAGGTATATGATGATGGATTTGAACCACCAGTTGTTACTTTTTAAAGAAACTCAACACCCAGCAGAGAAAATACTGTACCATCAAAAAGGAATTATTGAGTTTGGTACTGTCCTTACAACTTTTTGATATTTATGTGATGAACAATGTGTCAGAGATAATACAACAATGTTGTATACACCAATCACAGTCCACTTACATTTTTGGAATAATTTAAAGACAAGAATTTAAGACTATTTCATTGGAGTCTTAGGTTACAGACTATTAATTTACATATCATACATGTTGGCTATGAAACAAATACCTGAATTTTGGCTGCTATGTTTTCACAACAGTTTGAATTTAACCAATCAGTTTAAATTAAGCCCAGGATACTAAAACCCAATCAAATTTGAATTTATTGTTTTTATCAACCTCAAACTGATGAGATGCTCTGATGTTTGGGGTGTAAAAAGCAGACATTTTGAGAGTTAGTCACAGAGCGATCAACTGCCATTGTCAGAGTAACTGTGAGCAAAATACTCTCTACCTATTTCATATGAAACATCTTTGCAACAAAAGGGTGAAGATGACCCAGGGAGATAGGCAGCTGAAAGACAGAAATCTATGATGACAGCAATTGGGTGGTTTTGAAAATTAAATTTATGTAATTCTAAGAAGGGTGCTAAATAGATCAGTACATTGCTATAGAGTTGGAGGTAGATAACAAATTTTAAGAGAAAGGTGGCTTAGAGTTGTAAATCATTGTTGTTTCGTGTTCATTTCTAGAGTTAAAGAATAAATTGATATTGTTTCTTTAAATAGTGGAAGTTGGGAATTCTCTGTCACTCGTACTTTAACAGATTATGAGGCAAGGTGAGCTTTTCTGGGCGTTTGGTTTAATTAGCAGAATGATTCACCCTAATCTTCTCAGCCAAGGCTATCCAGTCCCCCTTTTTTGCCCTCCTGCTTTCCTTCTTCAGTAAACTCTTGTATTCTCTGTATACCTCCAGTGATTCCCTTGACCCCAGCTGCCTGTACCTGAGCTATGCGTTCTTCTTCTTTCTGGTCAAAACCTCAATATCTCTTGTCATTGAGGATCCTCTATTCTAGTCAGTGTCTGAACTGCTTTCCCAGCCTCACCTGATGAAGGAGTGTCGCTCTGAAAGCTAGTGTGCTTCCAATTAAACCTGTGGGACTATAACCTGGTGTTGTGTGATTTGTAACTTTGTACCTTTTCACAGTTACACTTCTTTGCATCTTTTGAGAAGCTGATTGGTCTCATCAAACTTAACATGTCAATCTCAAAACTGGATTTGGTGAAGAAGGAAAAGGAAGTTTGCAGTCATGTTTGTCCTCACCTTTCTGCATCAGTGGCCTTGTTCATATATGGTAATGAAACACTAGTTTTCTCCACCTTCACAGGGCAAAAGCATACTCTTGTTTAATGGTACAATCTGATGAAATCTCTTGCCATTCTGCCAGACTCTCATTAGAGTTACAGCCGATGACAACTGGAATTGTTGAGTAAATTTAGACCCATATTTATTCTTTGATTTGGCAAGTTTGAATTTACATAAATTGCCAACCAAAAGCCTTCAAAGTGGATCAATTAGTAAATGTACTGCTATGGTAGAAATGAGCTTCAGTGACAAAAAATTATCCAATTGAACAGAGTTAATCTCAGTTGAGGGTAGCAAGTATAAGTGCTAAACTAGGGTCTTCGAAAATCTACGAGGAGAAAGTGAGGACTGCAGATGCTGGAGATCAGAGCTGAAAATGTGTTGCTGGAAAAGCGCAGCAGGTCAGGCAGCATCCAAGGAACAGGAGAATCGACGTTTCGGGCATATGCTGCCTGACCTGCTGCGCTTTTCCAGCAACACATTTTCAGCTCTTCGAAAATCTAGCCTAATGGGGAAGAATCCCAGGGAGCTTTACTCCTGAAAGTGATATCTGTGCATATTTGGAGCCAACTGGGGCTTCAGCTTGGAAGTAAAAAAATAAAGGTCTGTCATCATGAATGACTACTTGATTGAGGTATCAAAGATTGATCAGTGACCATGGAACCACTATCAGTTTCAGTGAGAAGAGGAATACAGAAATGTTCAAGGAATCTAAAAAAAAGAAAGACAAGTCAAACCACATTAATCCTTATTATCAGTGTATACTTGTTGTGTTTTAAAGTGGTTGGTCATTGGAAATGCATCAAATCCCTTTCACACAAAATATTTACTCTCAGCTGAGATGCATCAACTGAAATAAAGTACAGGAGACGGTGAGGTCTGCAGATGCTGGAGATCAGAGTTAAGAGTGTGTTGCTGGAAAAGCACAGCAGGTCAGGCAGCATCCGTGGAGCACGTAAATCAATGCTTCGGGCCGGAACCCTTCATCAGGAAAGTACTGAAATAAAGTACATACCAGTATACAAATAAACAAGAAGGAACATCATATATATTCGAATGATGAGTTGAAAGTGATTAAAAAGGAAGTTCATCAAATGACTGTTTTAATCATCAGATCGGAAAACAATGAACTGAAATTGAAATGCATTTTGAGGAAGGGTCATTGGATCTGAAACAGTGACTCTGCTTTCTCTCCACTGATGCTGTCAAACCTGCTAAGCTTTTCCAGCAATTTCTGCTTTTGTTTTAGATTTCCAGCATCTGCATTTTTTGTTTTCTACTTCAAAATAGGAACTGATTATTTTTACATATGCTTAATAGATATATATTATATATATATATATATATATATATATATACGCTTGATATTTAATTAATCTGAAAAGGATTTAATTTTGATGAAAGGAAATGATAAAGATTGTATCGTATTTAATTTTTCTGAAGGATGTTATATTAATGCACTCATTTGAAAGTTAAATGTAATTAAATTTTACACTGAGTTCATGAATTTTATTGGTCTTCTCCACATTAGTTTGGGGCAGTAGAAAACCTACAGTCATGAACCTGGAAAGAAAATGTGAGAAAATGATGTACTAATGCTATAAAGGGATAGTGTATGACATTTGGTCTTTGAACCAATGAGATCACAGAAAGTGAAACTGTCATGGATAGTTAAATATCACACAACACCAGGTTATAGTCCAACAGGTTTACGTGGAAGCACCATCTTTCTGAGCACTGCTCCTCCATTAGGTGGTTGTGGAGTTTGAGATGTAAGACACAGAATTTGTGGGTGGCACAGTGATACAGTGGTTAGCACTGCTGCCTCACAGCACGAGAGACCGGGTTCAATTCCTGCCTCAGTGTCTGTGTGGAGTTTGCACATTCTCCCTGTGTCTGCCACATTCTCCCCGTGTCTGCGTGGGTTACCTCCAGGTGCTCTGGTTTCCTCCCACAGTCCGAAAATGTGCAAGTCAAGTAAATTGGCCATGCTAAATTTCCCATAGTGTTAGGTGAAGGGGTAAATGTAGGGGAATGGGTCTGGGTGGGTTGCTCTTCGGAGGGTTGGTGTGGACTTGTTGGGCCGAAGGGCCTGTTTCCACACTGTAAGTAATCTAATTTATAGCAAAGGTTTACATTGTGATGCAACTGAAATGATATATTGAAAAAAGACCTGAATTGTTAAGTCTCTCCTACTTTAGAATGATCATGTTGGTTTCAGATCTTTCATACGTAAATGAAAGTGGCATGGTGGCTCAGAGTGCCAGGGACTCTGGGTTCGATTCCCGCCTCAGGTGACTGTCTGTGTGGAGTTTGCACATTCTCCCGTGTCTGTGAGGGTTTTCTCTGGTTTCCTCCCACAGTCCAAAGGTGTGCAGATCAGGTGAATTGGCCATCCTAAATTGCCCATAGTGTTAGGTGCATTAGTCAGGAGTATAAATAGGGTAGAGGAATGGGTTTGTGTAGGTTATTCTTCAGAGGGTTGTTGTGGACTTGTTGGGCTGAAGGGCCTGTTTCCATACTGTAGGAAATCTAATCTAAATCCCAGAATTTCTTTAATTTTACATTCTCAAGTGAACTATAACAATTCGTGCCTTGTTAGCTCAGATAATACATTGAAGATATGAGGTTAAAATCTGTCTCTCTGTGTTCCAATGTTCAGACTGATTCTATTTCTAAAAAAAAGATTTACAGAATCTTACATAGATTGATGCAGTTTTTTGAGCAAAATAAAATGTAATTCTGCAAGTACAAATTCACCCCACAAACGTTTATGTGTGTGCTTGCATATGGGTGTGTGGGGTGGGGAGTGCGAGTGTCTGTGAGAGAGTATGTGATGTAGATATATTTTAGTAAAAAGGGGTATACGTCTGTGAGAGGGTGCATGCGTGTGTGTGAGTGTGCTTGATATGCATGCGTGAGCGTATGAGAGAGAGCTTGTGTTTGACAGAGTGTGTGTGCGTGTATGTGTGTGTGTAGAGTAATGGGGTCAACTGTAGTGTGACATGAACCCAAGGTCCCAGTTGAGGCCATCCCCATGGTATCAAACTTGGCTATCAGCCTCTGCTCAGCACATTTCATTGTTGCCTGTTCTGTTTTACTCTTCGGAGGGTCGGTGTGGAGTAGTTGGGCCGAAGGGCCTGTTTCCCCACTGTAGGAATCTAATCTTATCTGTAGTCTGCCCTGGAGGATGGTCATCCAAAGGTCCAAGGCCAAACGTCCTGGACTGCTGAAGTGTTCTCCAACTGGGAGGAAACACTCCTGCCTGGTGATCACTACGTGGTGTCCATTCATCCATTGCTGTAGCCTCTGCTTGGTCTCACCAATGTATCATGCCTCAGGGCATCTTTGCCTGCAGCATATGAGATAGACAATGTTGGCTGAGTCTCATGAGTATCTGCTGTGTACATGGTGGGTGGTATCCCAATGTGTAATGGTGGTATCTGTGTCGACACTCTGACCCGTCTTGCAGCATCTGCCATGATCTGTTTGAATAGTGTTGTCCTGAAGGCTGGACAGTTTGAGGTTTGGTGTTGTAGAAAGGTGAGAAGTGGAGGTGTGGGGAAGGTCACACAAGTGCGCGTACACACACACACACACACTCCTAAAGGCTCATACACTCACGCAGACCCTCTATCATACACAAGCTTCTCTCATACGCTGACACATACACACCTCCTACACTCTCACCTACTCACGCTCCCTCTCACGGACTTATATCCCTTTATAGTCCCACACAAAGACATACTCTCTCGCAGACACTCACATCCCACCCCACACACACACCTACATGCACGCACACACATACAAGTTTGTGGAGTGAATTTGTACTTGCAGAATTACATTTTATTTTCTCTAGAAATTTCATGAATCCATGTACGATTCTGTAAATCCCTTTTTAAAAATGGAACCAATCTGAACATTGGGACACAGACAGACAGACTCACATGTTCAATGCATAATCTGAGTTCACAGGGCACCTATTGTTAAAGTTTACTTGAGGATGTAACATTAAAACAATGTTCTGGGATTTACATATGAAAGATCTGAAACCAACATGGTCATTCTAAAAGATAAGAGACTTAACAAACAATCCAGGTATTTTTCAATATATTATTTCAGTTGCATCATACTGTAAACTTTTGCTGTAAATCAGAAAGAAGAGATTTCACCAGAGCTGCATGCACCTCACTTTGTTATCCCCCTGCCCCCGCCCGTTTACATTTTCCTGCTCAAAACAAAATGGATACAATGTCATTGGGTAGCCTGTCTCTCATTTCCTCAGTTTCAGTACCAACTTGGCTTAGATTTCAGGTCACATGTTAATATTAGTGACTCTATGACACCACAAGTCCAGAGGTTCATCTGAGACTGTAAACTCAATCATTCCTGTTGCTGATGGAATGATGCACTAACACACGAAGTACTCCAAAACATGATTCAAGACTTCTGATGCTGATGGTCGCACGTTGAAAAATGGCAGACAGCTTGCAAATGACTACTTTGGGAGACACTTGACAGAGAGGACACGTCTGGAATCCGTGGTGCACTGTGACAATAGCACATCAGCTTTCTCCTTGGCTTTTTGAACCGGGCCGCCTGCACAAGGAAGCCAAATGCTATAGTGCTTTTAGAGGAAGGATCAGATAACAGTAACGACACTCTTCAACAGAATGGTCATCGTGCTGTGCACATCTGCGCATGTTTAAAAAATTACTTCTAAACTTGGGGAGGTTGTGTCATAGGGATAATATCACTGGACGCTAATCCAGAGGCCCGAGCCACTGTTCAAGGGTCGTGGTTTCAAATCCCACCATGTTAGGTGGTAAAATTTGAATTTAGGGTGGCACAGTGGCTCAGTAGTTAGCACTGCTGCCTCACAGCACCAGGGTCCCAGGTTCGATTCCAGCCTCGGGTGACTGTCTGTGTGGAGTTTGCACATTCTCCCCGTGTCTGCGTGGGTTTCCTCTGGGTGGTCCGGTTTCCTCCCATAGTCCAAAGATGTGCAAGTCAGGTAGCTACAGGGATGGTGCAGGAGGGAGGGTTTTGGACTCTTGGATAATTGGGACTCTTTCTGGGGTAGCTAGGACCTCTACAAGCAGGATGGTCTTCATCTGAACCAGAGGGGTACCAATATCCTGGAGGGGAAATTCGCTAAGGCTATTGGGGTGGGTTTAAACTAATCCAGCAGGGGGATGGGAACCAAAATTGTAGTTCGAGTATAGAAAAGGTTGAGAGTAGAGAGGTCCGAAATCAAGTTTCAGGGATGCAGGATGGCACCGGCAAGCATGAGGTTGGTTTGAAGTGTGTCTAATTCAACACCAGGAGCATCCGGAATAAAATGGGTGAACCTGCAGCATGGGTTGGTACCTGGGATTTCGATGTGCTGGCCATTTCGGAGACATGGATAGACCAGGGACAGGAATGGTTGTTGCAGGTTCCAGGATTTAGATGTTTCAGTAAGAACAGAGAAGATGGTAAAAGAGGGGGAGGTGTGGCATTGTTGGTCAAGGACAGTATTACAGCAGCAGAAAGGATGTTTGGGAACTCGTCGACTGAGGTAGTATGGGCTGAGGTTAGAAACAGGAAAGGAGAGGTCACCCTGTTAGGAGTTTTCTATACGCCTCCAAATAGTTCCAGAGGTGTAGAAGAAAGGATAGCAAAGATGATTCTCGATAGGGGTGAGAGAGACAGGGTAGTTGTCATGGGGGACTTCAACTTTCCAAATATTGACTGGGAACACGATAGTACGAGTACTATAGATGGGTCAGGTTTTGTCCAGTGTGTGCAGGAGGGCTTCCTGACACAGTATGTAGACAGACCAATAAGGGGCAAAGCCACATTAGATTCGGTACTGGGTAATAAGCCTGACCAGGTGTTAGACTTGGAAGTAGGTGAGCACTTTGGAGATAGCGATCACAATCCTGTTATGTTTACTTTAGTGAGAGAAAGGGATAGGTGTATACAACTGGGCAAGAGTTACAGCTGGGGAAAAGGCAATTACGATGCGATTAGGCAAGATTTAGGAAGCATAGGATGGGGAAGGAAACTGCAAGGGGTGGGCAGATTAGAAATGTGGAGCTTATTCAAGGAAAAGCTCCTGTGTGTCCTAGATAAGTATGTACCTGTAAGGCAGGGAGGAAGCTGTAGAGCACGGGAGCTGTGGTTTATGAAGGAAGTGGAATCTCTGGTCAAGAGGAAGAAGAAGGCCTATGTTAGGATGAGATGTGAAGGCTCAGTTACGGCACTTCAGGGTTACAAGCTAGCCAAGAAAGATCTAAAGAGAGAGCTCAGAAGAGCCAGGAGGAGACATGAGAAGTTGTTGGCGGATAGGATCAGGGCAAACCCTAAGGCTTTCTATAGGTATTTAATGAATAAAAGAATGAAGAGAGTAAGATTAGGGCCAATCAAGGATAGTAGTGGGAAGTTGTGTGTGGAGTCCGAGGAAATAGGGGAAGCACTAAATGAATATTTTTCAACAGTATTGACTCTAGAAAACGACAATGTTGTCAAGGAGAATACTGAGATACAGTTTACTAGACTAGGTGAGATTGAGATTCAAAAGGAAGAGGTATTAGAAATCCTGAAGA
Organism: Chiloscyllium plagiosum; assembly: GCF_004010195.1. Taxonomy (NCBI): domain Eukaryota; kingdom Metazoa; phylum Chordata; class Chondrichthyes; order Orectolobiformes; family Hemiscylliidae; genus Chiloscyllium; species Chiloscyllium plagiosum. The sequence continues at coordinate 69,517,865 of NC_057713.1, forward strand.
GTGTGAAAATAGATAAGTCCCCTGGGCCAGATGGAATTTATCCTTGGAGCCTCTGGGAAGCCAGGGAGGAGATTGCCGAGCCTTTGGCATTGATCTTCAAATCATCATTGTCTATAGGAATATTGCAGAAGACTGGAGGATAGCAAATGTGGTTTCCCTGTTCGAGAAGGGGAGTAGAGACAACCCTGTTAATTATAGACCAGTGAGCCTTACTTCAGTTGTTGGAAAAGTGTTGGAAAAAGTTATAAGAATTAGAATTTATACTAATCTAGAAAAGAATAATTTGATTCGGGATAGTCAGCACGGTTTTGTGAAGGGTAGGTCGTGCCTTACATACCTTTATGGGAGATATAGCAGTTTGGATCAATAATTGGCTTGCTGAAAGAAGACAGAGGGTGGTGGTTGATGGTTGATGTTCATCCTGGAGTCCAGATACTAGTGGTGTACCGCAAGGGTCGGTGTTGGGTCCACTGCTGTTCGTCATTTTTACAAACGACCTGGATGAGGGCGTATAAAGGTGGGTTAGTAAATTTGCAGACAACACTAAGGTTGGTGGAGTTGTGGATAGTGACGAAGGATGTTGTAGGTTACAGAGAGACATAGATAAGCTGCAGAGCTGGGCTGAGAGGTGGAAATGGAGTTTAATGAGGACAAATGTAAGGTGATTCACTTTGGTTGGAGTAACCGGAATGCAAAGTACTGAGCTAATGGTAAGATTCTTGGTAGTGTAGATGAGCAGAGAAATCTCGGTGTCCATGTACACAGATCCTTGAAAGTTGCCACCCAGGTTGACAGGGTTGTTCAGAAGGCTTACAATGTTTTAGCTTTTATTAATAGAGGGATCCAGTTCCGGAACCATGAGGTTATGCTGCTTCTGTTCAAAACTCTGGTGTGGCCACACTTGGAGTATTGTGTACAGTTCTGGTCACTGCATTATAAGAAGGATGCAGAAGCTTTGGAAAAGGTGCAGAGGAGATTTACTAGGATGTTGCCTGGTATGGAGGGAAAGGTCTTATGAGGAAAGGCTGAGGGACTTGAGGCTGTTTTCGTTAGAGAGAAGAAGGTTGAGAGGTGACTTAATACAGACATATAAGATAATCAGATGGTTAGATAGGGTGGACAGGGAGAGCCTTTTTCCAAGTATGGTGACGGCGAGCATGAGGGGGCATTGCTTTAAATTGAAGAGTGATAGATATAGGACAGATATCAGAGGTAGTTTCTTTACTCAGAGAGTAGTAAGGGTAAAGAATGCTTTGCCTGCAACGGTAGTAGATTCGCCAACTTTAAGTACAGTTAAGTCATCATTGGACAAGCATATGAACATACATGGAATAGTGTAGGTTAGATGGGCTTCAGATTGGAATGACAGGTCGGCGCAACATCGAGGGACGAAGGGCCTGTACTGCGCTGTAATGTTCTATATTTCTATATGAATTGGCCATGCTAAATTGTCCATAGTGTTAGGTGCATTAGTCAGAGGGGAAATGGGTCTCGGTGGGTTACTCTTCGGAGGGTCGGTGTGGACTGGTTGAGCCAAAGGGCCAACTAGGGAATCTAATCTAATCTAAATTCTGTGTCTTACAATCTTATACTCCACAACCACCTGACATTGACTAGGCCAGACCACTCAAAACATTCTTAAACAGGCAGCCCAGACCGTAACTTTGCAATTTGTCTTGGTAAGTGTATAGTGAAAATTACCTGGAATAATTTAGCTAGGTTGACTACCAGGTTTTAAAACAGACAAAAATGTATTCTCAAAATTATGGAATGAAACACAAAGAATAGACTATAGAATACCCACAGAACTCAGTCTATCCAAACTTGACTTAATTATGCTGTTTTGAAAGTGCATAACCATCCCAGTAAGCAAACCCCTTAAACATAGAGTAAAATTGAAAGAGAAGCTTACAGGTTGAAGTTAGAAGGGCACAAGGAGAGAGAGTCTAGCAGCCTGTTCCCACATAACCCACTACTGAACTGAACTGAATAACAAGAATTTGACTTTCAGTACTGACCACTCTCCTTTCATAATATAGGTTACTTCTAAAACATGAAAGCTGTAGCCTAAAGTCTCATCTGTTTATGTATAAACAAAAAGGCTTTCCAATACCTTTTACATCTCTGTACCAACCAAGCTGATTCAGAGCCCAAATAAGAGACCCTACTGAGAAAAGTCAAGGACACAGTATCTTTGAGAAAAGGAACAGCTTTCAGAAAAAAAGATCCCCTTTTAAAAAAATGAACCATCAATATTTAAAGATGGTTTTATTTTTAAAACCACTCAAAAGGAATTGGTTATTACTCTAAAACACACATATACACTAAACTGACTATACAAATACAAACATGCACAACTACATTCGAACTCAGGCCATGGCACATCTGATACCGAATGCCTTTGTATCTCATTTAAGTCTCAACAACACATTAGCAATCACATTTTCGCAACCTGCCATGTGCACAATTGTCAAGTTGAATGGCTGCATCAACAACTCCATCTAAACAGTCTGGCATTTTTGTCCTTAAATTTCTCCATAAATGTCAATGGGTTATGATCAGTGTATACGATTGTCTCAGATGTGTTGTTGGTAATATAAACACTGAAATGTTATAATGCCAACACCAAACTCAAAGTCTCTTTCTCAACTGTTGAATGTTCAATTTCCTATAAAAATACCCAATGGGTCTGTCTATTCCCTAGTCATTCTCCTGTAGGAGCACCGCACCAACATCCACACCACTGGCATGTATAACCACTGTGAAAGACTTCATGTAATGAGGTGTGGCTAATTATGGCTCAGTGATTATCACAGTTTTTAGGCTGTCAAATGCCTTTTGACTGTCCTCTGTCCACTGAAAACTTTTTTAACAATTCAGTGAGTGGACCAGCCACACTGCTAAAGTTCGGTACAAACTTTTGGGAAAATCCACTTAACCCCAGGAAACGTAGTACTGCTTTGTTTGCAATGTTGTGAGAAATTCCCCATTTTCGCATCCTGTGGGGCCATTTTTTCATGTCAAATAACATGTTCAGGAAGGTGACTTGGGCTTTGGCAAATTCCCTTGGCTAGGTTTACCACCAAACCTGCCTGCCGTAGTCGATCAAACAAGTCCGATAACTGCTCTAAATGTTCTTTCCATGAGTGACTAAAAATCACCAGGTCATCAATGTAAACAACAGTTGGGTAATCCGTCAATTACCTTATTAGGTAGTCTCTGAAATGTAGCTGGAGCATTTTTCATACCAAATGGCATGACTTTAAAATGATATAGTCCATTTGGCATTCTGAAAGCTGAAATTGCCTTTGCTCTTTCTGACAAAGGTATCTGCCAGTAGCCTCTGAATAAGTCCAACTCAGTAATGTAAGTTACTTGTCCCACCTTTTCAACACAGTCTTCCAACTGTGGAATTGGATTTGCATCAGTCTTTGTAATAGCATTGACTTTGCGATAGTCCAGGCATAACCATTGGGTTTTGGCACCATGACTATGGGTGAGCACGAGTCACTGTAACTCACTTCAATTATGCCATCTTGGAACATATGCCAACCTTAGAGGGTTATGCCTATAAAGATGTTGCTTAATCGGAACAGCATCTCCTATATCTACATCATGCACAATTAAGTTAGTAATTCCCAGTTTATTTTCACATATGTGATAGTAATAACTCTTTAAGGTCATTTCGATTTTTCTCAGGAAGGTAACTCAATATAATTTATCCTAATTTTTGACGACTTCCTCATTGTCCAATTTGATGTGTGGATAGTCCAATTTAATGTGAGGATAGTCCAATTCAGAATCCTCTGAACTTGATTCTTCCTTCTCGGTTGAAATCATTAACACCTCCTCCTTTTGCTTTCCTTCCCTATCAACATACCTTTTTGAGAAAATTCAAATGACACACTGTGAAATTTCGTCCTTTCTGGAGTCCCTATTAAGTAGTTCACCTCACTCAATTTCCTCTCTATTTGATAAGGTCCACTAAACCTTGTTTTTAAAGATTTGTTGATTACTGGAGGTAACACCAATACCTAATCCCCAATGGCAAAATTGCAAGTTTCTGATTTCTTATCCGCTTCTTGTTTCATTGTATGCTGCAATACTTTTAAATGCTGTCTAGCCAACTTCCCAGCTCTAGTTAGTTGTTCTCTAAAATTTGACACACGGTCCAAATGGGTGGTCTCTGAATTCTGACTAATTCATTTCTCCTTTACCAATTTTAACGGTCCTCTTACTTCATGCCCAAATATTAATTCAAATGAACTGAATTTGGTCAATTGATTTGGTGCATCTCTGATCGCAAAAAGCACAAATAGAACTGCCTTATCCTAATCAACTGGATCATCCTGACTATAAGCTCTCAACATGGTCTTTAGTGTGTGATACCATCTCTCTCATGCTCCCTGTGATTCTAAATGGTATACAGTAGATTTGAAATGTTTCATTCCCAAGCTATCCATAAACTCCTTGAATAGTTTGGATGTGAGGTTTGACTGTATCTTACTGTATCTCTATTGGTACTCCATATCTAGTAAAAAGCATTATGTAATTCTTCTACAATCCTTTTTGCTGTGATATTACGTATTGGAACTGCCTCGGGAAATCTAATCGATACATCCATCATTGTTAACAAATACTTATTCCCACTTTTTGTTTGAGGTAGGGGACCAGTAGGAAAGCAGTGAGTCATTGATTTGAGCCTTTAAAAACTTAATTCGAGCACGGGAGTCCTCCATTTCTGTTTTGCAGCAGCAGCAGCAGCAGCTTGAAAGGTAGGAGCTTGGAAAAGGGGCCTCTTGGGAGCTATAGAGTGACTACATACCTGACATTGGAGAACAGAGGTTTCTGGAAAAAGACAGACTTTTTTTATTTCCATCCAGCTATATAAGTGAGTGTTTTCTAAACCCAAGACCCTACCTTTGTAGGGCCTCCCACTCAACCTTCTAACCTTAAACATCAGGGACACATCAGGTAAGCGTCTCCTTTTCATATTCTGATAAAGGGATTAGCAGGGATGGCAGTGCAGGGAGAGGAATGTTCATCCTGCATGATGTTTGAGGTAAGAGACACCAATAGTGTCCCATCCAAGTACATTTGCAGGAAGTGCACTCAACTCTTGCTCCTCCAAGACCACATTAGGAGCTGGTTTAAGGAACAGACATTGTGTGTCCTTGATAGGTATGTCCCTGTCAGGAAGGGAGGAAGACGCAGGTATACGTGGAATGGTTGGTAAGTTTGCAGATGACACTAAAGTCGGTGGAGTAGTGGACAATATGGAAGAATGTTGGAGGTTTCAGGGATAAACTTGAATTGGGCTGAGAGGTGTTAAATGGAGTTCAATGCAGATAAATGTGAGGTGATTCACTTTGGGAAGAATAACAGGAAGGCAGAATACTGGGTCAATGGAAAGTTTCTCGGTAGTGTGGATATGCAAAGGGATATTGGAGTCCATGTACATAGATCCCTGAAAGTTGCCATCCAGGTCGATTAAGAAGGCATATGGCATGTTAGGTTTTATGAGTAGATGGCTTGAGTTCCAGAGTCATAATGTCATGCTGCAACTATACAAAACGCTAGTGCGGCTGCACTTGGAGTATTGTGTACAGTTCTGGTCACCCCATTACAGGAAGGATGTGGAAGCATTGAAAAGGTGAAGGGTTGACTTACCAGGATGTTGCCTGGTCTGGAGGGAAGGTCTTATGAGGAAAAGCTGAGAAACTTGGGTCTGTTCTCATTGGAAAGAAGAAGGCTAAGAAGGTAGAGACATACAAGATGGTCACAGCATTAGATAGGGTAGATAGTGAAAGTCTTTTTTCCTCGGATGATGACGTCAGCTTGGACGAGGGGGCAAAGGGCTCCAGTCTGAAAAACAACCCTCCACCACCACCCTCTGTCTTCTACCTTTGAGCCAGTTCTGTATCCAAATGGCTAGTTCTCTCTGTATTCCATGAGATCCAACCTTGGTAATCAGTCTACTATGAGGAACCTTATCAAACGTTTTACTGAAGTCCATGTAGATCACATCTACCGCTCTGCTCTCATCAATCTTCTTTGTTACTTCATCAAAAAACTCAATCAAGTTTGTGAGACATGATTTCCCATGCACAAAGCCATGTTGACTATCCCGAATCAGTCCTTGCCTTTCCAAATACATGTACATCCTGTCCCTCAGGATTCCCTTCAACAACTTGCCCACCACCGAGATCAGGCTCACTGGTATATAGTTCCCTGGCTTGTCCTTACCACCCTTCTAAAACAGTGGCACCACGTTTGCCAACCTCCAATCTTCCGGCACCTCACCTGTTTCTCAATTTCCCTCTGACTACTGGGGGGTCTATAATATAATCCCAATAAGGTGATCATCCCTTTCTGATTTCTCAGTTCCACCCAAATAACTTCCCTGGATGTATTTCCTGGAATATCCTCCCTCAGCACAGCTGTAATGCTATCCCTTATCAAAAATGCCACTCCCCTCCTCTCTTGCCTCCCTTTCTATCCTTCCTGTAGCATTTGTATCCTGGAACATTCAGCTGTCAGTCCTGCCCATCCCTGAGCCATGTTTCTGTAATTGCTATGATATCAAAGTCTCATGTTCTGAACCATGCCCTGAGTTCATCTGCCTTCCCTGTTAGGCCCCTTGCATTGAAATATATGCAGTTTAATTTATTAGTCTTACCTTGTCCCTGCCTGTCCTGAGTGTTTGACTCACTTCTGTTCTCAGCTGTACCCATCTCAGATCGATCTCTTTCCTCACTATTTCCCTGGGTCCCACCCCCCCCATCTTACTAGTTTAAATCCTCCCAAGCAGTCCTAGCAAATTTCACTGCCAGTATATTAGTCCCCTTCCAATTTAGATGCAATCCGTCCTTCTTGTATGGGTCACTTCTACCCCAAAAGAGATTCCAATGATCCAAAAATGTGAATCCTTCTCCCATACACCAGCTCCTCAGCCATGCATTCATCTGCTCTATCCTCCTATTCCTGCCCTCACTAGCTTGTAGCACTGGGAGTAATCCAGATATTACTACCCTTGAGGACCTCCTTTTTAAGTTTCTACCTAACTCCCTGTAATCTCCCTTCAGGGTCTCGACCTATTCCCTTCCAATGTCGTTGGTTCCAATGTGGACAATGACCTCCTGCTGGCCCCTCTCCCCCATGAGAACATTCTGCACCCTCTCTGAGACATCCTTGATCCTGGCACCAGGGAAACAACACACCATTCTGCTTTTTCGCTGCTGGCCACAGAGACGTCTGTCTGTATCTCTGACTGCAGAATCCCCTAACACAATTGATCTCTTGGAAGCCGACGTACCCCTCATTGCATTAGAGCCAGTCTCAATACCAGAAACTTGGCTGTTTGTGCTACATTCCCCTGAGAATCCATCACCCCCTATATTTTCCAAAACAGCATACCTGTTTGAAATGGGTATATCCACTAAAGACTCCTGTTCTAGCTGCCTACCTCTCTTACCCTTCCTGGAGTTAACCGATCTATGTGACTGTATCTGAGACTTTCTGCCCTTTCTATAACTGCCATCAATCACATACTGTTGCCGTTGCAAATTCCTCATCGTTTCTATTTGTCTCTCCAACCGATCCACTCGATCTGATAAGATTCGCATCCAACAGCATTTATGGCAGATATAATCCACAGTAACCCTTAATCTCTCTTTAAACTCCCACATCTGACAAGAAGTACATATCACTGCAAAAGCCATTTTTGCTCCTTCACAATCTACAGACCCAGAAAATAACACCATCTTCTTCCTCAACAAACACTGCCCCAGGTTAAATTAATAGCTATGGCTTATATTTTAAGTTTAATCAAGAGACATATCTCCAAAAACATATAATCAAGAAAGAATCCACTGTACCCACTACTGCAGCCTTTCTCTTGGACAGACTTAAAACAACAATTAATTTATCTGATTCTGTGATGTGAACTTCGCCCAACAGTTCCTCCAAGATTAGTTGTGAATTTCACTGTTTGTTAATTTTCCCAGATGCACTCCGATGTCCAGCGATACATGAATTCAAACAGCAAAGGCAGTAACTGTGCAGGCTTTCTCTCTCTCTCCTGCGCTATTCTCACCATGTGCTCCCTTTGTCTGCTCTTCTCCCTTTTAAACTGCTGTTGTTTTGACTTTTTTTTTCCCAACATTCCAAAACAATGCAACAGCATATAAAAACAGTAATTGCTGCTCCTGGAATTCGACGAAATCACCTCCAATACCTAAAATACCTCAAAATAAGGAGGCCAGAAATTTTTCCTGTCCTCCATCTTGGATTACCCAGGATCCTTTTCGCACTAAAACAAATGTGCCTCAGACCACCTGTCCCTTTGTATTATCATCTGCTCCCTGCCTATCCCAGTCGCACTGACTTCATTATCTAGTTCCTTACAGGCTTTAATTACTATCTCTTTACTGTCCACTAACCTCCTCATTCGGTTCTCATCCCTCTGCCACAGTAGTTTAAGCCCTCCCCAACAGCATTAGCAAAAGCACTCCTGAGGACATTGGTTCCAGTCTGGCCCAGGTGTATACCGTACAATTTGTAATAGTCCCACCTCCTCCAGAACCGGTCCAAATGTCCCAAAATCTAAATCCCTCCCTCTGCACCATCTGTCAAGCCACACATTTATCCTGCCTATTCTTTCATTTCTACGCTGACTATCACACGGCACTGGTAACAATCCTGAAATTACTACCAATGATGTCCTATTTTTTAACTTGACTCCTGACTCCCTAAATTATGGTTGTAGGACCTCATCCCATTTTTTACTTATACATTGGTGCCTACACGCTTCACGACAACTGGATGTTTACCCTAGCCCTTCATAATGTTGCAGCCAATTTGAAACATCCGTGACCCCTGCCCCTGGAAGGCAACATGCCACTTAGGAGTCTCGTTTTCGACCATAGAACCACCTGTCTACTCCCCTTACCATTGAATCCCCTATGACTATACCCTTCCACTCTTTTCCACCGTTCTGTACAGTAGAGCCAAGCACAGTGTCATGTAACTCCAAAATAACTACCTGTTTGGAGGGAGATGATTGCAAAGGATACCTGCACTTCCTTCCTATTCTTTCTCTGCCTTTTGGTCACCCATTTCCTTTCTCTGTCAGCAATCCTAATTTGAGGTGTGACCAGCCTAAACACACTATCCACGACCTCATCAGTATCATGGGTGCTCCAAAGTGAGTCCATCCACAGCTCCAGAGCAGTCATGTGGTCTAACAAAAATCTTTTATAATGCTTGAAAACAGTAGTAGGCTTTTTCATAATAGCTTCTTCAGTAAGTCTCCTGTTCTCTTAAATATAATATGTTAACATTCTTTCACTCCGTATTAAAATTCATTATTTATTCCACAATTATTTTTCTTACTTAGCAATTGAATTTTGAATGTCAGTCAATTCAGGTTTGAAGCTAGTTCAAATAAGTGTTGAAATAAAACAGAGAGTTCTGAAGAAACTCAGGTGATATGGTAGCATCCATGGACAACCAGTTGATGTTTTGAGTGAAATATGAATCTTTGGAAATGTTGAAAATTAATTCTGCTTAAAATATCAATACTTTTTCTGGTGATTACAATTATTTCTCAAAAATGGAATTACAGTACAAATAATTCCTCAACTTTAATTCCAAAATACACTATCTCTCATATCATTTAATTGTTCTTGTTATTTAAAATTGGAACATTTATGAAAAAAAAATCCTTTATCTTCTCTCCTCTTGAAACATTTAAGGAACAAAGTTAGCTGCAGGGTTGCATAACAACTGCAAAACTAATGATTTTACTGGTCGTTCAGTGAAATGGAAAAATGTCACTTGAGGGCAGGGAATGAAATGTGTAATTCCCAGATTAGATAAATCTGTCCTCCAATTTCATTGGCTCTCCCTTAAGGATTTAATCTGAAATGGAACACTTTAATTGTTTACCTATTAAATGCAATGATCTGCCTCAAGCAGTTTCTGTTCTGCCAGATAAATCGCAAGTACAGCAACTGACAATTATTTGTTATAAAGAACAAAAGGCAGTCATCTGCTTTTAGTTTATACCAGTGGTTTTCAAACTTTTCTATTTGAACAGACACATGATAAATATCAACACTTTCTCAGGATTCCTTGTACTAACATTCTCAGGATTCTCTGTACTAACCTTAAAAAGAGTATGAAGTTTTTATTAATTACTCGATAGTTGATTTCTTCAAGTCCTATTTTTAAGTGAAAGCAGAGGACCAGGTTCATTAAAATAAGCAGTTTACATGTGGCATCACTGGTAGCAAGTTAAAAACTTGAATTCTGAATGTAATGTCACATAGATTAGTTGTTCCTAAACTGGAGTCCTGAGAGACTTTGCAGATGATCTGTGAAATATCTTCTCTTGTAGGTGCAAAAGAGAGAGAGAGAGAGAGCGAAAATAGAAGGGGAAAAAGAGAAGAAAAAATTCAAAGCAAGTCACCAGCTTTAAAAAGAGTTAATAATCCTCAGTTTTTGTGGTGGCAACCACTTTGGCCACCAAAGTTTTCAGCGATGAATTTCAGATTTACTTCCAGTGGAGTGGTAGTGGAAGGTAAAAACAATGACTGCAGATGCTGGAAACCAGATTCTGGATTAGTGGTGCTGGAAGAGCACAGCAGTTCAGGCAGCATCCGAGGACAGGCAAAATCCGAGGACAGGCACTCGGATTTTTGCCAGTCCTCGGATTTTGCCTGTCCTCGGATGCTGCCTGAACTGCTGTGCTCTTCCAGCACCACTAATCCAGAATCTGGTAGTGGAGGGTAGTTAGGAGGCCAGCTTCTGCTGAGACGACTGTGCATTCAATTTCAATACATGCAGTGACTGAGTGCCATTATGATGTTACATATCCTGCTTTTAATTTCCAGCTCTTTTGTTCTATTACATTAAACCCTTGTTGGTTTGATTGTTGTAATCATGCTACAATTTGACTTGGTAAATTTTCCACCATGTTGCAATAATGTAAATTCCTTGCGATCAGTGGGCGGCACGGTGGCCCAGTGGTTAGCACTGCTGCCTCACAGCGCCTGTAGACCCGGGTTCAATTCCCGACTCAGGCGACTGACTGTGTGGAGTTTGCACATTCTCCCCGTGTCTGCGTGGGTTTCCTCCGGGTGCTCCGGTTTCCTCCCACAGTCCAAAGATGTGCACGTCAGGTGAATTGGCCATGCTAAATTGCCCGTAGTGTTAGGTTAAAGGGGTGGTTGTAGGGGTATGGGTGGGTTGCGCTTCGGCGGGTCGGTGTGGACTTGTTGGGCCGAAGGGCCTGTTTCCACACTGTAAGTAATCTAATCTAAATAATGTTGAGAAACTATTTTGGATTGCTCAGATCTGTAAAATATTCTGAAGAATATCACATTCCCCTAAATACTAATTTTAATAAAATTGCAGGAAGGAAGCAACAATAGCTTATGATTATAAAGTTTCCAAATGAACCTGTTGGACTATAACCTGGTGTTGTGTGATTTTTAACTTTGTCCACCCCAATTCAACACTGGCACCTTCACACCACTTTATAAAGTATATTTAACATCATAAAACATTCCAAAGCAATTCAGAAGCATTATATAACAAGTATGCCACAAACCTGTAAGGAGAAATTAAGGCAAATAACTAAAACCTTGGTCAAAGAGACAGATTTTAAGGAGTGTCTTAAAGGAAGAAAGTGAGGTAGAGAGCCAGTTTAAGATATGGAAAACTGAAGAGCATACCACAAATGATTAAAAAGCTGCTCCTTTTCAGAAGTTTGAAGAGCTGGAAGAGGTTGCAGAGATAGCAACAAGGGAAGCTACAGGCCATGGAGGGACTTGGATACAAGGAGAAGAATTTAAAATCAATGTGTTGTTTGTCCCATTTCTTTCATATGTAAATTGCAAAATATAACTTTGAAAAAATTTTTTGCGATTTACATATGAAAGAAATGAAGCTAACATGGTCATTCTAACAGATGAGAGACTTACCAAACAATCAAGGTATTTTCCAATGCATAATTTCAGTTACATTACACTTTAAACTTTTGCTATAAATTCTGTGTCTTACAATCGTGTAATCCACAACCACCAGATAAAGGAGCAGCACTCCGAAAACTGGTGCTGTTGGACTATAACCTGGTGTTGTGTGATTTTTAACTTTGTACACCGGCATCTCCAAGTAATGTGTAGTTTAATTGCAAGCCAATGTAGGCAAGTGAGCAAAGGTGATGGGTGGATAATTCTTGAATTATTACTAAGCAGTTGCCTGTTTTCTTAAAAGTATTATTCAAACATTGCATATGTACAACTTTTTTTATTTTTTGATTATTATGTAATGTTATCAGTTAAATTGGAGGGTTGTGATTACTAATCCATTTGTAAGGGGGTCCTTCAACCAGAACAATGTAAGAATAATTGATTTAGAATATATTAAAAGTGTCATGGATGTATGGCTGCTGAATAAGTGAAATTGATTATGATTGTGTAATATTCTGTTTCGGCTCATGATTTGCAAAATGTGTGACTGCACACAAGAATAACAAGTGCTCATACTGCAGATAGATTAAAGGTGCAGTAAAGGGAAATAAAGGTGTTTGAGTTGTGGAATGTGGAGGTATTTCAACTAAAAATGTCAAAAAAATTACCGCTGCATTTTTTTGATTGAACCATTTTTTTGTCATGTATTTTATGATGAGAAAAACAGTAAAAGAGAGTTGAAAGCTTTTCCACTGGCACTACGATCTAGATCATTTAAAAATGTGGTGGAGGTTGGTACTGTTGTGCCAAATCCTAAGATTAAGATTATGGGGTATCCGGAACAGTGCATGTGTTTGAGCTTGGAATGCTAAATATTTTAGGATGTGTTACTAAAGGAAGTATAATACAGTATTAGTAAAAGTTAGTATGGTGGGTAGGGAATACTTTGTGACTCTCAACATCACCCTCCTTAACAACTTTTGGGCTATTAACCTTCATTTGTTTTTTGACTCTGAAATGACTTTAGAACATAGAACATTACAGCGCAGTACAGGCCCTTTGGCCCTCGATGTTGCACCAACCTGTGGAACCAATCTGAAGCCCATCTATCCTACCATTCCATTTTCACCCATATGTTTATTCAATGGCCATTTAAATGCCCTTAAAGTTGACGAATCTACTACTAGTTGTAGGTAATGCATTCCATGCCCCTACTACACTCTGAGTAAAGAAACTACTTCTGACATCTGCCCTATATCTATCACCCCTCAATTTAAAGCTATGTCCCCTCATGCCAGTCAGCACCATCCGAGGAAAAAGGCTCTCTTTGTTCACCATATCTAATCCTCTGATTATCTTATATGTCTCAATTAAGTCACGTCTCAACCTTCTCTTTAAGGAAAACAGCTTCAAGTCCCTCAGCCTTTCCTCATAAGACATTCACTCCATACCAGGCAATATCCTAGTAAATTTCCTCTGAAACATTTCAAAACCTTCGAATCCTTCCTCTAATGTCACCAGAACTGTATGCAGAATTTTGTACAGCTGCAACATGACCTCATGGCTCTGAAACTCAATCCCTCTACCAATAAAAGCTAACACACCGTATGCCTTCTTAACAACCCTTTCAACCTGGATGGCAACATTCAGGGATCTATGTACATGGACACCGGGATCTTACCATTAGCCCAGTACTTTTTATTCCTGTTGCTCCTTCCTCACACTTTTCTGCATTAAACTCCAATTGCCACCTCTCAGCCCAGCTCTGCAGCTTATCTATGTCCCTCTGTAGCCTGCAGCATTCTTCAGTCCAATCCACAACTCCACCGACCTTAGTGTCATTCGCAAATTTACTATTCCATCCCTCCACGCCCTCATCCAGGTCATTTATAAAAATGACAAACAGCAGTGTCCCAAAAACAGATCCTTGTGCTACACCACGAGTAACTAAACTCCAGGATGAACATTTCACATCTTTCAGCTAGCTAATTTCTGATCTGAACTGCCCTCAATCCAATGCCTCCTATTTTGTGCAATAGCCTACTGTGGGGAACCTTACTGAAATCCATTTACATTGGCATCTTCTACAAACCCACTGACTCCCACAGCTACCTGGACGGCACCTCCTCTCACCCTGCCTCCTATAAAAATTCCCTTATTCCCAATTCCTCCGCCTCCAGGACCAGTTCCACCACAGAACACATCAGATGGCCGCCTTCTTCAAAGACCGCAATTTCCCCTCCCACATGATTGAAGATGTCCCCCAGTGCATCTCATCCACTTCCCACACCTCCGCCTTCGTACGCCTCCCCTCCAACTGCAACAAGGACAGAACTCCCTCGTCCACACCTTGCCCCACCCCACCAATCTCTGTGTACATTGCATTATCCTCCACCATTTCTGCCACTTACACACAGACCCCATCACCAGAGATATACTTCCCTCCTCACCCCCATCTGCTTTCTGTAAAAACCGTTCCATCCACGACTCCCTCGTTAGATCCATGCTCCCCCCCACCAACCCAGCCTTTCCTCCCGGCACCTTCCCCTGCCACCACAGGAAATGCAAAACCTGCACCCACATCCCCCAACAACTTCATCCAAGACCCCAAAGGAGACTTCCACATCCATCAAAATTTCACCTGCACTTTCACACATTATTTGCTGTATACATTGCTCCCAATGCGGTCTTGTCTACATTGGGAAAACAAGACACCTACTCGCAGAGAGCTTCAGAAAACATCTCTGGGACATCCACACCAACCAACTCCACCACTCATGGATGATCACTTCAACATTCACTCCCAGTCTGCTGAGGACATGCAGATTCTGGGTCTCCTCCATCTCACTCTCTTACAACCCAACTCCTGGATGAAGAACGCCTCATATTCCACCTCAGGACTCTCCAACCCCATGGCATCATTGTGGATTTCACTAGTTTCCTCATTTCCCCTCCCCTACTTTATCCCAGATCCTACCTTCCAATTCAGCACCACCCTCATGACCTGTCCTTCCCGTCCATCTTCTTTCCCATCTATTCATTCCAGCCTTGTCTCTGACCTATCACCACCTCAATCCACCTATCACACTCTCAGCTACCTTCCCCCAGCCTCACACTCTCTCCCATTTATCTCTCCAGCCCCTAGGCTCCCAGCCTCATTCCTGATGAAGGGCTTTTGCCCGAAGCATCGATTCTCCTGCTCCATGGATGCTGCATGATGTGCTGCGTTTTTTATAGCACCACATTCTTGATTCTAATGTTCAGCAACTGCAGTCCTCACTTTCGCCTCCATATACACCACAATCAACCACTTTACCCTCATCCATCAGTTTAGTCACCAACTCAAAGGACTCAGTAAGATTTGTGAGGCACAACCTACCCTTCACAAAACTGTGTTGTCTATCCCTTGTCAACTTATTCCTCTCTAGATGATTATAAATCCTATCTCTTGTAACATTTTCCAATACTTTACCCACAACCGAAGTAAGGCTCACTTGTGTATAATTACCAGGGTTGTCTCTACTCCCCTTCTTGAACAAGAGGACAACATTTACTATCCTCCAGTCTTCTGGCACCGTTCCTGTGGACAATGATGACATAAAGATTAAATCCAAAGGCTCTGTAATCTTCTCCCTGCCTTCCCAGAGAATCCTAGAATAAATCCCATCCCCAGCCAAGGGGACTTATCTTTTTTCACACTTTCCAGAATTGCTAAAATCTCCTCCTTATGAACCTCAATTCTGTCTAGCCTAGCAGCATGTATCTCAGTATTCTCCTTGACAACACTGTCTTTTTTGAGTGTGAATACTGACGAAAAATATTAAGTTAGCACTTTTCCTAACTCCTCGTACTCCACACACAACTTCCCACTAATATCCTTGATTGGCCCTAATCTTTCTCTAGTCATTCTTTTATTGCTGATATACCTATGGAAAGCTTTAGGGTTTTTTGACACCTTACACTCTCCATCACAGAAACGGCCTACTTCCACCACCACTATATTTTTTATCTCTGTATCAACTGCTGAAACACTTACTCACTCCTGTGTTATATTTCCAATGTTCTAAAATACTACAGATGCCCTACCCAAGCCAACCATACTTCATTGAATCCACAAAAGTACACAAAAACCAGCAAATCACCCTCCTTCCACTCATGATGATATAATTTGTCAAATACCATCTCCTACCTGGAACAGCTTTCCCAACATCTTCCTTTATATCTGATTTTTTTAAAAAAAGAACAAATCTAATTACACATAGCATTTCTTTTTATCAGTAATTATAACCATTGATTTGCAATTTACAGTCAACAGTCCAGAATTTACAGCCAATTCTGGGTCTGGAGGATGGGAAAAGCTTCTGGCTGTAAGATCTGTTCTTTTTTTTTCAGATATTTATGTTGTTGGAAGTGATTTCCTTGGATTCCAGGAGCAGCAATTACTGTTTTATATACTATTGCATTGTTTTGGAATGTTGGAGTAAACAAATGTCAATGCAACAGCACTTTGAAAAGAGAGAAAGACAGATAAGTGTGTATACTTCAATGCAAGAAGTATACGAAAATAAGGTAGGTGAACTTGCAGCGTGGGTTGGTACCTGGGATTTCGATGTTGTGGCTATTACGGAGACATGGGTAGAACAGGGACAGGATTGGCTGTTGCAGGTTCCAGGGTTTAAATGTTTTAGTAGGGTCAGAGGTGGGGATAAAAGAGGGGGAGGTGTGGCATTGCTTGTCAAAGATAGTATTACAGCTGTGGAAAGGACGATGGATGAACACTCGCCATCTGAGGTAGTTTGGGCTAAGGTTAGGAATAGGAAAGGTGAGGTCACCCTGCTTAGGAGTTTTTTTTACAGGCCTCGTAATAGTCCTAGAGATATAGAAGAAAGGATTGCGAGGATGATTCAAGAGAAGAGTGAAAGTAATAGGATGGTTGTTATGGGGGACTTTAACTTTCCTGATATAGATTGGGAAAGCTATAGCTCTAGTTCGTTAGATGGGTCGGTGTTTGTCCAATGTGTGCAGGAGGGTTTCCTGACACAATATGTAGATAGGCCAACAAGAGGTGAGGCCATACTGGATTTGGTTCTGGGTAATGAACCAGACCAGGTGTTAGAATTAGAGGTAGGTGAGCACTTTGGGGACAGTGACCACAATTCGGTGACCTTTACTCGAGTGATGGAGAGGGATAAGTGTGCACTACAGGGCAAGAGTTATAGCTGGGGACAGAGAAATTATGATGCGGTGAGGCATGACTTAGGATGCGTGGCTTGGAATAGTACGCTTCAAGGCAAGGACGTAATTGATATGTGGAGCTTGTTCAAGGAACAACTATTGAGTGTCCTTGATAAGTATATAC